>NW_005054372.1:3270776-3319509 GCF_000277835.1 Geospiza fortis | reverse complement strand
CAGGAAGTTAATGAATGTTTTAAAGAGCCTGTTTTTCCTCCCACACTCTCTTTACTGAAATAAATTCCATTTGCATCAAAAGTTTTCTCGACCAGCTCTAGAGTTCCATTTCTATCAAAGCTATTTGTACCATTCAATGGTTTGGCAGAAGGAATTGTTCCTTGGGAAGCCATCATTGTCAGTACTACAGATCAGATGGCAATGGCTTCTAAAATAGCAGGTTAATATCCCTGTCTGACAGGATTAAATGCCTAACAGTGATTCTTGCTTTTACAGCTATCAAGGTAAGTGATGCCATATGCAATGATAAAGATGTGACATTGTTCAGCTTGTCTTTTGGAGAATGATTAAATGACATGCTTAAATCCTTTGTGGCCTCACAGTCTGCAGTGCAACAGAACAGCTAAACTGTATGTGAGGAACAATGGCTAAGTTACCTACCTAAAACTTTTTTTTTACTTACAAGTTGCAGGCAGAAGGAACACCACGCACTGCTGTCATTTGTGACTTAACAAAGTGAAAATTGTAATATCTGTCTCTTGTGCAAAGTTCCCCACACTCCTCATGAAGGCACTCCTCTCTTTGGGGTGGAAAAATTTGGATGACAATGCATTCAGTAAAACCTGAGCCTGCATCATCCCTTTGGACCTTAGGGTGAGATTCTGCTTTTAAATTTAAATATCTGAATAGAGTTGTCTACATGTGAAGGAAGCAGTAGGCAAAAATTCTTTTAGCAATGCAGTAAAGATCTCATTGTAACAGCCTAAAGTTATCCAGGCTGTGAAGTAACACAGTCTAGGGCTGTTCAGCATTCTGAGCTGGTTGCCGACATCAGATTTAAAAGCAGGGTTTGGAGTGGTAGTTTGGTTTGCTTCCATAGTTTTTTGTTTCTAGCATAGAATTAATCATTCATAATAAGATATTGCAGAAGATAGGGTTGGGAAAGAGAAATCCCAAGTGCCAAAATGGTCATCAAAACCCCAAAGTCAGGATTAGCTGTGCCAGTATATTTGGAGAAAGCCTTGGAAGGGTAGACCACTGCTGGTAGGTGCTTGGGAGCCTCACCCACCACTGACATGCTGATAGTCCCATTGAGGTGGATTCCTTTAAAGGTGTTTGAGGAGCTTCTCTTCATGCTTAAATTTTTCTCCAGTATGGAGGTAGGAAGAAAGTACTTTAACTTTGGTATCTTTTGTCTGTTAGTCTGTAGTTCCTCAGTGTTCTTCTTTGGAGAATTAGGTATTATTTCACATATAGAAATGACATCATTAACCAAAAATATTAGGAATTGGAGAATTTTTTGATTCAATTTTAATATAAGATTATGTGTTTCTTTTAAAATGAGAAGTAACTGTCTGGCATAAACCTTCTTTATCAAGAGCAAAACCTGTGATTCTTCAGTCTCTCTGTTGTCTGGCTTTAAGAGATCCCCCTAATGGTAAATTAACCCTTATATAATCAGGCAGCTAACAATTTACAGTAGGATAAAATATAACCTGCAGGATTGCATTATGTACAGCTTCCAGGCTTGTAGGACATGAGCAGGTCTGGGTCAGCCCTCTTGCTAAAAAACGACTCAAAGTTCAGAAAGCTAGAAAGCTGATGGTGTTTGCTTTACTTAATAAAGCAAACTGTAAGTCAAACATTTAATCACAGCACTCTGGTAACAGGGGCCCTGTTTTAATACAGCTCTTTTATTGGCCTCTTTGTACTTCAGAAATAATAAAAGGGATCCTGACGGATAAGGTGTTTCAGTGCAAGTCTCATGTGGAACTTTTATTTCCAGACACAGGCCTTGTATAACAATATGAATCACTGATGTGAGAGCTGTTCTGATCTATGGTGGTTTTTCCAGTAGGGAAATAACCTGCTGAGTTTATTAATGTTTGTCTAATTTACATCATTAGAGTAATTTTTTAAATAGCTCTGACTGTTTGCTTTATTGCCGGCACGTGTGTGGGGAGGAAGGATGCCAGAGTGTGAGGCTGCTCATTTCTGAGTGGGGTGGGAAGCTCAGCCTCACATCCTCCTGGGTGCTCCCTGAGCAGGGAAAATCTTTGAGGCTTCAAGCTCTGAAGGCCTGTGCACCCCACAGATGTTCATGTTTCAGTGTGGTTTTCCTGATTCAACAGACCTTTGTGGCACTGGGAGAGGAGCAGGGGCGAGGGAGGCAGGAGAATGGGGCTGTGTGCTCAGCACGGGGACGAAAAACACCCATCTGAGTTTCAAGATTTTAAAGGGGAGTTGGTGACATTCCTCTTACAGGTGTTGCACATATCAGCTGGCAAAGGGGGATTTTTGCAGCTCTTTGTGTGCTGGTCATTGGCAGTGCCTGCAGACCTCAGCAGGATTGCTCTTGTCCTGCTGCACTGGAATGGGCTCAGCAGTGGCCCTGGGGAATGCTGTGGTGTATCTGAAGGGCTTGCCCAGCTCCCACCCTCTCCTCTCAGAGGTGGATTGCAGGAGACAGTGCCATGTCTGTTACTAACACTGTTAGCAGTAATACAGGTTTTTTTTTCCTTTTTCGCTGAAAAGACTTGATTTGCAGCTCAGACTGAAATTCTGTTTTTTTCCCCCTCCTTTTTCATTCTCAAAGGGAAATAAAGGAAGAAAAAGGAAATAGTACAGTTGGACTCTAGCAGACCGAGTAGTCATTTATTAGTGAAAATCTGGAATCTCTCTTTGGTTTGCTAGTTACTCTGGATTTACTACAATGGGATAAGAATTTGATGAAGCTGCTGTAATTTTTGTGGACTGTTTGTAACTGGTATCTGTCTCTCTATCTACACCTACATAGGCAATATGTGGACAGGTGTCTGTACTTCACTAAAATTGTACTTCATGGTTGTAGTGGCAGAACTAATTCAATTCATCATTTCTGTGATTAAATCTTTTTTACCTGAGTGGGAAAGCTTCAATGAGTTCTCCAGTCTGAGCTGTAATGCCTGTTGAGTTTGCCCCCAAGAAGCAGTGAGGTGCTCTGCCCCATAGTGCATCCAGCCAGGCAGGTAAAGCAGAGGCTGAGAGTTGGGAAAACCCTGATCATTTCTGTTTTTGAGTTCATATTAAGTTTCTGAGTTAAATTTAACTCTCTCATTCGTACAGTGTTATACAGATTGCTTGAAGAATTGCATTTGACTGACTGACTCTCTTTGTGTAAATACATTGCACAATTTAAGGTTTTGAGGTTATTTAGATTTTGGATAAAAAGGAACTCTGAAGGAGCTGTTTAATTAGGTATACTGGCTGTACTTAGTTCTGTATTTGTAGACTGTAAGGAAGAAGTTACAGACAACATATTTTCTTCTTTTTCCTGGGTAGGAAATTTTTTTCTTCACTTTGTGTGGACAGCTGCTCAGCTGCAGGTAAAAAATGTTATAGTTTATGGGACTGCCAGCTGGAGTCAATTAAAATCTAATGGACCAGAGCTGGCACTAAAATATCTTATTCTGCCCTAGCAATGTAGAGGTTGTTCTGCTGCCTACACGTGATTTAAAAGGTTTACAGTGTTGTCAAGGAACAAATTTGCTTACCATTTTGCAAATCAAATCGTGTTTGAATTTAAAATCTGACACAGAAATATTATCATTTGGGTCATTTAATGAGGTCATGGTTCTACTGACCATGAAGAGTTGTGACGGGGGCACTTCCCTTGCCTGACGTCCTCTCCTAAATATATTGAGATGGAAGCAGAGAGCTGAAAGACTTGCTTTGGTCACACCAAGGGTCTGCTACATACCTAGGAAAAAATGTGGGTCTTAAAATAATCTGTCTTAGTTCTGACTGCCTCAAGCAAAAGAAACCTTGGGAAAGATGAGGAGATTGAGTTACAGTATTGGAGAGCAAAAATCATCATTATTGAGAGTAACACGGGCAAAGGGAGACATGGATCAGGTGTGCCAGAGGGACAGAACAGAGAGTTAGAGCTCAGCAAAAAGAATGGAGGTTTTGAAAAAGAATTCAGTTCATTTGAACTGGAAGGAGCTGTTGTTTGTTCTTGAGAGTGTGATTCAGACTAGGTTCTTTGTGCAAACCTGAACGCTTAAAAGGCATTTTTTGCCTCTTCAAAATCAAGTATTTTCAAAGATTGAATTGAAACTTTTTCACTTATTTTAGAAGGTGGGGAGAATTTTTTTTTCAAAACATACAAAATTCACCAACAGTGTGTGAAAAATGGCTCATATAGGCAATCTTTATATCTCAGAAACCTTTCAATTTCTTTACTTAGTGGTAGTTTATATTAATTTAATTTCGTGTTTCCAGTGAGAACATTTCATCCAAGGTTTGTGTGATAAGCAGGAACTCAATTGCATGGGATTGTTTCTCCATGTTCTAAAAGATTGCTCAGGGCACAAAAGATACCCCGACAACAAGTACACTGGCAATCCTGTCGATGCATGAAAAAGGAAAGAGATTATTCTTGAGGCCTAATCCTGGAGCATATTGTCCCATGGTTTCTACAAATAAACCGTCTGTGCATTTGAAAGAATGAGAAATGTGAATAGTGGGCATTTGAAAGTGTCCAATTCCTCTGTTTTGCTATTCATGGGACAGATCCAAGCTGCTTTTAAGCATTTAGTCGCTTATTCAAAGATTCATGTATTCAAAGATTGGTCAACTGTTGCCACTTTTAATCCTAAACCAACCATTTTTAACCCAGAAATGGGTTATTCCATGCCTGTGTTCTTCTGTTCTGCAGGTGGACAAGCTGCTCTAGAGGGCAGAGAAAAGAGGATTGGGAGCAAAATAAAAGAGCATGAGAAAAAATTGAGTTTAAAGAGAATTGTGTGGAACAGATTATAAAATGCCTGAAAAACTTGTCTTTAGATGAAGTGCTTCAAAATGTCCAGAGAGTCACAAAACCTAGAGGGCATCTAGTGTAATGGTATCTACAAACAGTGCTGTTTGTCTTGCTTTTAGTTGTCACAGTGTTCCAGTGCTTCCTAGGTAACCACTCTGCTTATGGATGAAATACTTTCTGCTCCTGTTGGGATACAGGCAGTTTCTTGATGTCTTGATGGAATGCCAGCCTTGGATGGGTTTGCATGGAGGAGCATTTATTGTTAGACCACTCTGAGGTGGAGATGTGGAGCTCAGAGAAAACTTTCCTTAGAGGAATGAGACTGGGGCCAGGCCTAATTCAGTCTTAATTTTCTTTTTTTTCCATATTTTCCCTTTTTTTGTGAACCATTTCTATGTATTATTGAGACAGTAAGTCAATTAAAATACAAATAAATTCTTAGAGCTTTGCCTAAGTAGATTTCCTCCTTATGATATGTTCAGTTCCCCTCAGTACTGAAACCAGGGATTCCAGAATTGGTGATCACTCAGCTACAGTTTGGTTCTCAGGCAGAGGATTGAGACACTGTCGCAAAACCATCGAAAATAGTCCATAGATGGTATTACTGTGCCTCTATCAAAGCCAGAGCACTTCTTTCTCTGAACTTGTCAATGTGTCACTTAAAATAGACATTAGTATTTGAAGAGACACAAAACTTCATAACGTTAATAACAGCTTCATAATGTTAAAGAGAAATATATAACCCAATTGGGGAATGAATGTAGACTTTTTTGGCTGCTCTTCAGATAGGAGATTTATTAGAAACATTGTAGTGTTCTAATTCCTAACTTATCTCATTTCCCTCAGTTCACAGTAAGGTTCTCCATTTGCCTCTCTCTCTTGAAATTCAGTCTTTTTAAGTACCAGTTTTTTAATGAAGGTTGTGGAGGAAAAGGAAGAAGAAACCAATCCAAAGCAGAATATGGATGATTCATAGTAAGAACTAGTGAGGCTGTAAAAAGCCCTGGTAGGGATTCTGACGAGTTGGCATATCTCCTTCCACATCGATAAATTTGTCACTGGTGAAGCTGTTTATTCCTTTGCAGTTGTATGATTTATGCTGGACCTTTTGTACTGCTTATGTGGACCTATAGCTCATCCTCAAGCAGTAGAAGATGAACACTGACTAATAGATCCAGTGACTATCCTACAATTTATGCAGGATCAGTGCTTTAAAAGGGTAGTGTGCATGATTTAAGTAGGATTTGAGTATATAGCCATGGTTTGTCCTTTGCTGTCAGCAAAGCCATCCTAAGTTCATTTCTTTAAAGAAGCTCCAGGCCAAATGTCAGGAAAAATTAAATCAAGCAGTGATGTAGTCCCATAGGGAAAATGTATTTCAATTGTGAGGTATTCATGGGTATAATATGTCATCCTGTAGTCTGTGACTGTTGGGTGCACTTAGAGGCAATGTGGCTTGGTAATTGCTACTTGTTAAGAAATTTGGGTATGATAAAAAATGACCTGCCAGGGAGAGAGACAGTTTTGTTAATTTTATTTATGAGACTTTCATCAAAATTGGAATGATGTGTGTATGTAGCAGAAAATCCTCTTTGTAACAGCATCTTTTATTAAAGAACATAGTTTTTGTCTTCTAGCAAGGAGATACCGTAATCTTTTAGAGCTTTGATTTCTGCAGTCTGAGAAACGATTTGGACACAAGCTCCTTATTTTGCTCAACCAACATTCTGATACACAATTTGCCCTTCCTGAGGGCAAGTGTAAGCAAATTTTCCATCCTCCCAACAGATGTGGGACAAAGCTAGGCTTGTTGGATCAGCCTGAATCCAAACCTGGAAAGAATTATTTCTATCTTCTGTAGTTTTATTTTTGTTGAAAGTTTCTTCTTTTTTCCTGGCATATTCTAAATAAACCAAGCCAGAACCTACAGTTCAGATTATTTTTTATGTGGATACCTGACCCAGAAGCAAGATTGAGGAGATCATAGTTGGAGGCCTGGTGAGCTGACATGGAGCCACAAGCTGCCTGTCCATGAGACACTTCCCTGCCCATGCAGCTGTATTAGCCTATTCCCAGATTTTCTGGGGGCACAGGGGCTTGCAGTGGAACTCTAGATCATCTTTAATTGCAGATAGGTAACTCTGTGGTATCAGTAACCATAAGCACTCATGTGTAGCACTCAAGCATCTCTGTCATTCTTAGCCCTGTTATTTGATTACTTTGAAGCATTGCATGTGGAGCACACATATAATTTAGAATCTTTTCAGATGCAAATGGATGTTTAAATCAGAAGAAGCTGATGCACATTTGACAGCAGCATCCTTCCAGAATGGAAAGTTTTATCACCTTTTAGATCCTTATAGAACAATAGACCTAATCTCTTAGCTGAACAAAATCATTGTATTGCTTTGGGCTTTAGCAAAACTCTGACATTAATGATCTAACCCAGTATTGCTCCTATATCTGAGGAAAAGGGTGGTGAAGCCATATTTCAAGGATTTATTTTAAGGATGTGAGAAGTGGAAGAGGCCAGATTCTGCTTCAGCTTGTGTCACCCTAAGTCCTGAAGAGGTGAATTAAAGACCCAAAGTAATTTTAATCAGAGCACTTGTGTCATTCCACAGTAACACTTTCCTAGCCAGCAGCCTAAAACCAATGACAGAAAATGAATGAATCACAAGAATTTCTGAATACTTTCATTGTGCTCTAACACAATGCATGAGATGTTCTGGGTAAGGAAATAGGTTGCACACAGTTTTGAATAGGCAAAAACCCTCATGTACTTAACCCTTTAGAGTCTGCTGCAGGCAGGAAAATTAAAGATGGGCTGTCATCAGACAGTTTTATCTGGCCCTTGCATGTCTGGCAATCATTTTAGGTAACATTTTATTAGTCATGGCCTATTTAAAAAATAGGTATTTTCATATTAGATTCAGCTTTATTGCATTTTTTGTTGTTGGTTTTTTGTTGTTGTTGTTGTTGTTTTTTGGGTTTTGGTGGGGTTTTTTTTGGGGTTTTTTTGTGTGTGTGTGGATTTGTTGACTTAAAAAAATCCTTAAAAACCAAAGTTTTTGCTTCATTCTTTGGTATTTATGTGTCTTAGAAGAATCATGAATTACTTGATTTCTCTTAGAACTCAAGTACTTTGGGATACAGTTAACCAGTGCCTCTTCACTGGAAAGGAACTTGGTTCACAGATCAAAGTGCATCTTTTCCATAATAGTGAGCAAAAGATTTTAATCAAGCAGCCCATATGACCATAAGGAGATGATGTCTTTCCCTCAGGAGTCAAGGCTGATTGTGAATTCATTGAATCATTCCAGAGTGCATTTCATTACAGTGGCTTTCCTTTGTTGTATTGCTGGAATTTGTTGTATTGCTTGGATTTAGGACTTTTTCTCAGGTCGTTTCAGTGTCCAGCCTCAGTGATGCTGTGCCACCCACAGACATCTGGTTGAACTGTTTAGATTTCTAATAAAATGTTTATGTTACATAAACCATCAATGGAAACATATTTGTTGATTAATTTCTTATATAAATACTTTTTAAACGTTGGTACTGTCTGTTTAGACCAATACCTCATGTTCACAGATCTTGGGTTCAGTAAGCATTCATTACCATCCTTTCTTCCCCAGGGTCTCCTTTGTTCTGTTTCATAGCAGTTTTCCTGCCTTTAATACTGCTGCCTGCAGTATTTTTCTCCTTTGTTTTGTCTCCTTTCCAGTTATTTACCCCTTCCTTCACTGTAACCAATATCACTAATTTTTTCCTAGATAATTGATTTTCTCAAATTTTTTCCTAGTTCCCTCTTTTTATTTTTTTTAGTATGTTCTCTCTTGTTTTGTTTAGGGGGATGTTCTTGCCTCCATCTTACTATCTTTTATACAGGTAGTTACAATATATTTCCCCCTTTTACCTTCATTATATTGGACATGAGATTGTGCTCATAGTGGCTGTTGCCTCTTGTACAGTTGATCAGCAACACCTGCAGGTATTTCCTTCCTTTTTAGAGACTCATTCATTGTCTAGTGACCCTGGCTGAGGCTCCTGAGAGATGGAAGCTCCCACTGAAGCGATGAGAAAAGGTTTGTTAAGAGGCAAAGAAAGAGTATTCTCTAATTGATAAATGAAGCAATTTTTGCTGGAGAAGATGGAAAACAGTACAGTTGTTAGTAATTGTGATTCCTAACTGTTCTCCTTTAACAAAGCAATTAATGGAGAAAATGACGTTCTACATGTTAGAAAAGGATGTTCTAGAGAGGAGAGCACAGCCCAAAGCCCGCCTCTGCTGCAGGTGGCAGTGGGACTAAACCATCAGGGAGACTGAGCTGTCCAGGCCTGCAGCTTTCTATTTCTTTGCATTTAGCCTTTGAAAAGTGTGGTTACATTTTTCAGACTAATTTATGTAGTTTGGTGCATAATGATAGATGTGCTTTTTTACAGAAGCCATTTGTAGCACAATGGTGATGTTACACTGTTATTTCTAAAGACTTCAGGGATTCTTTTCGGGCCATATGACTCACAACTTTGAAGTCACTGAGCAAAGGGTCAAGCCCTTCCTCACTCAATAGATGCTTTCAGCTCCAAGTGCTACTAGTACATTCAGGGCTAAAACTCTTGTTATTGAAACAGCTGTAGCTTCCAAATGTCGTGAAGCTGCACTAACGCTTCATTTCCTGCAGTGAATCATTTTACTTATGAAAGTATAAAAGCCAGGGACATTTGGAAAAAAAAAAGACAGAAATAGAAAGAAATAAACCTTCTGTGCTCTGAAATGGATCTTTTTTTTCCACCATTGGATAAGTTTGTCCTATCACAGCAGTAAAATGCAATGATATGGAATAATTATATGCTCCTAAGCCTTTCCAATTGATCTACTGTTGTGAAAATATATTCAGTAAATTCACCTAAGTGACTTTGGACAGCAAAACACAAGGACATTATGAATAAAAGAAACACTAATTTGGCTGATACAATGGAGTATTGTGACCACAGGAACATCATTGTCAACCTCTATTCTAGATTACAGTAGGTTTGTTGTCAGAAAAATCAGTGTGTGGTTCAGAAGGTGACCTCAGTGATTACTTGTGGGTTTCCATATTTATTCCCTCCCTCTACTTTGTGTTCTTAAAATTTCATTTTGATTGGAAAACCAAGCTCACTTATTCCTGTTACTGATAGCAGGAAAGTGATTTTATTAATTAGGTAATTAATTAATTAAATCGATAATTTATTTATGCTTTTGGCAATATTTCTGGGTGAGGATACAGGAAAAATAAAGCCTAGATTTTTTCTCATGATTGGCTTTCTGATACTGCTCATATTTAAAGTATAATTTAGTTTTAAAAATACTCAGATTTAAGGGAAGAGATGAAAATAAGAACACACCATTATTAGTGATTTGCATCTATCAGTAACTGCATTTTGAGGCAGCACTGTATTAGCACTGTGAACAATGAAAACAGAAAAATGCCATGTCATAGATAAGAAGTATACTCATTACTATTCCCCTGTTTTTCTGGAAGTATTCATCTTCTGCCTTTGTCAGCCATACTTTAAAATATGAGGTAAAAATTGTTTAAATGTTTGTCAAATGGGGATGTAGGAGTTAGGAAATGCTGTAATGAGAAGTTATTTCAATACATGAGATAATATATATGCTTTGTAATAGACACAGTTTGATATTATTAAGACATTACTGCAGAATTAACAGATTTCAAAGGACACTATGTAACAGCCAATGAATATGATATATTGTAAATAAGGTCATCTTGTTATACAGCTAGAGGTAATAAATTTATAGAGCTCATGATTGTTTTTCTGTATACATTTATCCTTCAGTGGCATTTGAATGTTTTTCTTTGTGTCTTAAAACAGCAGAACTTGGAGTCAAACATCAGAAGCAATGAAAATAGAAAGAAAATTAAGAAAAGAAAGCAGGCAAAGTGCATTTCAGAGGCTAAGTAGTAGAGGAGAATATGCCTTCAAAAATATGTGTTTATATATTTTAATTTCACGAGTATAATTTTAACGAGAGACTGTAACTTGCCCAGATAGAGTTGCTTTAACAAAGAGAACAGCAACCCTTTCATGCTTTGAGTTTTTGTACTATTAAAAGTTTGAAAATTTCAAGAGAAAGTTTTACATTTTGTGGGTTTTAATTAAGTATTTGAATTTTAAATGCCATTTTAATCTGTCTGCCTCTTACTTTTTGATTTGACTACAAGAAATGAAAGGATCTGGGAAAAGAAGGAAAAAACCCAACTACAGAAAAAAGAAAAAAAGGAGACCATGAGTTTTGTCAAAGCAAGTAACAAAATCTCCCAACCTCTCTTCCAAAATGTTGGGATTTTCCCCCCATTTTAATATGGAGAAGTCAATTTTTGTCTACAAACACCTACTTTGAAAAAGTAAAACCTGACTAGTTTTATTTGTTAAATTATTATGGTAGAAGTGACTGTTCAGAAGGTTTTTGAATGGTATGACAACTATAATTACCCACAGAGGGAATAATTTTTGAGAGCAGAGGCATCTTCAATCCTGTTGTCAAAGACATGGCAAGAACATTTGGCTGGAAACCAAAGCATGACAAATTCAGGCAGAAGGTAAAAGCACAGGTTTTTAACTTGTGTGTGTATGTGTGTGTTATCTATATGAACTTCTATAGAGCTAATATATGGAGTAGCTGAAGAAGTGGAGAGATGGGAGGAGAATTTTGCTTACTTTTTCTTGGCTCTGTATCACTTTGAATGCAGTGACAAGAACCAGAGTAGTGTTACAGATTTGTAGCCTAGGATATGTAGTTCCCATCCACTAAAGAACACAGATCATGGCTGTGCAGAGGATGAAGCAAAGTCATTTTAGGTTTGCAGTGTAAAGCAGGGAGATCGAGACAATATTTGACCAAGGCAGGGACCTGTTTTATGCTATGGTCAGTTGTTTTATGCTATGCTCAGCTGTTTTATGCTATGCTCAGCTGCAGTTGGCTCCAGCTCCTTCTTTGCCCAAATTTGTGCCTGGGTGATGGGGCAGGCAGGGCAATGCTGTCTGCTGGGTTCCAAGTCTTTCCAAGGACAGGGGAAGGGCTGTTCGGTAGAGCTGAGGCTGTGACTCTGTGCCTGCTCAAGACTTGCTCTTGGGAGGAGACAGGAGACTGTTTAGTGAATTTTTTGCAATCCCAGTGGATGAGCAGAAAGTAGTATCGGGTTAACTTGCATGCTCCAAAAGAATTAATGAGTTGAATCGTGATAGATCAGAGGGTTTGTGCAGGATTAGTCAGCATTAGTACTGGGCCATTAGGAGTTAAATTGTTTTCCCAGAGTCTCAGAAAGGAGTGGAATTGGAGCCAGCATTTGAAGCCAGGATTTGAAGCCAGGTCCTGTGGATGGACAATGAAGCTCGGCTCTTTTTTCATGGGGTACAGAGCAGCTGGGTATAAACATTTGTAATATATGAATTCAGAATATCTCCACAATTAAATTGTAGCATCAATCCTTCAGCAGTTGCATATGAGACCTCTGTGGACTAAGGAAGTAAGACTTCAGTAGATTTTATATTTTCTAAATTGATATTGTAATCATGTTTTCACTCTTTAAATTTTTCCCCTGAAATACCAACATTTGATATACTTCCTCCATCTGTCTCTGTCCAGATTTGAATGGTTTGTGAGGTAAATTTAATCTCTCTGTTGCATCATTAGATTCAACAGCTTCTCAGAATTTCCATCTTGAGCTGAGCTGTGTTATGGAGGTCTTTGTAACTCATCCGTGTACTTGTGGAATTTGGACTTAAATGACTGAGATGTGAGTGGTTTCCCCCCCTGTTGCCTATGGGTAATTAAAATAAATTGGTAAGGAATGTATCTTTAAGTTTGAGGAAGACCTAATGTTTAAACAGAGAATTGCTTAGGAGGTTGTTTTTCTGCTGCTTACACTTAGGTAACACCTGCCTCATTAGTGCAGATTGCAATAATTGTTAATTAGTCCATGCAAAACAAACCAAGGGGATTGCCTAATTATTTTCTAAATCTCCCCTTTTTTAAACTGGTGTTATTCCAGCTTCTGTTATAGAATTACTGTAGATTTACACCTAATGAGTACCATGACAACCTGAATAACGCTTTCCAAGTCAAATGTGTTTCTTGTTTGGTAAAACCTGAACTCTGATCTTCAGTTGCACTGAGCAGTATCTCAGGTCAGACAAAGGTACAGCTCATTCCCCCTGTACTTCAGGCACCTCTGTTTTACTCCAGGCATTTACTGCTGCAAGCACTCTGTGCCCAGAGGGTGCAGATTTACACAGCTGTGTGCCCTCTGAGATGCAATTCACTTAAGCTATTTGCTGCACTGACACATAGAGGTAAAGTGTTGACCCAGGGCTTGTGGCAGCATGATGTCTGAACTCTGGCTGGCACCTTACTCAAGGTATCCTCACTTGGAATAACTTCCAACTTTTGCTGTGATCAACCTTATTTGTCCATCTCATTAGTCTTTTGAAATCCAGGTATGCACAGTGTGTACCTTAAGGGCATTAAATCAGCTTTTGAAGTCACAGCTTAGCAATCCTGCCTTGTGTGAACCACGTGTTCCTTGGCATTATTAGTCCCTTGCTCTAACCAGCTGAGCTAGTTCACCAGGAATGAGTAGAACAGAGGTGAAGGATATGGAGACAAACAAACAAGTAGTAGTTTAAAATGTTTTGAAATCAATTGCTCCCTGCATTAGGTATAGCTGGGAGAGACCTGTGGTGTGCTGAGATGGGCAGGACCTGGACACATTGATGCAGACTGCACAGTATCTGTACTGTGCCTGACATCTAAGAGGCAATGAAGTACCATTAGAAATTAAAATCAGAAACTAAAAGTATAAGTAGAACTCTTTATATGCTTCCATTCACAATATAGAAAGAAGACACATAAAGGGAAATCTATTGGTTTTTACCAGAAGGATTTTAAATGAAAGTAGCAGTAATGAGGAATAAAGCCCAAACATTTGCTGTGTTGAAGCAGGGGTCAGCCTGTAGCATTTGTGCCATTCTGCTGCAGCCAGTGTCTGTTTCACCACTCTGGGGGTCCTGCAGGTTCTGGAGGACGATTTTCAGCAGTCCCATCCTGAAACTGCATTTCCTCAGTTGCTTTGTGCTGCTTCATGTTTGCTTACAAAATAAATCTCCCACATTCAATGCTGGGTGAAATGTTGACTCATCTGAAATCATTTGAGCCAGGATTTCAAGCCAGGTCTTTCCAGTGTTTCTGCTTTCTTCTGCTCTGGGAAGGACTAGGGATACTTCCAAGCCTCTGTACAAGAGCTGAAGATGAGCCCTCCCTTTCCACTCCAGTTCCATGGGAGGAATAGTCCTGATATTGTCAGAAATATTTACTGTATATGCTTTTGATCTTATGCAAGCATAAATAATATTTTTTTTCTTTTTTCACTTGTCAGTTGCTGGTGTGCACGTACTGTAATCCAATACTCAGAGAAGTAGGAAGTCTCCAAAGTGCTTTTGGCTTTTCAAGAATTTTAAATGTTGCAAATAAAGTAACTTCTGGCAGATGTCTAGTATGAAGGCTATGAGTAGAAAATAACAATCATTATGTGTCTACTGTCATTGTTTCTGTGTTTGTTCAGAGCTTGGCAGTAAGTAATGTTCTGGTTTGTGATTTTGGGTGTATATTTTGTTTATGGTACAGACAAGAGTTGCAAAAGCACACTTGTTTGTTTCAAGTTTCAGAGGAGAGGTAGGAAAGGATACTTGTTGAAAAATGAGATTAAAAATGTGTATAGGCTGGGACCACAAACCTTCTTGCTTAGACTTGTCCAGCCATTGCCTTGTGTGACTTGTAAACACATGCAGATCTATTGGATCCATGACAGTGCGCTTGTGTACAAAACTGGGAAAGGAAAAGGGCTGCTGCCTTTGGTGGTGGTCTTCCAGATTTGCTGAAGTATTGATAAATTTGTTTGCCAGAGTCCTTTTATTGAGCTCACTGAATTAATGTGCAGAATACAATGGGCTACATAGTTGCTTTGTGCTTGAATTGGTCTGTTTTATGAGGGAATAAAAACTAGGAGCTGAATTAAAACAACCAAACCTCTGAAGAGCTATTCAGTATCTTCAATTAAATTCAGTGGTTTTGTAGTGCAGGCCGGCCTTATGCTGCATATTTTTTCAGTCAAATGAGTGGCAGCTTTGCACAATATTTAACAGGTAGAGCTGTGTGAAAGAAGATGCTTCCTTAAAGCATAAAGCAGAGAAGCAGAAAACTGGTGGTGATGTATCAGTTCAGCTGTGTTCTCTCCCTACAGGCTGAGAAAGTTATTATGTGGCCTCCTGGTGAGAGAAGTTATCATTAAAATAGTTAAATTCAATATGGCTCAAATCAAAATAGAGATTTTATGCAGCAGTCACAGAGGGTCTTTGCTGCTGCCCCCCCCCCCCCTCCCCAAAATTAAATAGAAATAGAAAACCTATGGATATGGTGTATTAAAATTGACCAATATCTTATATTTAAGTAACTCAACTACAGCTTGTATGTGTATCAACAGACTGGTGTCAAAAAAAAACCAAGGCTACACAAGCTTATCTTGGTTTCTTACTTGAATTGTTTTCCCTGTTTATCTTGAAAGCTGACATATTTTTGTCATTGATATCTCTGTATTACCAAAATATTTTAGATAACAAGTTCTAACCCAGTTTGTGGAACTTGACTGTATTTCTTGGTTTTCTTGGTTTTGCCGCTTTGTGTGAAGCTTAACTGCAGATAGGCCAAAAATGAATTAAAGGGTATTAACTGGCCCTTAATGTTAACCCTGCATATGGATATTACTGGGGAGTCCAGTGACAGCTGTGGCTCTAGGGACTTTTGGTGGAATAGAAAGTTGAAACCAAGAGATTCTGTAATTTGGTTTAGCCTGAGGCAGTAAGCACTACTATTTCTGAGGTCTGCTGGAATACTGCAGGAAATTGGAACTGGGCTCAGTGCAACATCAAAGGTGATGGGTGTCATTGTCCAAATCTTTCTTGCACTCTTTGGAAAGGTTTGAAAGAACTCAGAGATGTGGAGGGATAGAATGTAAGAAAATAAAGATAGTGCAGAAGGTAGTGTCACACCTGAGGAGTTGCAGCTGTACCAATCACCAAAGATTAGGAACAGGCCTGCCCTTAACAGGCCACAGCTGAGTCCAATCAGAAGACGAGTGCTACAAAAGAGTGGGTTAGCTGGGTGAGGAGAGAGTTGGAGTTTGTTTGGTGTGCTGTGAAGAAGAAGGAGTTAGTGCTGTGAGGAGCTCCCTGTGGGAAATCACCAAGAAGGTATGGAACTTATGTGATGATGACAACACAGACACTTGTTAAAGGACATCCTTATGGGGCAGTGATGGGAAGATGCTGGTTTCTTTCTGTGTACTTTTAATTTGTCCTATGTCATTTGTTGGTATTGCTATTTTGATATGGTGGAGCCACTCTTTCAACTTTATTCAGCTTTTTCTAGGTATTTTATTTCCAAATGTGTGCTTTTTGTCTGTGAGAAATGCCACTCATCCAAAAGAAAGAGGTAGTAGGAGCTGGAGGGTTTAGGTAAATAAAATACAAGAATTTGTCTTCAGTGCAGAAAGAAAAAACAATAATTTCTTGATCATTGCATTTTTGTGACTGATTTGACACAGGTCATGGGTGACTGGAGCCTACTAAAGCAATGTGGTCATTTCACACAGACAATCAATGTATAAATACAACACATATAAGAGAGGCATGGTTTTCTTGGCTACTTGGCTATTTCTTGACAAGTGCAATATGTAGTGGTCTGTGAGTGCCCTCCTCACCATTTTCTCAGTGTGTGTGTATGGGTGAGTGATACTGAGAGGTGAAACCAAACTGTTTCATTCCCCTCCTTACACATGTCTTTCTCTCTTTCTTTCTCATCTATTTTTTTAATTAATTCTCCTTTCACTGTTATATGACATCCAGGGGTGCCATTCACATTGGAAGTTTCTGGGAATTTGGTTAAAAAGGTTGGGAGTTTGGCATGGGGCATATGCAGAGAGAAGATGTGTGTGTGGCAGATATTTCTTCTTCTGCTGATGAGTTTGGCTCCTGAACTTTTGTATATATCAGAAATATGAACTTGGAACTGACTTGGCAAAGAGCCCCTAGCTCTTTGACTTAAAACCTCAGAACAGAAGTCTTCTTGGTTTCCCATCAGCTATGGCTTTGAAATGTAAATTAGTTCGTATTGATTTTATGTATTTGTGTGAATGTGTTCATACCTACATACTTCCTTCAACCTCCCCACCCTCCCCCAAGTATTTTAGAATTCTCTTTTCTGTAATTTTCCTTTCCTTCTATTTTGTCCAAGGCCACACTGCCACTTCAATACATACAGGATGCTATGGAATAAAAATCTGTGTAGAGGTAACACCTTAAACTGGCAGTCAGCCCTTTGTGTGGGCAGATGCACAGGCCATTTGAAGAGAAAGCCAGTTTCAGAGGAAAGATAATGTCTGAGAAATAAAACTCAACTTTCAAGGACTGGGGCGCAGGTTGGATACCATTTGGGTTTTTCTTCATCTTATTCTTTCTAAAATATGCTAGTTTTAGGTCAAACCCATGCTTCTTACAGAAATCCAGCAACTTCAAAGTCATTCTTCTGACAAAAGTTTCACAGCTTGGGCTGAAGTTACTGATCTGATGGAAACTGCTGTGGGCTTTGAGACCTCATGGGGTGTCCTAGCCAAAATCTCTTGTTTGTTAAAAATTGAAGTTAAGAGCTAAAAGCAAACCATAGGAAAGAATATGTCATGTTTTTTAAAAGACTATGGTTTTAAAATTAATGTATTTCAATCTGTTTTCTTAACGTTAAAAGATCTCATGCAGCATTCAGAACAACCCATTTTACTATTTCTGTAATTAGATTTTTTTTATACTGGCGGCATCTGCCTGTTCCACCATCAATTAATACCTTGTGCCTTCCAGAAATGAGCCAAGAAACCATTGTGATTGAAAGGATTCACAGTCTAAACATACAAGTATTAGCAGCAGACAAAGGAAGCATTAGTATCTTCTTGTGTAAATGGGGTAAATGCACGGGGAAATTCAGTAATTTGGGTTTACATAATCTGCATCTGCTCAAGACCTGGATCCCTAGGAACAGAGCCTACACTTTGCAAAATCTCTGGAGATATGAATCTGTTTTGTATGACTGGGTGTGCCATTGAACAGGCCAGAATTATTTAAGAATCACATAGAAGGTGACCTCCCCAGGGGAAGTCTCCCCAGAATGTAATTCAACTGTGGGTCTTCTAAGCCCCATTTAACTGAAAGAGAAGTGAAGCAGGTTTTCTATGGCATTCCCAAAGCCAGATATCCCAAAGAGGAGTTCTAATGCAAGATTTTCCTTGCTTTCACAGTAGTTTACCTGCTCAACTTTCACCACTGAGATATGAGCAGAATCACAGTCTTCATTACTGAATGCCACTGATTTGTTAAAAGGCAGCTATGTGAAAGAGTCTAAAATATGCCTATATGTGATCAAAGCAACTATAAAATTCCACCACTATGTTGAAGTAAAAAAAAACAAACTTGTATCTGTTAGTGCTGAATTTGTCCAGGTTCAGGCTTTAATGAATTTGAAGTTTGAGTCCTATCTAGCCTTTTAGTTCTATGTAGAGCTAAACCATATAATATTGTAATATAATAAATACAACTTTACCTTGTGATTTTTTGGTATTTATTCTTATCTGCTTGTAAAGATCAGTCCTTTTTTTACTGTGAGCTCTGTTAATTGCTCTCAGATTTTTACACAGTAGCTTCTGCTTCCTAATATTTCACTGAGTTGGTTTTGAGGTAAATTAAATTTACCTTTTTTGAGAGCCGTTTTCCTTTTTAGTTAATCATCTTTGACTATATCGCAGGAATTGTCTGAATGCTGTTTTTTGCACTAAATGTTTAGTTCATTTAATTTCTTATTATAAAAGCACTTTCTGTAACAGGATTGGCACTTATTTCAACAGTACAAAAATGTTCTGTATCATTATCAAAGTAACCACCTGGAGTGCTGTAAGTAATGCACGTACATGGAACAAAACTGCTTTGTAACAAAATTTCAAATGCAAAGTAGCTGCATGTCAATTTAACTTAATTCAGTAGAATTTCTCAAGATTTATACATGTGTAATTGAGAACAAAATGCAGCTTCATGTATACATCTAATAATGGAGCAGCATTGCAGGAGAAGTAAATCTAAACTTTATTGCTGTCTAATAAATTATCTGGTAAGCACTATAATTAAACTACAAACCAGTTCATTAGTTGCAGGCGACATCACTAAGGTCTAATAGAAGCTATGTAGTTGCAGAATGTGAGTGTCTGATTGTGAATATTATTGCTGTGACAGCAATAGTTAATTCAAATAATGATGGAACTTTAATGAATGAGGTTGTGTGACAGAATTAGCAAAAGCAGATTTGCTGAATAATTGGTTCTTTCTTGGTACAGTAAGTCATTGATTTCTAGTCTCTTTCTTTTCCTCCTTCCTCTTACAGTTGTTACCATCAGTCTGGTCATATGTGCACAATGTCCTGAGACCTCAGCTACAGCTGCAGCAACAGTCTGGCACCTATCAGAGCAGAGCAGGCCTGGCAGAAGAAATGTCAGACCAAATCCAGCACCAAGCCTGCAGGCATGTGGTGCCAGGGGGGCAGGTTGTGAAAGAAAGGGAGGGAAAGCTCTCAGGGGTGAGAAGCAGCCCCCCTGCTCTGCTCAGCCAGAGCTGGCACAACAGTGGGGGTTCTGCTGCAAAGCTCTCCTACCTGTTCCTCATTGTTTTAAGAAATGAAGTTGCAACCTAATGTAGTGCTTTCCAAGTGATAAGTGATGTGCCTGCACTGCTGATCTGATGTATTTGTTTTCTTTGTTCACTTTTCCTTGATTTGATCTTCTGCTATTTTGCTTACAGATCAAATACATTATCCTTTTCTCTTACAGTTTGGGTACTCCTCCATTTATATATACATGAGCCATGGCAGAATGTGTGCTTGCATAGGAGCTCAAGAATGTGCACATCTATACATAGCACATGCTACAGTGTTTGCAAAGCTATAATGTCACAGTTTCCCAGCAAATGCTTTCTGGGTGTGTAGAATCATCTAATACATAATCCTGTTTAATACATTTTTTTAATAGCACCAGACTATGACTTGTACTGCCAGATTTAAATTGAAAGGAGTTACTGTAATAGCCATATTAAGGAGAAATGAAAAATATGAGCTAAACCACTGGAGGCAGTTGGTTAAGATGTGGCTTGATAGGCAGGTGTCCAAAGATCAGATGTAGTTCTTGACTCTGTTTTAGAATAAGTCAATTTTCTTGTACATTTCATCTTTTCTTAGCATTTCTCAGAAAGTTTAGATTTGGAGCTATATTTAGTCCCTCAAGGGCCGTGCTTTGATTTTGTTTTTGCATGCTGCAGGCTTTGATTGGACCTGTGTGTTAAGTTGCCATCACTTGAAGGAAGTGTTACACAGACTCATCAGTACTCATCTTGCTGTGCCCTGACTCCCTGACGTGTTTGCAGCAGGGGGGTGGAATGACAGCTCCCTGCTGCTGGTGCCACTGCAGCCTGTGCACTCCTCTCACACACAGATTCTGGCTTTTAATGCCATATAACTGTGTTTAAGTGTTCAGAAATGTGGGACATCTGCTTTGCAAGCTCTGACAGTGCTGAAACAAAGCTCCTAAATAATTTGTGAAAATAACATTCTCCATAGGTCTCCACACATTGGAGTGACAGGTACAGGCTGTGCAGGCACAAAGAAAGCTGTTCCTTTTCTATGTGCTCTGTGTCACATCCTCACCAATATCATGCGTTCTGGAATCACAGAAGATTCCACATAGATTCTAGAATTCCTCTAATTTTTCATTAATCTTTTGGGTTCTAATTTCATAGAATAATAAAATATTGACCCAATAAGCGATGTAAGAGTCCACAGAGCTGGAGGAGAGATGGAAATGATTTAGGTAACACACACATTTTGGTTCCTCTTTTACTAGCATGCAAAATTTTTTTGGATTCTGGAGAGTTGGGAAAGTCAGGCTTTTTAATCTGCTGTCTGTAGGATTCTTGCAGATGTTTTGCACATACTTTTGTACTCCAAGAACTCTGGACTGATCCTCTGCCAAAATCCAGGAGGTGTTCTCCTGCTTTTTCTGATAAAGCAGGCAGTCTTGTTTTCATATCCTGTCAACTGGGATCTAGAGTAGCATAATGAAATATGTGCTGTTGTATTATAATCTTTAGTGATTACATTTTAAATAATTTTCAAATAGTAAACTCCATTGCAGTTCATCACTATGGCCCCTAAAGATATAGGATTAGGTACAACAGAGTAAAAGCTCAAAACTTTGTTTAAATATTATAAAATCTGAAGACTTTCTACATCTGCAACTTTATGCCTTGATTCTGCAAAGAATTGGGCATATATTATTTATACTGTGTGCAGACTTGTGACATTTTTTGTTTCCATCTGAGTAAGATTTTTAAATGACAATGATTTTTGTTTTGTAATACACCAAAGACAATCTGACATTTACCCTTTGGCAGCATTTGGATGCTACTAGAGAGCTTCAGGTTTGACTCTGGCCATTTGTGTTGATAAAGCATCAGCTGCTGTTTAAATAGTTACTCAATAGAAAACAGTTTTCATCTACTTCCTTATGGACCTTTTTTTACCAGTGCTCACTGCAGCATCCTGTTGAGGAGTGCTGCTGGAACCACTACCACTGTATTTTGATAGTCTGCATACAAGCATTAGACATCTCTTCATACCAAATTCTCTTCATGTTTCTAGTTTTGCAGCTAATAAAAGAAATGAGCAGGTGTTCCCATTTCTTTTGGAGGTCATGGATTTGCCTACGTTTTCTCTAAGTTTAGTCTTTTCCTTCTGGAACAAAAATAGATGTAAATTCACTAACAAGAAGATACCTGAAGGAGGTTGTGGCAGGTGGGGATTGGTCCTTTCTCCCAGGCAGCAAGTGAGAGGACAAGAGGAAATGGCCTCAAATTGCACAAGGGAGGTTTAGGTTAGATACTAGGAAAAGCTTTTTTACAAAAGGATTGTCAGGAATTGGGACAGGGAGTTCAAAGAAGTGGTGAAATCACTATCCCTGGAGGGGTTTAAAAAACATGCACAATTGGTGCTTTGGGACATAGTTTAGTGGTGTTTCAGCACCTGGATTAATTGTTGGACTTGATAATATTAAAGGTCTCTTCTAACCTAAATGATTCACTGATTCTAAGAAATCGTGGAATGGCATGTTATATACAAACTTTACAGCAATTCATTAATGGTAGTTCCTGAAGGATATTAAAATTTAATTCAACATTTCCTTGCTAGATTAGCTTTCATCTCCTATATCAATATAATGAAGGGTTCCCTATAAATTGTATATAAAATAATATCATATAAAGAATAATGTGTATAGTTGCTGTTTGACTCTGATAATTATTATCATTGGTAATCCTTAAAGATCTAAAAAGTTATGTGAAACAGGTATTTTAGAGCTCTACTATCCAACATACTCTAAATATAGCCTAAAATTTACTTTATTTAAGAATGAGGAAAAAGACACAGATGTTTTTAAATGGACTCATAGTCTTCCATGCACAACTGTTTATTTCTTAAAGAACAGTTAAATAGGTTTAATTTCCATAAGTAAACATTCAAATGCAAATTAAACTGATCTGAATCAGATATTTTTTAAGGGCAACTGGATGGTGTTCAATGATGCACTTTGAAATTACATTGTATGGGGTACAGACACAACTGAGTGTGGAAGGACTAATTGGAAGTTAAATTGATTTAAGCCACCCCTAGGGATGCTTCATGTAAGTATCCACACAGAGTGGTTGGTAAGGGGTAACTTCTTAAGTGATTGTAATTCCATGACTCTCAGCAACTGCTGGTACCTTCAGGAGAAACTTAGGGCTTAGACTTGTAATCAGTTTATTAAAGCTTAATAAATGACCTTGCATCAGCTGAGGTACAAGAGCGAAAGCCCAACAACATAATTTACCTTAAATCTCAGTGTAAGAGGTTTGAGCTCCATGGGATTACCTGGCTGTGGATTGAGAGAGTGCATAAGGATGTCAGAGTTGTGGTAATGTGAATTTGAGATGATAATGAAGTGTGTTGGGTAAGTGTGTTTTTCCTGGTGCATTAAAATACCTCAGTGGATTAAAGCCACCAGTATGTAAACAAAGCATCTTTAGTAAGATTCTTCCAGTGGAACTGCTCAAGGCCTGTAAATTAATTACATAGGTATTTATTAGAATTTTCTTTGAAAATTCCAGTAAGCTTGTTAGATGTTTAAATTATATACCTTACTGTTTTTCAAAAATCTTGAGCTTTGAAATCATTGCAAGTTGCTAAAGGTTCAGCACTTTGAAAACCAAACCATGTGTTTAGGCTTTTAATAAAATAGGTGGGCCTGATTTGAGCACCCTCAGGATATGATCCATAGTCTATTACATTAATAGGAAGCCTTCATTTATCTTAAAGATATTAACTAAATCTGTAATTGATTCTGATTACTGCATATTTAAAATTATTTATTTTAAAGACTGTCTCATTCTGCAGTGGATGGATTTCTGGAGAGGTATTCATGTACAGTGATCACATCTGTGTAGCTGTACAAAACAAACCAGTGACTTGACTTAGAATAGTTCAGGGACTGAAGTCTGTACAATACAGGTCAGCAGGTGAAAATGCAGACTCTGTAATTGGTAGTGGTTGTTATTCACAGGTGTAATGTTTCCTCTGAATTGTTCTAAAAGATAAAAGATGTTGAAAGCCAATATTTTGTCTTGAGTTCCTCTCTGCAAGGTGAAACAATGCTCCAAGCTCACCTGCTTCCTAGCAGTGTCAAAAAGGAGTCTGAAGTATGTTCCTTCACTACTGCTTGATTTAAAAAAGGGAAAAAAATCAGGATGTCAGGACTGTGGGCATTGTTCCATTGACTTGAATCCAGTCATTTCAGTAAATACAACTCAAGCAGCTGTAGAGTGCTGGTATTTTCCCTGTTGGATGGGTGGTAAGAAGTAGACATTAAGACCTGAGTATAGTTCTTCTTGCACAAGCATTTATCTTGCCTTACAAAGATGTGGCCATGATGCTGCACCAGCTTCAGGAGCCAAACCCAACCCTCTTCTGTTGAACACCCTTCAGGTGAGCTCAGAGGGCTGTGGCCGGGCATGCTGGATGGCCCAAGAATGGGCTGCCATCTACCATCTCTGTCTATCTGCATCTCTGGTGTCCTGACTGTCTGAGTGATTGGGGAAGCAAGTAAGTAGAAATCTAAAGCACTCTTTTGAGGCTTCATTAATTTAGGACAACACTCAGGTTTTCTGTTTCTTTGATTAATCTTCTTTCCAAGTTTAAGTAATATGTGTTTTTAAAATTAAAATGTATAAAATCAAGATGAAGCAAGAATGATATTTTTTAGAAAATTAACCAAGTTAGAATCTTACTGTCATCTAGAACAATATTTTTTGTTAATGCATTTAAATTGTCAAATTGGATATGATCAATTTATGAGATTGCATTTGATGCAAATTTCAACTCATTGTTACTGTAATCGCATTCATGTACATTGTAATAACATCTGTGTACTGAGCTAGTTCAAAAGGAACTCTGCCGTGGAATGCACCGATGAGCACAGTTGGGAAGAGTCTTGGAATGAGTCAGAATTGTGTATTTAATACTGAAAGACTTCTGTAATACTGTAGTGATCTGTAAACACTGAGCTTGAAACAGTAGCTCATTAATGAAAACCATGCTGTCTTATGAACAACAGTATAGATAACAACCCCAGACTGGATAAAGGATAGGTTTTGATTTCATTCTTTTTCTTTCCAGATTTCACTTTCTTCCATTAATTATTGAGCTGAAATATTAGACTGAGAACTTCATTGTTGTCTTCACCTTTTCCAGAGCTGAATATAATCTCAGGAAAAGAAATCCACATAAACAATATAACATATTTCTTATTCTGAGGTTAACAAATAAGGAAGAGATAACAGAATATTAAAGAACTAGTATCAATCCCTTACTCAGTTTTTGTTCTTTTTAGTTATACGAATAATTTTTACTTGAGGAGCCTCCATATGTTTTTCACTTTTAGCTCACTTCTTTGGAAGACAGAAATGTGCTTACCTTTTCTTTCTGTTGTAACCAGTTTTTCTCCTCTTTCAAGGGTTATGTTTTATAGTAACATTACAATCTGTAGGAGACAGGGTCCAAGACACTACCTGAAAGTACAGGTTTAAGAGTATGTGCTGCAAATGTCATTATGTGATTCTGTTTGTTGATAGACAGTCTCTTTGTCATCCTTCCAAAAGGCTGATGGGCTTATTTGGATATTATTTGAAATTAAATTGGGGTGGGAGGAAAAACCCCTGCAAGTGTTTGTACTGGAAATTATGTGATTCTGTTTGTTGATAGACAGTCTCTTTGTCATCCTTCCAAAAGGCTGATGGGCTTATTTGGATATTATTTGAAATTAAATTGGGGTGGGAGGAAAAACCCATGCAAGTGTTTGTACTGGAAGTGTGAAGGAACTCTTTCAGGACCCCACCTATCAATAACCGTGTCCACAATGGAAAGATAAATAGGACTGCTCCTGATGTGTTTCCTTTCACCATTTATTGTCCTGGATTGTCAGCAGCAAACTAGAGGCTGGAAGCTTCAGTGGCACTGTACAGTGCTGTGGCTCTCCTGACGAGCCTTTCCCAATGTTATCCTGGTACGAAAAAGCCTTTGAACCCTTTCACAGATGTGGCTGAGCGTGACCTTTTCTGGTAATTCTTTTCTGTGTTTTCTTACTCAGAAAGAGGGGCAACTGCCTCTTTTCTAGAAGCCAAGATCAGAAAGTGGGTAGTTTTAGTAGCGGTCTTTCATCGTTCTGCTTGGAGGAAGAGGTCAGGCCACTTCACAATGATGAAGACTGATGTATCATGGACAGGGTCAGAAGCAGAATTTGCTTTATTCTCCTAGAATTACATTAACTCTTAAAGAGCTGCATTTTGCTTCAACTTATACTCTGTAGGCAATATCTTCACTGATTTTTTGAAACAGTTTACAGATAAAACATCTACTGTCAAGCTGAACAGTTCATCTTAATCATTGCTTATATAAATCTGTTTATTCCCACCTATCATCACTTTGTGAACAACTGTCTTGCATTTTCCTTCTTCAGAGCTTTGGTTTTCTCTTCAGTCTGCTTTAATCACTGAGTTGCATAAAATGTCCTTCTTGTAGCGAAGGTAGGATTTCTAAAATTCCACTGCATAAAGTTTCCTACATGGCATAATGTGTCCATTTATATTGGCAAATTTAGTTGTGTGAAATACTGGCATGGAGTCTGTTCTAAATCTGTCACTGATGGGAGCTTTGTGAACAGGCCCTTCCTGAATCCTCAGCAGAGAGAAGTTGGCAAGTTCAGGATCACATAGTGACCATGGTAGACCAAATGCTTGGCTGAACCTGGATTTTGCTAGAAATTGTCAAGGTTTCAGGAGATTGCTGCCATATGATAGCTGAGCACTGACCTATCTTACTGCTTCATTTTTCACGTCCCTTTGAAGCCAGTGCTTTGAATAGATATGTCCTCTAATGCCCATATGCAAGAGCAGGTTGAATCATTGCTGCTCCAAATACACAAAGGCTGATGTTGCTACAGCTTTCTCTACCAGGGCCATGGCTATTGAGTCATTGTTGGTTGTTAATGTTGTTAATATGTCATGTTTAATAAAAATAACTACCTCTGCTCTGATTTAATATCTTGACCCAGATCTGACAATCTTGGAATCATCTATCACACAGGAGTTTCCCTGTTCCTTCTCTTGACAGGTTATGTGCTTTTGTTTTGGACAGAGTTGATCTCTCCTCTGATGCAAATGCCCAGCCACTTTCCAGACAGTATATCTTGTGAAAAAGGTTTATTAATTCCAAAAGTTCATTTCCTTAGTCACTCTCTTAACCAATTTGTGCTAGCACCATCTTTCTTATCCATTTCTTTCTGGAAAGGTTCATAAACTAGCAGTGTAGTTAAAGGTGAATTGACAATGAATGCATGGAAAGGTGAGCGAGTCCATGCACGTCCAGAAGGTCCTAATAGTGGCACAGTGTTCTTGTTGCAAAGATTTTGTTGTTGTTGAAATCCAGTAAATGAAACTTTCAAACTGAATGTGGCTCCTACTTAGAACAGTTTAATCTTTTGTTTCCTCTAATAGGATAATGAAAGAGTATCGAAAGCTTGCTTGTTACGATCATACTCGGTTCATAATGAGCCACAGTGCAGCAAATTTTGGGGGTCTGTCTGAGGTGGGAATTTTCATGACTTCTGATCGTGTTTTTATTGGAGATGCTCTCCCAGGGATTCAGAAATTGTTCTTAATCCCTATATATGTCAGATTACATTTCCAAAACTGTCAATATAGTCTGCTTCCATTGGTTGCAGTCAATGGCAGTTTTACTTCTGAATTCAGTGATAGAATTATGTGCCTACTCTACGTGCTTTTAACAGTCCAATTCCCAAGTTGTTTTAAATTTGGATGTACTTATCGCTGACAACTGTACTTTGCTTAATAAAATTCCTTCTGGACTTGGTTCTTGACCAGTATAACCTTGCTAATAAGGAATTATAAACTTGTAGGTGGTTTCATCTGATCCAACTTTCCGTGGCAGGGCCTTTATACTTTATTATTTGATAACCATTTCGTCTTCCTTAAGCAAAGACTCTTTGAAGCATTCCAAGCCTTATAGGAAATTCAATGGCAAGGGATTTGGAAAAGGTTTCTTCTTGAACATCCCATTATCCAAAGAATACATGAAGGGAATAGTTATGGTACCATGAGGCTTCATATAAGAGTAATTGATTGGAAGGTAGTATTTTAATGTAGAGATTAGTGCTCTACAAGAGACTTTACTGAGAATTGCCTCGCATTGAATACACCAGTAGGTGAGATCATCATTTAGGTGGTCACAGAAATGACAGGGACTATCTGTCTATTTCCTTGTTATTCTCTACTTCATCCTCTGCCATTCTTTTCCTTTTGGTCTTCCCATTCA
This sequence comes from Geospiza fortis, assembly GCF_000277835.1. Taxonomy (NCBI): domain Eukaryota; kingdom Metazoa; phylum Chordata; class Aves; order Passeriformes; family Thraupidae; genus Geospiza; species Geospiza fortis. The sequence continues at coordinate 3,291,589 of NW_005054372.1, read as the reverse complement.
AGTTCACCATGCAGAACAGCTGCCCTGGGCTAGCTCCTGCTGAGACAGGCTGATGGGAGAGCACAGATTTTTGCTGCTTTTCTGTGCTAAGTTGTGGATGGGTGTTGCACATAATAAACCCAGACAAAAAAGAGAAAAAAAGTAAAGAGTACTAAAACTGAAACAGAGCCTGGGTACTTTTGGGGAGGATGTGTTCTGGGAAAATACAATTGCTGTGTATTGCATCTGTGCCGGCATCTTAGAGGAACGGTTATTAGAGCAGGACCCAGAGCATCACACCTGCAGTCCAGTCTCTGTGGGATCAGTAATTACATGTTAATTAACAAGTCTGGAATGAGTGAGAGTTTGCATGTCAGCAGATAATCTGTATAGTGACTAATAAAGTGCAGAATGTTTTCAATTAGCAGACTTGAAAAGGAAATCCCAGTGAGTGTTTTGCTTGGTTGGGAAAGGACGGAATGAATGCACTCTGTTGTTAGTTACCCTCCAAATAGGAAAGTGGCAGATTTAAAAACTACATTGTAAAGATTAAGATCTGAGAACAGAAATGCTTAAATTACTTGCTACTACTGTGCATTGATGAAATCATACAGAGTAAACTTCAGTGAAATGAAATTTTTCACTTGATTAAATAAGAGCAAACATGGAAAAAGTCCATTCTTGCATAGATTCCTTCAAGCTTTAAGGTATAAAATGTATTTTTATTGCAAGCTTTTTAATGGACTGAAGTAGGGACAACTCCAGAACCTGTTCACCAGAGAAACAAATGTTGCATTCTTTCTTTGGCCTGAAATCTGGGAATCACTGACTATATTCCACCTCTCTTAGGCTTTTCATTGTGTTCTCCAGGTGTTAGATTCCCTACATTATATGTTTACATAGTAATGTAAGGAGAACTTATTTCTTGGTGAGCTGGCTTGTCTGTTTTCACTTGACTTTATTTCTGTTCTGTCCATGTTTGCACTCAGAGGCAGCATTTTAAAATGTAATTTCCAAAAGTGTTGGAACAATTTTATAATTTTTAAATTTTTTTCTCCCTAGGATGACCTTACAAGAGTAGGCAATTTGGGACCCTGCTTTTTAATTAGCTACAAGTAAGGAGAGGCTATACAAGGGAGGAATTATTAAAAATTTGTTTGGGATTTACAATTTATAGAAGTGAAACATAAAACTTTTTCATGAAGCACTTCAAGATATATAGTACATAATTTTGAACAACTTTCTAGCACTGCAGATGGATCAGAACCACTCAAATCAACCTGAAGTCATTGTTTTCAAGTTAATTCTTGATAAGTGAGTTAGAAGATGTATATTGTCATGGCTATGATGTATTTAGAATTACTGTTATAGAGATACACTCAAAATATAGATGCTTTTTGGCCCTGTGAATATCCAGAGCTACCTGTCTCTGGCTCTATATTGTGCAAGTGCTTTTAATATTTTGTCCCAGAGAGGATGCTTTTGGGAAAGAAAAACTCATACAGATCTGCTTTGTACATTGTTCAACTGCATGGCTCATCTTCAGCTCCTCCCAAGCAGGATTGGAGCTGTGTGGAGCCCTGGCTGGGCTGAGCTACAGAAGCAGGATTATAAACTCTACTCTTGTGCTATTGCCACCTCATATAGCTCTGATAATGAACAATTTGCAGCACAAGATCCTTTTTTTTTAAATCTTGGAATAAGTGCAGCTTATGAATGTGAATAATGTCAACAGTTGCAGGTTTTCTTCTTAACGATCATCAGTGTTCAGGTTGGCAGTGAACTGTTGGCCTGTCTGAAGTACAGAGCATAGAATCCCCCTTTACATCCTGTGTGGTACATCTTACCCCATTTAACCACTCAACTAGTTGTGTTCAAGGCATGTGTTGCCCTTTTTGGACCTTCTGTCAACATCAATTTCCTTCCCTTGCTCCCATCCCTCAGATTATTGCTGCCACTTGAAGGGGAAGCAAGGGAAAGGCACATGGAAAGGTGCTAGATCTTTTCCAAATGGTGAGATGTAGCAGAGCTGGGCCAGTCACTTGAAAAGTCTGGATGCTGTTTTCCCCAATTTCTCCTTTGTTTTCCTGCAGATCCCTTCCTGACTGCTACACTGAACTGATATTGGATACAAGAGATCTCAATACAATCTAAGGGATCATTTCCTTCATTACCTTTTAATTTGTATGGTTCTCTGTAGCACCTGTTAGGAAATCAAATTGAATTTGGCCAAGCCCCTTCTAAGGCAGCCAGGCAGGTTTTCTGCCATTTCAGATAAACTATGATCTCTGACTTCAAGGCTTTTCAGTTCTTACAGAGGCTTGTCAGTGCTCACCTCCATCAAGTGCATGGTGGTAGGTTATTCGTAATCAAATTAATCTAGTTCACAATCTTCCCCTCCTCCTTCCTTCCCCCTCCTTCCCTTCCTGCATTTCTGAAGGATACCTGACCTTGCATCTCACTCACGTCAGCTTGCAGATTTTTTAGTTTTCTCATCGTGTTCAATCCAGGGTTGGTTGGAGCACAAGACATGGGTTATGTTTTTCACTCTGAAGACAGGGTGTATCTAGAATTATGTCCTCACAGGTAACTGAAGCTGCAGCTGTTGTACCAGCCACCTCTTTGCACACTGTCAGGGAAAAGAGGTACTGTGGAAGATTACTAGCACTTCAAATCAGCAGTTGGTGTCTCTAACACATGCAGACATTCACATGTATTAATGGGACATTTGTATTTACAAACACTGGGGTTGGAATTAGAGGTTTCTTTGGATACAAGATGTTATTGTGGTCACCTTTTTTTGATCCCTTGGGTTTTCCATCAGTCTGACAGCTGTCCATAACTCACTGCCCAGCATGTTTGTAAAGGGATAGCAAGTTAGACTTTTCTTCCCTTACATTATTTGTTCCAGATTGAATTGATCTAATTTAATTATTTTTAAATTTAAATTTCTCTCCTAATTTTGGGTACAGGTAAAAATTATGTACTTACTTGGGACTCCTCTTAGAAGTTTGCATTTTGACAGGTTGTATTATACAAAATGCTTAAATAAAAATATCAGTGAAAAAATAACAGCAGGACAGGACTTTTCAATTGCTATGAAATAAAACCACATGGAAGTGGAGTGTAAAGGTCTTGACTTAGGTTTTCAGATGTTCAGCCAACCTCATGGAAGTCATTTATCCTCTGTACCTGTTTGTCTCTTGTTTGCCATCACCCATATGATTTACAGTTTCTAGAAATTCCTCTCACAAGTCTCTAAAATGCTCTGAGACACCTGGATGCGAAAGAACTATAAATATTAGCAACTAGTCATCCATTTGTATTGCTGTCTGAACTGGGGTCACCACCACAGCTTTTAAAACAGGCTTTCAAACCATGCACTCTCAAATTGGAAGTAGTTTTAAAAAGCTGATGCTTTTCCCAAGGTCTATAAAATCAGCTAATCCCAAAGAAAAGCTGATGTCCTTAATTCATCTTGCTTTAATTTCTGCAATGCTAATGCCTCTTGTCCAGGCTGTCGGCGTTGGCTCCGTGGTGAATCCGTCTGTGTCCTGTCTGCAGGGGCTGCTGGAAATGCCATGGGATGCCTGAGCTGAGGGGCCTGGCCAAAATCCTGTCCTGCTGTCTGCTGTGGGAGAGTGCATTACCCCACCAGGCAGGGGGCCATGCTGGACCTGCTGGGTTTTTAACTAGGCATCATGAGTCAGACACTTTACTGTTAAAAGTGCAGGGTTTGGGCTATTTAATTATTTGTTAGCCGTAAGAATCTGAGGACTCACGAACCGTCTCTTTTGAGGAATGCAGTGATTTCATCAGATAAATGTTTAAAGCAGGGCTACGATAGCAGACAACCACAGCAGAAAAATATTTTTTCCTTTGAGATAACCTCTTAAATATATACATATTTAAAACCATTTTATCTTTTCTGTCTGATTCTAAGCACCCCTTCTGTCAGCAGCAGACAGAATTAAAAAGAGAAAACCCTCAGTGGATGCCTTTCTTTTTTTTTGTGAAATGTGTCAGATGATAAGCAAAATGTAACTGGGTATTTATTCTACTTTTCATGTGCCCTGCAAACTGTGGAAGGCAGCATGAGATAGAGCAGCAACAGCCTGATAAGCCTGGCTTTTCCCTTCTTGCTGGCTTGCTATTTACTTTACTTCCTATGAGGGAACACTGGACTAGAGACCAAATGTCTTTACTCATCTGGGAGATTTTAAAGCTGCTGGGAATAGACTGGTGCAAAAAGCAACTCCTTGATTACAAGATTTGTAGGTAAATGTTACCCTTGCAATAATCATCATTTCCCCTCCATCTCCTCCACAGCACATTCTGTTCTAGCAGTCCCTAACAAACAATAATAGCAAAAATAAACCAATTTTTTTTACACCAGTTATTTTCTCTCTCCTTACTGAAAAGGACACATAATGGAATGAATCTGGTTTCCCATCTGTTGCTAGGTGCAATTCAAAGTGGCAGTTTTGACCTATAAAGATTTGGCTGTTTTGCGTCATGCTTACCCTAGAGACAGCCTCTCCCCTTTAATTTCTCTGTGTCTCCATTTTCCATCTGTGAAAAATCAGGATAACACTACTTTTCTACTTCACAGGGATTTTACAAGGACACATTTATTAGCAGGCACAGAGCATAGGCTTTGTATTAGACATCATGCAAATATCTCTGTCTAAAAACTTGCTGCCACCCTCAGTCCCACTGAACCCAAGCTGACTGACCTTCATTATGTGACAGAAGGTGATTTGTTGTCCTAGGCTGTGTTATGGATGTCCATCTTGTCATTTTTAAACATGTTCATTAGAAGATACTTGCAAGTCATCCAGCTGAGCTTGGTCTTTCCCATTAAATAGTTGGGACATCCCAGGGGTAGGAAATGAACCTATCATTAGCCTGTCATTAAGTGCGTTTATATGTTGCATTTGTGGGTCCCAAATAAAGAAAGGGCCAGTGGGAACCACAAACTATTGGATTGGAGGAGGTGTGTGTGAGATACTTACCTATTTGGGAGTGTTTCCTCAGAGCATGTATCTCGAGAGCTGTGGTAAGTAGTTCTTCAGTCAGCTCCATAAATCAGTAGTTCTCAGGTGCATTTTTGCAGTCACATGCAGGTCAGGTTTAAGCAGTTCAACATGCCTGTTTGAGAGAAGACATCTCCAGGGCATGTTGGTTGATCAAAGTGGTATTTTAGACTTGTACTAAATTATGGACTTAGTGTACTGCAAGAGTTCAGGGGATGGGTAGGGGTGTTTTGAGGAGCAGTGGCTTTACAGCAGCAATCCTTCAGTGCAGACTCAGGGTATTTCATACATCTCCTATTTCCAATGAGATTGTTGGAATGACAAAATTCAAGCTCAGCAGTGGTAGTAGTTCTGTGACTGAACAGCAGACAGGGCAGCAGCTTTCCTTGTGGATGATTACAAGACATGGTCCATCAGCTAGATGGACTGTCTTGCTCATTTATGTGGGCTCTGTGCCTACCAGTTCTTTATAACCCTTAGTAAAAATCTTGGGAGTCTTATTTCCAGGCTGTGCTAAGCATGGCTGGCGCCTATGATGGTAGCCCCCAGTGGGGATATTGGTAGCTATTCCCAGTCTCACAGTGACAGAAAAGATGCAGGCTGTGCCAAAGTAGCACATGGGAAACTGTTACAGGGTCTATTAAAGATCAGTGCAGTGTTTTAAGTTTTTCACCATATTACATCCAATATTACTCTATTTTTAATATTATCTTTGTAGCAGTAATGAAAATTGACCTTGTTTAATAAGAAACTCTTCTATTAAAACTCCATTCCATTATGTGTGTATGCAAACACAGGCTTTGCAGAAGATGCAAAGTCTTCTGCAGAGAGCTCTACCAGCTTAAAAACAGGAAAATTGGAACTGCCACTTTACCTCTCTAACGCCCCTTATTTGTATTCTTTGCAGTTATAATGTAGAATTTTATCCTTTTTAGGTTTAGCTACCTTTTAAGAATCTGGTTGAGAAAATTTAGAATAAACAGATAAAAGGAAACTGCAGCAGAGATTTCTTCAACCTGTGTTTAGAAACATGTTACTGTAAGTGTAAATAAGTGGTTAATTAAAATTTAGCTTAAAATGTATTCAATTTAGTTCTAAACTAAATCACTAAACAAAACAGAAGCCCCTTCATGTGAACGTGAATGACGTGGAAGCCGCACTTTTGCGGTTTGGCGGTGACACAGCTTTTGAGAACTGGCAAAGAATATCAGAGAAAGATAGAGACAGGGCCTCATCCTGCAAGGCTTTACTGATTTGATAGCTCTTCTTATTTCCTTAGGGCATGTTTGCCCATAGCACTGCATTCCAGTGGAAAGGCTCTTAATTTTGCTCAAAGGATGGGGTCAGGAGGAGGTGACATCTCCCTGTGTATGAGGGAGCAGGCAGGTCGAGCCGCTGAGCCTCCTCCCTCTCCTCCTGCTGCGGCGAGGAGCAGCGCCTGGGCAGGACCATGTGAGCTATCTCACAGCACCTCGTTAGCATGGGATGATGGCTTTATTGGAGGAGCAAGTCATAAAAAAGTTTCCTTTGGTTAAAAATGAGCAGTTTTATTTTAGTGTGATGACAGCCTCGTACTGAGGACTGAATTTTTGTGTTGCAGCTAGTTTTGTGTGTGTGCGTGCAGGAAAGGGAAGGGAGCTGTGGACATACATAGCTAAAAAAGCAGGGAGTGAAATCCAAAGAAGAGAAACTTGCAGTGATTTTTGTATTTTTATTTTTTAAACTTCTGAGGTTTTCACGGTCCTGTCAGCTGAATGAATTTCTCTTTGAGTAGCGAACTGCTTATGTGGAAGTCCTTGCTCTGAATCTCACTTAAGAGATCATTTGCAGCTATGGGTGAGATTACTACCAAGGATGAATATTTCAGATGTAGTTTTTTTACTGCTAGTTGTAAAGCGAACATTTAATTGAGGTATTGTGCAGTTCTGTATCTTGTCATCATGGAGAAACAGTCTACAGAAAGATTCAGTGTTACCTGTTCAGGGAAAAAAGCTACTGCAGGAAAATGTGTCAAAAAAACTCCCACCTAATGTAATACCAGTGTTTAAAAATCCACGCTCACCTTTCATGTGAACATCTCAAAGTGCTTTTCAGGTGGAGAAACTGGAACCCAAATTAATGACATAGTACTTCTGGCACCCTATTACAATATATTAATTTAATTTTTCTTTTGCATGTTGTTAGCCAGGAAGGCCAAGCCTGGTTTTTGCTAAGGGTTCACACCAGAGAAGTGCCCTCACCCTGCTCTGGAGCTCCCCAGGCGCTCCTGCAGTGTAAAGAAAGCATGCCAGCAGTCATGGGCTGGAGCAGGGGCACAGGCAGCAGAACCAGGGATCCAGGGCAAGTTTACCTGGACCCTAGAAGAGATTGCCTCCCTAGCGTTGGTTTTCATCACTGATATGAATCCAAGGAAAATAGCGCAGAGGAGTCAAGTATTTGCTGAAAACAGGGTCAGCACGATTGTTACATTAGAAGGACAGCACAAGCATAGCTCACCCCAAAATACACATGAATATCTGCTGTCTGTCACGCACTAATATGACTGTCAGTACATAACCATGACGATTATGGAAATTCTTCAACACGAGGAGGACAGGCCTCTCTCCACCTGCCAAGGCGGCGCGGGCCGCTGGAGCCCGGACGGGACCCGGGCCGGCCTCCGGGCAGCGGCGCGTGGTTCGCGCTGGCCGCCAGCAGAGAGCGCCGGCACACGCCAGTCCCGATCGGCGCCTGCCCGGAGCAGCCCGCGCCCATCCCAAAGGAGCCCGCTCCGATCCCATAGAAACCGGCCTCGATCCCAAAGAAGCCCTCTCCGATCCCATAGAAACCCGCGCCCATCCCAAAAGAGCCCGCCCCGATCCCAAAGGAGCCCGCGCCGATCGTGGGACTCGACGCCAATAATGTGTTGCTTCACCCAGCGAGTGCTTAGGGCTGCTGGAGCTGCTCGCGGGCAGATTGGGTTCTCAGCACGCTCTGTGGACTCGTGCTCCAGGTCAGGGGGTCTGCATCTAACTCCACTGGCAGGCACAGCGGCAGCGCTTGTGATAGAGGATTTTCTGCTGAAATAACAATTAATAGATGAAGATAATGAGTTGGGATATGCATGCATCTGTAATTTGGGTATCCACATGTAATATCCGTATTTAGAGAGTAGGTGGGGAAGGGGGAAAAGTGTTATAGATCTTGTACAGTTCAACCACCTTGATTACAGATGACCCTAACTGGGAATACTCTATCTCTGCCCTCATTGATTAAGGTTTCAGGTGCAGCTATTCTCTGTGATGCCCCTACTTGCCTGGATGGTGTGATGTACAACTAACGTACATATATACTACCTCCAAGGGGAGGAGCTAATTTAAAAATTATCTAATTTAAGAGGTGTTTAGTGTTGTGGGCAGATGAGTAAATAAATTGATCGATTGTAGAGTCTCAAATTGTCATGTGAGATGCTGTCACCCTGAGGCTCTGGCCCGTTCTCTATCATATGTATTTATCTCTTTCCTATATAGTTTTTCATGTGATGGCTCCATTTACCTCCCATTTTTTGTAAAATAGCGAACACAGTAGTACCCAGGTTATTATCATGTCATATCATACCCAGAGGCCCTGGGTTATTACCATGTCACGAATAACAGTAATGTCATTTCCACCTTTAAAGCCTGTCCTGACCTCATCATGTTCTTTTATAAATATCGATCTTTTAAACGGGGTTCATTGTTACTCTTCAGAAAAACTGAAAGAGGACCATCAGCTTGCCACAGAGAATACTGAATCCTAGAGCAAACAGATCAGTTATGACCATTTTGGGGTGTTTTGGTGCCTTTGTATTCTTCAGGGTCAAGTGCTATATATTCGTAGTGCTGCTGACCTGATTTTAATCCTAGCTAATGTCTTGCAGCCACTGAATGGAATATATTGAGTAGAATAATGAATTCAGTCTTACAGAGTGATGCTATAAGAGCAGTTTAAAAAAGGTCAAAGATGGAATTTATTTTCTCTGTGTTGTTGGAACTCCTGTGTTTGAGTGTTTAGAAACTTGATATGCCTTTCTAGCAAGTGAATAAATCAGAGGGAAGCTAGAGCTTTACATTGGCAGTTCCTGAGTAGCTTCTCCTTGGAGGTAAATCAGTGAAAGGTAAAAGTTGTTGAATGTCTTCAGCTATTTGTGGATATAGAACAGATCAGAGCAGGACAGAATAGAATCCATCCATGAATTAAGCAACCACAAATGATTTTCAGTCAATACACAGTTTCTGCACATACCATAATAATAAAGAACAGGGGTGGCCGTAGCAGAGGTCATAAGGAAAAGCTGAAGTGTGTAAAATGTTCACATCTGTCAATCCTGTTCTTTTCAGGAGGGATGGAAAATAGCTGAAGAAATCATGGTGCCTGTCCCAAATTACTCTATGCATGCTATGGGAAGTCTCTAGGGATGGTATTTGATTCTGAACACACTATCTTTTCTTATCAGTCATCAAACTGGCATTGCATGTTGTTATCAACCTATTACCCATTTTTTTGTGAAACACACAGAATCTTCTCAACAGGATAAAGCTCTGGATGCAAATCGCCGTGGCTCACCAACAAACACTTCTTGAACAAAGCAAAATTCATACTCTGGTTTTCTTCTGATGATGTTCTGAGCCCTGTACATTTAATATACAAGCATAGCAGCAGTTGTAATCAAAATGAGAGTAACAGAGAGCCTAAAGGCATAAAAATATTTCATGAAACCTAGTAATGAAAGTAAGGATTTTGTAGATTGCTCCCTGGAACTGTAAGATCCACTTACACGTGATTCCTGTAACTTGACACGTGAAGCTTGGGCATGTGAAGCTGTTCTTACAGGAGAGGGGAAAAGGCTTCCTAGAGGATACAGTGCAATTTCTTAAAAGGATTATTGGTGATTATAATTATTTTTTGATAAATGGCTTTGACTCTACAGAAGTACTTAATCATTTGTGGATTTAAAGAAAATGCTGATGACTGAAGATAAGTATTTTTATTATCTTGGAGACTGGAAAGACTATAGGCTTAATACTATCTGTCAGATTTCCATTGACTATGGTGGTATAGGACAAAAAAAGATTTCTCTGTTTAAGGGGGAAACCACTTTGGCTTTTTCTCTAGTGCTTAAGATGTTTAACTTACTTGACATACACTTGCTTTTTGGTTTGTAGATGATATTGTTTATCTTGTACTGTTCTTTGATCCTTTAGTTTTATCTGCTCTTCTCTCAAACTGAAAGAGGAAGCCTGTTTTAAAGATGGTATTTTTAATGGAACCCTAAAAAAGTATCAAAAAGAAGTATCAGAAATACTTACACAAATTTTTAGAAAACATTTTTATTTTTTAGATATTATGTCTTCATTCTAAAATTATGGCACTCATCCCTTTTGAATATAGACACAGATAACATAGACACAGGGAAACAGACAAGGAAGACAGAGAAGTGATTCCATGCATTCATCAAGTTTTTACAATGAAACATATAATTCTTCTGGTGTTCAGTTTTCTACAGATGTTTTAGAGCATATATTAATGTACAGTGGAGGCACATGTATGTAAGCATTTGGAAACAAACTTTCTTATAAACTGTACAGAGTTTTTTAAAAAGGACCAAATTCTCTTCCTTCCTGTTCAGTAGAAGTGGCTGTTTATAACAGGACAACAGCATTTCTAGCAGAACTTTGCCAGATGTGTAGTAATGCCTTTGTTTCAATTTGAGAAGGCTTTAAAATGGCTTTTCTAATTCAGGATATTTTTGTGTTCAGTAAATAATTTAAAAGATTCTGGATTAGAATTAATGTTTTTAATAAATGTGTTGTAAATTCAATAGGATTAAAATATTATTCTTTTTTTGCCTAGCTCCAAGTTGCCCATCAAGGCATATTTTTGGCTAGCTCCAGATTCTTCCCCATGTAAAGTCACAGGGGTCAGCAGAGTTAATATATGCAAATGTTTTTGCCTAATGTCATTTTTGGTAATTTATGCTTAATTGCTCCACATAATTACAAAGAGTACTTTAATGGTAGTTTATGAGAAATAATCTCAATGAACCATTGCTAACACCATGGCTCCACAAATGAAACATTGCATCACAGTCTGCTAGTTCTGGTACCAATTTCTGTGTTAAATAAATGAAAGGTGACATGAGTGGTTCAGCCTGCAAAAAAGAGTAACTTCCCCCATACCACATGAAGATTTCTTGCTCCTTGTATAATTTCCCTGCCCTGAATGTAAGGGGTTCTGTACAAGCCATCTCTGCAGTCTAAGAGTACCTGTTCAGTTAGGCTGGTGTATTCATGCTTGGTATCTCTGGGCTATGGATGGGTTATGATAATGGCACAGTGCTGTGCACTGGTGTTATAATTGTATCGGAGAGTCTGCTGCTTATAAGTTCCATTTGTCCAGTGCCTGTTTTGCAGGGGGCTGTGTGTTTTAACTTGGGAAATAGCATCTATTATAAAAGATTTAATGGATACTGAGACTCAGAACACTAAGGAGAATGATACCACTAGTATAGCAATGCTGCGAGGGCCCTGACGAAGGAGGAATGATGAGGAGGACTCCATTGATATCAGAAGGCTAATTAATTACTTTATTATACTATATTATTTTGTACATCTAAAACTGAATCTGCCAAACACTCAGCCCTGCACACAACTGCACACAACACTGAATCTCGTGACTGTCACCCGACAGTCCTGACACACACACACACTTGGCCCTGATAGGCCAAGGAAACAAAACACCATCACTTTGGGTAAACAATCTCTATATTGCATTCCACTTTTGCACAAACACAGGCACAGCAAATGATAAGAATTGTTTCACTTTCTCTGAGGTTCAGAGAATGTGAATCCCAGAAATATTCTTGGGAAGAATTGTGCCTTGCTTTTCTCTGTGGAGATAAATGTGGGGCTACACACTAGCAGCTGTGGAGTAACTCATATCTATTTTGTAAGTTATCTAGATGTATTTCTAGATATAAAATAATACAAGTGTATAAATACATCTGTCTATTAGTACATAAACTTGCAGTACGTATGAATTCTCTTTTCTTCAGCTAGTCACAATATTTTCCTTTATTTCTCTGTATGGCATGAAGATTTCCGAGGTTTCTTTCAAGCTATTTCCTTAAATATTTAAATTCATTATTATTATGTAAATACTAGGAATCTGGGGCAAGATTCTGGTCTGCTTTCATTTGCCAAGGTGTGGAGGATCTGCTCAGCTGAACTATTTTGGACTTGTGTTGCACAGGAGGTCACAGTCTGGTCCCTACCAGAAAATGTGAATTGCAGTCTCCCACTTGATTCGTGTGCATTGTTCTCATTATCCTTAATGGATGTTTTGGACATATATTAGGGGAATGGGCCCTATTAGGAGCTGTCTAAGGAGTGAAATGAAAATGATAATAACTTTCTCTTGGATGAGGTATTGTATTTATTCTATGGGATTTTAAAGGCTATTTTAGTGTTTAAATTATCTGGTGCATTATAGAATGGTTTAGATAGGTTTTGGTTAATTGACAGTAGTGGGTATGTTTTAGAAAATTATTATACACACTGGGACTTCAATTTTGCTGTGAATTATATTATTTTTGGAGATGTAAATTGCAGTGTCTCCCAGGAGACAGAAATAATGTGCTGCTTATTTGATTTTTAGCAATAATTAAAATGATGTGTTAAATTAGGCACAGGTATTGTCATAGAACAGGACAAATCTACTTGTGTGGGGGAGTTCAGAATCCTTGACAAAGCCATGATATTTTTGTAGTAAAATAAACTATACCTTGTGGTTTGTATCCTAGAAATTGTCCTTCTACATGTATATCATCACATAAGAAGGCCAAGTAGTCTGGCAGAGAGACAAGGCAACAGAGCTGTTTGCTGAGATGGAGGGTGGATGCACTCCAAATGGGAATTAAACTAATTGAAGTGGACTGGAGCTATTGCCTTGCCTGACACTTAGCTGACACGGAAGACTGTAATTTTGAATGCTGTTGATCCTTTAATTTTCATCCCTTGCCATTCAGATCAGACAAGGCTGTGACTGAAGCAGTAAGTACCTTCGTAAGGGCTTCGAGGGAGGATTCACTGCCAGCTGCACAGTGCAGAGATCTGCAGGTTACATCTCCCTTCCCAGATCACCAGGCTTTGTGCTAGGGCTGTAGGAGGGAACAAGGTTAAAAGAAAAATCAGTTTGTCTCCTTGTTATTTGGACTTCATGGCTCCCTACCAGCACCCCCAATTTAGTTAAGGCTGTTTTTCTCCCCCCAAGAGTAGAGAAATAAGGAACATTTGTTACAGCTGATGGGAAGCAAATTGAGTGCAGTGGAGTGGGTGATCTTTATTGAGAGCTGGGTGGCAATGTCACATATCACCCTGTGTGCAGAACCTGCAAGCATAAAGATCCTCTTTCCTTCCTAAGCAGAGCAGGGGGCATCATGCTAGATGGATGGAGTGAATGTGTGAGGACTTGGAGAGTTCTTTTATGCTGTAATTGAGAAGAATCTTAGATAAACTGGTAATCTCCAAGGGACAGCAAAGAAAGTTTTATCAGCCAGTTGACAGCTTTGTTAAGAGAAAGAAAAAGACTTAAGTGGGAGTACTATCAGTGCAGAGTAAGTTGTTTCTAAAGAGGGCTGTGTGTGTCTGTGCACATCCTGAAATGCTCTAAGTACATGGTGTTCTTCTGAAGCACAGGTGTGGGGTTTGGAATAGCTTTCACATCATTTCCTAAATTCCAGCAAAGCCAAACCTACCATATCAGAGATCTATGGAATTAAGACTTAAATTAGTTTCTGTTGTACAGCATTGTCTGCAGATGCTCTGTTTATAGTGAAATGCTTTGCAATTTAACCATGCCACTTCTTAATGAGGTCATCCAGTGCTTTGAGACCACTTATTATTTAGATACTGCAAGGAACACTAAAAATTACTCTAAATTTTTCCCCATTTTTATCCTGGGCCTTAGCACAGAAGGCTTTTATTTAACTTTATTACAAATCACTTAGGTATTTTTAAAACATCTAAATCACAATGTGTACTCACAAGTTAGGATGTTAAAATTCAGCTGTGCTAGGAACCTACGGTCTCTGGGGTCTCACATTATATTTCTCAGTGTTTGTGAAGTATAAGTTAGCAATGTGGTATTCAAATTTTGTGGAATTAAGGACTATCAACCTAGGCATCTCTCTAAACAAACTGAATGCAACTGTCAACCAAACACCGGGAGAATGCAGAACTTGCAGTGTTGCATCAAAAAAACTGTGTGACTCCTGTAGTCTCTACTGCTAGGAATACTTGATTTTTCCAAAGACAGGGATAGAAAATAATAGGTAACTACCAAATAAATATAAATTTCAGCATTACTGAGCCTTATCATATGCAGACTGAAAAAAGTAAGTAGTATTATGTCCAAAACATTATTTATAACTTTTATGTATTGATTGGATATTCTCTCAACCATTGTTTTTATTGACTTTGTGTTCATAGCTGTTCATCATAGTACTTATTCCTTTTCTTGTTCCTTTTTCATACTTAAAGGCAAAAGTGTCATTTCATCTCAATAACAATAGAACTTGATGATTATCACATTCAAAAAAAAAAGCTGGAGAGGTTCCACAAATCTTCCACATTCTCAATTCATATTTTTCTCTGTCACTTTTCCCAGCTTCCTGTGCTTTCACCTTGATGACCACTTCCTTGGCAAATCAAAAACTCTTCTTGCTGTCAGAGAAACTCCTTATTTCTTCTATCCTTTGGAACAATTTTTTCACATCTCTCCAGCTCATCAATTCACATTATTGACAGTTCTCTGTGCTTCACATTTTGTCTAAGAATGTCTCTCCCTTTTCTCTGTACCTTTATTTCTGTGTCATTCTGCTCTGTATTGGTATTGCAGTCATTAAGTATATATTTTCAAGGGAAAAAAAGGGTAAATTTTGTTTGAAAGACTCAAGGTAAGATGAAATTTTATAATATTTCCTCTGTTCTGTCAATTCCTGAGGCTGCTCCCTGCAAAAATGTTCTGTAAATGTTCCCTATCAGTTCCCAGCTCTGTCATGCAAAGTTGCATCTCGATGTTGGTTTATCTGTGTTGCTTATGGCTGTGTAGAAAAAGAGGGTGAGCAGCATTGTTTTCCTACTGTTTCTGTTAGACCAAATGAGAATCATTCCTTCTCAAAACCTCAGGCAAATATTATGGAGCCATTTGCTGTGTAGCACATGTAAGAAAAACCATCTAATGAAAATATCTTGACTATGAAATATTGGTACAATTTTTGTAGAGCTGGAACTGTAAGGCAGAATCACAGAATCATTTAGTTTGGAAAAGATGTCTGAGATCGTAGAGTCCAACCTTTGACTGATCTCCACCTTGTCAGCTGCGTGCCAACTCCAGCTGTTTCTTGGAGATGTCTGAGATCATAGAGTCCAACCTTTGATCTCTGCCTTGTCAGCTGCGTGCCACCTCCAGCTGTTTCTTGGACACTCCCAGGGACAGTGACTCCACCACCTCCCTGGACAGTCCATTCCAGTATTTAGCAACCCTTTCCATGAACAATTCCCTCCTGATGTCCAGTCTGAACATCTGGCACAGCTTGTTGAGGCTGTAACCTCTTGTCCTGTCAGTAGTTGCCTGGGAGAAGAGACCAATTCTCACTTGGCTACAGTATCCTTTCAGGTAGTTGTAAAGAGCAATAAGGTCTCCCCTGATCCTCCCTTTCCACCAGTCTGCTTTCCAGCCACTCTGCCCCAGCCTCTGGCACTGTCTGGGGCTGTTGTGACCCAAGCACAGGACCCAGCACTTGGCCTTGTTGAGCCTCCTGCCATTGACCTCAGCCCATCAATCCAGCCTGTCCAGATCCCTCTGCAGATCAACATTCCTGCCCTCCAGCAGATCAACATTCTTGCCCAGCTTGGTGTAGTCCACAAATTTGCTGAGGGTACACTCAAATCCCCTCATCCAGTTCATCAGGAAAGGACTGGGCCCAACACTGATGGCTGGGGAACACGACCTATAGGATGCTCACTGGATGTTTTGCCAAAACAGCAAATTTAGAGCTGGAGGGAAATTTGAGCTGGAGTAAATCCTGATGATGTTTTTACCATAGTGAGAAGTGTTTTGTACAGTGTAACAGTAAATGGTCAAAGTGGCCAAAGAGACCAGGGTCTGCCCTAACCACACCTATGCTTGCTGTGTATGTTAGCACCCTCATCTGTAAATGCTGTGTAAATAAGAGCATTACTTGTCTGTCACCCCAAATGGCTTTGTGTTAAAGAGCTGTGCTGTCCTGTGGGCAGGCTGCATTTCAGACAGTCTTGGCACAGAGGAACTGTCTGCTCTTGGGGAGTGATGTTTTCCTCTGCTTTTGAGTGTATCATATGCTTTTCACAACAGAATTTCTCAGTCTGAATGTGATGCTGTGGCACGTGGATCAATAGTGTTCCTCTGTGGCAAGGTGTGCTGAATGCCAAATGCCTTTGGCCGTCTGTTATTCTGAGACAGGTTAGCAGAGCCAAGAAGCCTGCACCACCACTTTCATTAGGGGTAATTATCCCTGAGCAGCTGGGATAGGAGCTGGAGCCTGAATGGTAATTAGCTGCCATTGCTAGGAGATGCATTTGCAGGTTTCTGTACCATTTTACTGTCTATTTAAAGAACAGACAGGGAATTGTGATAAATCTTCAGCCCTTGCTGTTAGAGAAGAGCTGCCTGCCTACAGATCAGCTTAAATTAGGATGTTCGTTGTATGCCCATCCATGTGGTCTTGCTGCAGTGAGAAATCATCCTGCACTTGGATAGTTTGGGCCTTTGCAGCAGCATGAGCATTTTCCTATATGTTTTCTCAACAGATGTGCTGCTTTATCAGGTTTTTTAATGTTGTAGTAAAGTGACAACTGCTGCAAATCTGTTTCAGTTTTGTCAGAGGTATATATGCATGTCACCTGTGAACAGAATCAACAGACTGGTAGAACCAAACACAAACCTCAGTCCAACGTAAGCTCTATGCGTCTCTATCCATCAGTATTTTCAAAATGTACATTTTCAAAATGTATAACTTTAAAAAAAAAGTTTTCTTCCCCACAACTATATTTAGTATTATGTTTTGGTATCAGTAAATAGCATTGAAAGAATTTGACAAGTAGTATGTCCTTCCTGCAGTATCTTTTCATGATATGTAAGAGTTTTTAGAGAGATGGGAAAGAATTTGTAAAGCTTTTTTCATGCAGAACAAATCTGCTGGACACTTGATGACCTCTGCTTTGTTCTTTGATAATAACAATACTCATCCCTATCTACTCATGTTCATCTTCAAAACTTTTTTACAAGTATTAGTTAATGAACTTTTGGAGCACTATTTAACAAATAAAAAGAGGCGGTGCATGATGGAAAACTGAAGATGTTAGGCTACACATACTTGTCCTGTATTATATTTCTGCATAGGCAACACTTCTTGTTAGACTGGAAGGAAAGAAAGCAACTGAAGGATTGTTCTTGTGCTTCACTAAGGACCCCTGAAGAATTGTGTTAGTGAGAACAAGGGCATTCAGCATGACATTGCTCTATGCTGGGTATGGTAGGATTTGTCCTAAATGTACACTTGTGCTTTCTGGTTGCCAAATTAAATTTCCCAAGACTGGCATTTTTAGTGTATTATGTAATTATTGATTTCTGTTAACATGGCATATGAGAATAAACAGTAGCAATCTCTGTTTATTACAGATTTTTCCATATACCCTTAGAAATACCTTTTATCCTGCAACTTCAAACGTTTAAGATTTTTCTGCTTTCTGTGGGAAATCTAAGGCCAGGTTCATTTCCTTCTCCAGTTATAGCTGAATTTCAGTATACAGTATTTATGACAGTATTGAGAATCAGTGATGCATTGCATTGGTGGGTGTGGAGAGGACTTCAGCAGAGACTGAGGTGTTTGAGGGGACAGACAGTTTGATTTTCGCTCTATGCCTTGAGGTGTGTTTTTCAACTTTCTGAAAGCCTTTGTAGAAGTCTGCTGATCTCTGGAGGGGAGGCTGTACTTGTCTATCTGTTAATCAGTAGCAGCAGAATTCATTGCCAGGGACATTTCTTCCTTTGATATTTTTGCTCTGCAAACCACAAAGTCCAGCAGTTCATGTTCTGCTGTATATGTGCTTTGTTAGTGCTGGTATTACTTTGGCTGCTGCCAATTTGTATAGAAAAGAATGTGGCACGAAGGTTTGGTTATAATGAAGACTAAAAGAGGAGAGCTCAGAGGATGGAGTAGAGACTTCCTGACTTTAAAATAATGATCCATTTATGAATAACAAAATCTCTTCACATACCTTCCCTTGCAGCAAATCTTCTCCCTGCCTTCTTGTCTTTTTTGGCTGGTCTTCGTGTCCAGAAGCTTATTGCTTGTAGGTTCTGTGAAGTTACAACTTAATAATTGAAATTTCCTTATTGTCGGCTACATATAGGCCCCCTGGTGCCTTGTTAAGCGCTCTGTTACCAGTGAATATTCTTAATTATGTTAGGGAAGATGTTGTTCAAGTCACAAGTCATTTACTCAAGGTTTGGGCCCAGCAGGTTAAACTAATTTTCAAATTAATTTCAGTTGCTAAACAGAAACAACTTAGATCTCCTGAATGCTGATAACTTGCACTTTCTACTGAATTCTGTGGGAGATTATTTTCTGTATTTTAAAATCAGGCTAAATTGCTGGTTGAATGACAGGATAGGCTGGTTCTAGTCTCCCACTTAGAATATGCTGAGTGTGATTTTGCTAGAGAGAGGTGTCTATAAAGTCTCTGATTTACATATTTAGAAGGGGCATGAATTATGTGTACTGAAAACAGACACCTATAAAATTCTAGGAACAACTTCTGATCATAGATGACTAAACACAAAGATTTGTTGTTCTTTATCTTACCAGTTTTACATGAAGTAAAACAGTAAAGCTGTCTAAGAATTCTGATCATTCCTTTGTGCATGCAGATATGTACTATAGCAAATGCTCTAAGCATTGTACATACTAAAGGTATTTGTAGGTGAATTTCTTTTTTTTAGATCATTTTATCTAAGGACATATCTGTTTTTATGGATCTTACTTATATGTAATTTTTTTCCTTTCATTGGAAGTCACAGAATCTTTCAAATTTCTTTGATGTCATTATCATCATCAGCTTTGTCCTCTGCCCTTTTTAATTAATGCACGACAGCAACTAACAAGCCCAGACTCAGAAAAATTGGTACAGGATTGTGTGTAGCATGTAGGCCAGGGCTGCACTGCTGATGGACATGGAACTTTGCAACAGCAGACTTATATCTGGCCAAAACTAGATGCTGACAAATAATAGGGGAAAAGTGTTCCCCTGCCTCCCATAGTCAGTTGTAAATAAATCAATAAATAATGCTAGCAAATAAGTAAACTAAAGGATAAAACTGAACAGATACAGATCTTTAGCCAAGCTTAAATAATTCCATTAATTTTTAGTAGAGAAGAGCATCACCATCACCTGACCAAGGAGGGAATGTAAGGTTGAGAGTTTGTCATGAACACAGCCTCAGTTTATGATGGAAATATGCAACAATTATGATTATACCTGAATTTTCATAGTCATAATTTCAACACATTTTTGTTAGCAGAAGCATAGCTTGTTTTAAATATTATCATGGGTTTATGTAGCAAACTTCAGCCTGGGCATATTATTATTTTTGTCCCTGAAACTGGGGATTCCTGTTACTGTATCTTGAAGTATATGCAGTTTTGTTTCTTATTCACTCTTGTGAACAAAAAGAGTTTTGTTTTTACTCACTCTTGCTGTTGAGAACCTGTTCACCTTTGGGAAAGCATGTTAGCTGTTTTAATCTGAACTAGTAGTGGTGAATATCAATACATTTTAGTGCTATACTTCAGTTTCCATCTTTGACTTTTTAAGTATAGAACTTCTGACTTCCAGCAAAGTGATAATCATAGGAAGCCTTGAGCTCCCAGAAAAACTGTCAGCCATAGAATTTAATTTTATAAATAGCTGTAATGCTATACTTGTTAAGATTACTTTGGGAAAATACCACTTCAACACACACCCACATCCACCCACAGTAAAAAAGATTATGTTTTTTTCTTTTTAGCTAGGTAAAGCCGAAAAATTACTGTCAAATACTATTCAGGTTGTTCTGTCTGGGTTTATGAAGTAAAACCTCTTTATATGTAAGTGAATTTATATAAAAATTTGGATTTTCATCAGTGAATCTTGCTTAAAATGTTGTACATGGAGGGCAGGGATGGGAAACATCAGACCCTGTGAAACGTACAAGAAATTGAGCCCCTGACAACCTCTCCTGCAAACAAGTGGGAGAGTTGAGAGGCATCTGACGGGAAAGCTGTATGTGGATGGAGTGCTTAGTCACTGGGAGGTGGGTGGCTCTAAAAATGGGTTTGTGAGACTGGTGGTGTGTATTGAGATCATACAGGTTGTGTGGGTATCTGACAGCTGAATGCTGGTGGAAACTCAATGGCTGCTGTTGGAAGAACACTTAAATAATGGGGATTTGGGCTACTTTGGACAGAAAAGCAAGTAAGTGCTTAGGAAAAAAGGGTCCTGGGTGCTTGAGGAGTGTAAGATACAGCTGGATTTGGAGGAACATGAGACTGCTAAGTCAGCAGCAGGCCCTTGAGCTGATGGTTGTGCTGCCACAGCCCTGTGGTCTCTGCTAGTGAGTACAAGGCAGCTGGAGGGGAGGTCTCTGCCCTTTCTCCAGAGGTGGCTTGAAGCTCTGGCTGTGCACTTGCTGTGTTCAGCA
>NW_005054372.1:3244305-3270761 GCF_000277835.1 Geospiza fortis | reverse complement strand
CAGAAGTGGTCTGAGGTGTGGTGAGGACTTCTCTTCTGGTGAGTGGGCAGTGCACCAGATTTCCCCAAGTGAGTGAAGCAGAAGGACAGGGCTCCTGCTTCAGTACCTACAGGCACTTGGATACGTGGTTAAAATGAAAAAAATACCTCAGTAGAGCTGACAGGAAAGGCAAAAGCTGCAGTCATTGTGGATGTAGTGGTTAAAACACTTATGATTGCTTGATCATTTTAATAGGGACTTCAGCGTCTTAATTTTTAACATATGGGACGCTCTCCTTGTTTCCCTTTCCTCTGAGAACAGAGAGATAATGTGTCTCAATCAGATTCTTCTGCCCTGCCTTCCTCCCAGGTCAATATAGATAAGAACTTCTTTCTTCTTCCCCAGCCACTGCTGAAATCTGTTTTATAAATAATCCCCAAAATTTTTTTCTTCCATCTGAAGTTCTGGTTGCTTCTGAGCAGCCTGCCATAATGGAGTTATTCCTGTGTGCCAGATGCCCTCCTCAGTTGTTTTGTCCCCAGAGAATTCCCACTCTTCCCTTTTGCTGGGGATATGAGGTTGTGCTTCTGCCTTTCCTAAGTGACCTACATCAAAAGCAACAGAGTTGACAAGAGTTATGGTGGCTTTCTCTGCAGCATATTTGTCCAACTTGCCTGCTGATCTACACATGGTTTCCTCTTTTGCCAGTCTTTTTTTAGTCACTTCAATGGGACGATGTCTCCTATAATATTCATACATTGATATCAAAGGGTTTATTGGAATTCAAGAAGCAGCAGTTGCTGCTATGTATCAGCAGTAATTAACATTCTTTAACTCCTCATCCATAACAATACAACATCAAAGACCTTGAAGATAAAGGAGCAGTAGCATCTAATGGTGCAGAGACTCTTTTCACCAGTTCATATATCTGCATTTTAAAGTAAGCATTTGAAAGCAAAACTAGAAGTTCTATTATTTTCATTACTTAACAGGAATCAAAATACTTTAGCCCATCACATGTGCAGAAGGTGTGTATATCTGCCCACTTGTATGAGGAAGAGCAAAGAGATCATGGGTAGATCGCAAAAAGCTTCTTGAAGACTTCCATGAGTTGAGGCTCTGTGTTTATTCTGCCAGTTCTTCATATCTGATACCCCACTGCTGTGAATGAAACATGCTGGGGAGTTACCATACTTTCCTCCCTGCATCCCTGTGCCATGGTTCATCTCCTTCTTTTCAGAGAAACCTGAGATAGTTTTTGTTGTATGAACTCCTCCATGGTTTTAATTACTAAGAACAATCTAATTACTTTCCAGAGAACAACACCCACCTGGTAGCCATTACCTGAATAACTGGGAGATACGAGATCTGCACTGTATCTGCATGGTGCTCTCCCCCAAAAAAATCCTCCACTGTACTGTGGTAACTGCCCTGGGCTGGAGTGACCTTCCTGAGAACACAGTCCTGCAAAACCTGCAAACAGAGGCAAAATTGTTAGCTAGATCAGTAGACTGAACTGCTATTGAACTATTCCAGGCTCAGCAGTGTTGCTATTGCTTTCCTTTGGTAGATATATTGATGAACCAACACTAATTCCTCAGGCTGTTTATACTTTATGCTGTCACAAGACCATCTAATGCTTTTTTACTCTCTTCTGGAGGCTGAGAGAAGACTAAACTGCACTTTTCTTTCTTTTTTCTTTTAGTATTGCACTGAAAGACATGTATTCAGCTAGTTTCAGCTGCTCTGCTTGTGTTTCAGTCTCCCCAGCCGTCCTTACTGATCACTTGCACTAGTTTCCCTTGCTCAGCCTTTATCTTTGTCCACCTGGCATCAAAAATTGGTGGAAACTGCAGTCCCAGCTGGAGCTTTTTAGCTTAAAATGTTCTTCTGGGTTTACTGCAACAATATCCGGGGGGGCATGACTTGATTAGGCTACATGGAACTTCTGTGAACCACCAAAGGAAGCATTTCATCACTTAGTAAGCAAGCTAAAAAGTCTGAGAATGAAAAGTAACTGCTTTGGAGGGACATTTGCTGGAACCACCTTCAACATCCCCCAAAAGTAAGTTTGCTCTGTCAATATGCTGTGAAGTCTTGTGATGTGGCCATCAAGGGTGAGCTTTATTTTTAGTACAGCAGTATAAGAAATACTGTTTTCAAAGTATGTGTGTATATACAGTGAGCAGAGACTTCTCATTCCATTGCAAGTAAATTTTTTCTTGTTGCAAAGGCTGGTGATGAATTATGACTATTCCTTAATTTTTAGATAAGTAAAGGCAAAAAGTCTCCATTCATAGTTCAGGAGATTTATCTCAGGCATAGAATTGGTTCAGGGCCTTGTATCAGACCACACTGTGGTTCTGCAGCATCTCCATGTGTCTGTGTACCAGACACCAGCAGGTAACAGGGCAGCATTCTATGTAGGCTGCTAGTGTGCTAATTGCTGCTGGTTACTCTTCTGCAGCAGCCACTTCTCAGTTCCCTGGCACTACTTGACTCAGCAGTTCAATCTCTGGTGTTTGTGACTTCATATTATTGTTATATGTCAGCTGGTTGGGGACTTGCCTTGTAAATGATCTTTCTCATCTGATCCTCGTGACACCAGTAACTAGCTTGCATATGGACCTTTTCAATTTTTTTAATCCACTTCCCTAGCAGTTGTTCCTTGAATTCTTACATCTGGTGTGAAGTAGTTGCCCTGAGGCTAAGAATTAGAGCTGATATCTTTAGGAAAAACCCAGATTTGGAATCTACTTTATAGATCTGCACACAACACAGTCTGCAGGTTTGTGCAGTGTGTTTTCATTGCTCACCAGTGCATTAGGGAGCTCCCTTACGAACTGTTTGCAAACTGACTTTCCACAGATGATGTCTTATGTTTTGCATCTGGGCACAGAACTCTGGCTGGGATGCCCTTGCCAGGCCTGACACAGCTGGCTTCACTTCACTTGAGCTGTCTCTAAAGACAACTGGCACGAGGAAAGCTGCATGATTGTATTTGCAGTGCATACAAATAGGCATTCTGAATTACTCCTCCTGACTGCCTTCTGGCTTGCCATCCCTTTCAGTGTTTAAGCCAGTATTAAATGCCTTCTCTCCTCCCTGGATGAGCTGTAAGCTTGCACAGCTATCTCTAAGACTCACTGAGAAACCACAAGCAACAGGTTTTGGTATTGCTATTGAAGATTCTGATAGATGCAATGCAGCTTTTTCTTTAGCATATTCATATGAGCAGAAACAACTCCAAAACCTGAGTATAGAGGTGCTTGATTTGATCAGTATGATCAGCAAGTTTACTCTGGTGAAAATGCTTTTGCATCTGAATCTGTTGGCAGCACTTGTGATTATTTTGAAAGATCAGAATTTTTGAATGCAAAAATCTGCAATTTCAGACATAGTTAGGATGCAACTATTTGTCATCTACTGTAATAGATAACCACTGTCTCGTTATCCAGCTTTAATGGTAAGATGCAGATCTGGAAGGTTTTTTGGCTGGGTAGGTATGGTTTTACCTGGCAAATGCAGCTGGCTTGCTGTTCTAGTTCACCCAGAAGTGATGCAGCAGATGATACTGATTATCACAGCCAATATGGCAGGAACAAGGTAAAGAATTACAGAATATAAAAGAAATAAGAGGGAAGAATAACATTTTTTTATAAAATACTTTAAAATATTTTATTAAAAAATGTGATCTGTCTGTATTGCAGAGGTGAAAAGGCAAAGGGCCAAATCATCCTGGTGCTCATGGTAGTACAGTTCTGTGACAGGATAACAGTATTTCCTCATTATACAAAGAGGTCACAGCCCAGTTGCATCCTAATTATACTACCTATAACCATATAGAATTGGAAATACTGCACTTTAGGTTCAAGAATGAGCAAAATAAATAAGCCAGGAAAGGCAAGGACAGAAATATGTGTGTTGGTGGTAACTGCATCATTAGCAGTAATACCAATTGCCCAGGGCACTTCTCATGTCAGGTAGATGAGATGCATAAAGCAGTTTTGTAACAAGAGACACATCACCTTTTACACTCCTGAAAACAAACTAGCCATGGATGGAGTGTTATAGGGTAAAATTGCACCATGTACCTGTGGGTTGTACTGAACCCCAGTGCAGAAAATGAGAAAATCAGAAGAGTTTCTGCACCTCAGCAAAGGCAAAGATGTTATTTGGAGAGAAGGCTGATGGAGGTAACAAAATCACTGCAATAGTCTGTCAGGTGCCATCATAATGTGGCTTGGTGCCAAGCCTGAATGAGCTTCCTGGCCCCATGTCCCCTCACATAACTGTGGCTCCTGCTGCTTCAGGACCCAGCTTGTCTGCACAGCCTGCCAGCATCTCTCTGCAGCTGTGGGCAGAGGCTGGCAGCCAGAGGCTTTCCACAGAACAATTTAGCCTTGAAAAGCTTCAGCCTGCCTGCAGTAGTTCAGCTTTGGAGGGCAGGAGGTCTCTGGTTCAGGATGCATTGCCAGTGCACATGGCCTTGCACTTAGCTTAGCTTCCTGTTTGTGAGGAAAACATCCTGCAAACCTCATCTATTCAGAGAAAATAAGAACCTAAATGTAAGCATGGTTTCAGCAGTGCACATCTTGATGCAGTCCCTCTCCTTCTAAGCTCAGAAGCTGGTCCCACTTTGTGGGGTTAGCACTGGGGGAAACGTGGGCAGTAGGAATTAACAGAGGCCCAAACCACACCGATTGCATAGAAACTGTCCCTTGATGTAGCTTGCCAACATCTTCCCAAGGGGACCTGGCTCATGTGTTGAGAAAAACACATTGTTGTCCATACCCAGTGATTTACAGTCTCTTGAAATGTTCTCTTTAAACAGATCTTTCATGCAGGCAGAGGCCAATGACTTGAAGCTGTCACAAGCTATGGGAGCATGGGACAGGGGTCCAAAGAGCCTGCTTGTTTACAGATACAAAGGAGCTGTTCAGGATTTTTTTTTTGTTTCTTTTGTTGGTTGTTTTGTTGTTTTGTGTTTGTTTTTTTTTTTTTTTTTAACTCATCACATGCTGTAGGTCCTAAATATATTTTTATTCCTTAGAACAATAGACTTAAAACCCTTTCTTAGTATTGCATGGCCTGGAGTTTTTAGATACTTTTACAGAGTAATTAGGTAGTTGAGGCATTTTTAAAGCATGTGTAGAATTGAAAAGATTTTTGTTTTTTCTTTTTACTTGTAAGGCTTTATATATGTATGTGTGTATGTATGTATATACACACACAGAGGAAGAATCACTTAAAATTTCTGATTGCATTTTATTGATGTGGAACTGTAATATTTGCAAGAACTTAGGTGAAATGGGAAGCTTTGAGAGGTTTTTTGGAAGTCTAAAGAGAGCTGCTATTATTTTTCCCTGGTTGGCTGAACACAGTGTTTCCTGCACATGCAATGAGACCTCCTCCTCCTGTTGGTTTTATTTTAGACGCTCAGTGCACTCAGCCTCTGCACAGGGGATGGAGATCTTCACTCCTTTGAATGAGAAGTATTGAAATCATACAAACAGCTCGTGCACATTGATTGCTCCTATCATCCCAATTGGCCCAGGAGAGACAGCTTTTCTTGCTGGCCTTCAGTGCTTCTCATTTCAGCTGTGAAGGAAGATGCTCTGATGGGAATATCTTTAATGCAAGTTCCTCTCAAGTTCTTATCAACAGGAGTCAAGGTTATTGGCATCCACTGCCTTTGAGATAGAAAACAAATCTCATGATCTGGAACTCAAAGAAAATGTTTCTTGGTTTTTGCTTGAGAGCACTAATCCCTCTTTTTAATTGGGAGGCAAAACTTTAACAGGAGGATTTTATTAGACTTCACGTTCCATGAAGTAAAAGAGCAATTTGTACAGCAGCAGCTTTGTACTCCACTGGTAGTCAAAGAAATATTTGAAATTGACGTAAAGGTTGAATAGAGATCCAGTTCAAGTGTGTTAAACATCTTTTATGAAAATGGTTCTGACATGCTGTGTTGTTGGTTTTGTGGGGTTTTTTGGGGTTTTTTTTGTGTGTGTGCGTTTGTTTTTGTTATTGTTGTGTTTTGTTTTGAATGTACCTTTTCCGGGGGGGAAAAAAGAGAATATACATAATGTAAGTGTAAGGGCTATTTATTCTCTCTTGCTGGCTTCTTCACGTTTTTACTTAAAGCCATAGAGCTTTCATATTCTGAGCATATCTGGAGAAATTGCTGTGCAGATTTTTTTCTTATATAGAAGACCCACACCTCTAAAGGATTTTAATGGGCAAAGAAGTTCAGTTGCTGGAAATGAAAGATAGTCATTATAAGGATAAGCCAGAGTAACTTTGTCATCTTACTGCCAAGGAGAACACTCTATTTTGGTTTGGGTTAGTCTCAGTCTGCAAGCTGGAAGGGTTAACATGAAATTCTCAGAGTCCATGCAGTCAATAAATATCCTGCTAAGGCTGGCCTTGTTTTTCCCCAATTTCCCTTCTTAATGCAGTTGTAGTGGGCTCTTAACTTTAGAGCTTGGAATCTTTCTGCCAAGCTTGTTGCAAAAGTGGTGAACTTTCAGCTGTGAAATTCTCAGTGAGGGGTACTGCAGAAACACAAAACCCTGAGGTAATTTCCCCTCATTTTTCTTCTTCCCCTGGAAAAAAAGGGATGAAAGTCTTATCTCATATTTCTAATGACTTGTCCAGATTCTGCATCTCCCACAGCAACTTGCGATACAGAGTGAGTGGCTGGGACTGATTGTACTGTAGTAGGATATATCTGTGTTTCCAGGGGAAAGGAGAATCTTTAACTTAAATTCCTTAGCAGCTCTATTCAAGTAATTCAAGACCAAGCACATCTCCTGTAGATCTGATAGCTGAACCATGTGTCAGAGAAAAACAATTAAATGTAATAAAATGTAGATTTGAATCACAGTTTGGCCTGAATGTAACCCTGAAGTATGTGCCTTATAGTAATATTTACAATAGATATAAATCATTGCAATTAGTAATAAAACTAATGAGACAGAAGCAAAATAGTAACCTTATTAAAATTCTCATTTCAGTAATGGAATATGACTCAGACATTTAAAGTAAAAATGGATGCACGCTGATTAAATTTGAAAAATATTCTTTGAGTCTTAAAAAAATTCTGATTGCTTGATTGGTCACTTGCATTTACTTGTAGTGAAAATGCAGAGTTCTGTTAAAGTAAATGGAAGTCATCCCTGGAAATGTTCAAGGTCACTTTGCATGGGGCTCTGGGCAGCCTGTTGTAGTGGAAGGGGAGTTGGATTGAGATGACCTTTAATGTCCCTTCCAGCCCAAACCACTTTGTGATTTTGTGATCAGGAGAAAGAGTAGCTGGAGGTCTAATCTTATAGCAGGCTCCTGCTGGAACAACTTTGATTATCATTTATCTCTGGGGTTAGGTGTCTTGCAAGTTAGACACCATTTGCATA
Organism: Geospiza fortis; assembly: GCF_000277835.1. Classification (NCBI taxonomy): domain Eukaryota; kingdom Metazoa; phylum Chordata; class Aves; order Passeriformes; family Thraupidae; genus Geospiza; species Geospiza fortis. The sequence continues at coordinate 3,263,364 of NW_005054372.1, read as the reverse complement.
ACCTAAAATTCTTAGGGATTAGGAATATTTATGGGAATCCTGAAACATGTGATCATGCTATCAGATTTATTCAGAGCATCAGGTGTAGTAAATAGGTAGTGATCAAAATACTGGGTTTTCAATTACTTATCCCATTTTTATAATCAAAACAGCACTTTAACATTGAAGCACTTAATTTCTTATTGCTCTTACGAATTTTCTGACAACTCAGACAGTAAAAGGGCAAATCCTTCTCACCACATCTTAGCCAAGAAATACATATTTTAAAATGGATTCTGAGTACTTTCTGCAGCTTTCTCCTGCCAGGAATCCTGAGTTCTGATAATGATTATTATTATCAAGTTGCAGTCATGTTAGTCATAATGATAATAAAAGATACTTGGTGCTCTAAGAAAATACCGTAAGCAAGAGAATAGAAAATTTTTTCAGTGCTGTCTTGGGTTTTGAAGCTTAACAATGCGATGTGTCTCATGGCTGCAATTTTTGCAAAACCACTTTTTCTCACAGATTCTTTCCCAGCTTTTGATCTTGGAGAGTCTGTCTTCTTTTTTTTCCCCTCTTCATTTCAAACCTTCTTAATTGCTACAAAACCTAGCTCACAAAAGTCTCATCTGAATGCCTCATGCAAAATCTTCTTGGCAGTAGCTGAAATGTCCACCCTTGTTTTGGAGGTTTTCTTTGTTTGTTTATTTTTAAAGCCTTACTATATTAATTAAAGGCTTCCTTCCTTAATATTGTAAGGGTTGCATACAAAGAAATTAATCAGCTTCTGTCTGTCAGTTGTAAACCTGTCTTTTCTCTTATTAAAAACATTTTCTGTAGCAGGAAATGCTGCTGTTGCCTGATCCTGTCAGCTTTCCACATTTGGTAAGCATGGAGAAGTACAGTTGGCAAAACTCTAGGTAAACTGGGATTTTTGAACCACTTTCTTCTGCTCTTTGCTATAAAGAATCTCCATTATTCCTTGATTTTGGTGAAATTCTCCCTCTAGCTCCCCATCCTGGTGTTTAGAGAATTTTTTTGTTCAGGTTTGCACTTTCTTTGGCTGGTCAAAATTCTAAGAAGGCCTGGTGAATGCTGCTTTTTCATGTCACATCTGGACTCAATATTTGATTTTGAGATTAGCCTTCTAGAAGAGTGCTTTGTTTTGTTCAGACCATTAGCATGCTGGAGTAATTGCTCATAGAATGAGGAAGAAGCCTGTCATCAGTCTTTGGGTGCTCCTGTCTCATTTTGCCAATTGGATCCATAAATGTTTCTTATTCTCCATGTGCACATACAGGTGGTGCTTCCCTGGGTCTGTGAGTGCAGGGAACAAGAGCTGCTGTGCTTTTGGTGCCTTTTTCATAGCCAGGATGGAAAGGTGGCCTTGGCATTTCAGCAGAAGTTGCTGTGTCTGAAAAAGGGCATTTTTTTGACCAAGCAAGCTGAGTGATTCTAAGTTATTTCTGCATATGTGAAATGAATTTCTTTTCCATGCTGCCTCAGTTCATGGGTTAGGCACTCTAGCTTTAGGGTCCTCTAGTATTGGTAAATCTGCTGTATTTGCACTTTATATGGGCTTATCTAGTCTTATCTTTGGGGTGGGGTGGGGCTTGGTGTTTGTGCAGCATCTAGCACTGTGGGTTTAACAAGAGACCTATTGTTCAGTATCATCATGAAAGCTAATGGTCTGGTAAAGCTCAGGGGACAGCTTAAACCAAGCTTGTACCAAACTTTAGTAGGTTCACTGTCTTCTGAGGAAATCTTTGCCTTTAAATAATTAGACTTAAATCAAGAGCAGGATATACAGAACAACTACAGAGGAGATGCAGGTCTCCATACTCTGTTGGTCTGCTCACCAGACTAACCATGCTGACTGTCTTGCTTGGCATTCCTATTTATTTTCACATGCTTTCAGAATGCTTTCATCCTTTCTCACAATTTGAAATTCAGTTCTTTTCTTTCTTTTATTTTTTTTTCTTTTTTTTTGTCACAACACGTCTGAACTTCCAGCATGTTGTTAGAGCCTCATCATTGTTTTCTTGGATAGGGCTTTCATTGCTAACTGGAATTTGATTGACAGGAGAAATTGCATCTTGCCTCTCTTGCTGGTGGTTTGGAAGAGAAATTTTGGACACATTGCACACAAGACATACCTATATATGCATCTGTCACATGAGAAGGGGGGTTTTCCTTGATCCTTAGTGTGGGGAGATTTCTTCAGCCCTTAGTGTTTGGTTTGTCAGTGCCCCAGGAAAGCTGAGTCCCTTGTGCCCAACCATTCTGTTGGTATTCCATTATAGAGCCCTTTCTCCAAGGGCTGAGCATGCTGCTGGAGCAGAGGGGGCTTGACTGACTTAGGGGCACTCCAACAGCAAAAGGGAGAGACCCCTCAGTGGGTCCTCCACCTTATTTGGCTGTTGCCCACTGCTGGCAACTACTGATGGCCATGAAGGGCTCACACCAACAGTTTATGGAATAATAACACTTTATAAATATAAAGTTGTGACCAGTTAAGTTTTGAGGATTGCTGGTGATAGTGTCTGAATGCAAAAGCATATTCAAAGTAATACACAGGCAAATTCTAATCCCCATTAAGAGTATTCTGCATCCACAGAGTTGGGTTCTTAACCAATAGATGTCCCTATGAGGGAGAGGAGAAATCAGCCCATCAGCTGATCCCAGCAGTTATGATGGAGTCTTCCCTGACTTTTCCCCATTCTCAACTTACTTTTGTACTATTTCTTTGTTTAGGTGGAGCTCGAGTGACTCTAGTCATACCTTCCTTTGTTACTGATTGGTGTAAAGTTTTCTCACTTTGCTCCTAAAGTCAATAGTCAATAAATTCAGAGTGTATACTCAGTGAGAGGTGGTTTGTATCTTGGAGAAGGGTAACTTTGGGATGGACGTATGTGTTAGTAACCAAGTTCATCTGAGGAGAGCAATTTCAGCCCTGACTTGCTGGCTCAGCAGCAGGACATCTTCCTCATCTGCCCTGGCTGACAGGCACTGTGTGATTTCCAGCTACCATCGAGTTCCCCTCCCTGTGAAGATTTCAAAAGAGCCTGGCAGTGGTGCTTTTGCTCTGCTCCACCCTGCATTCATCCTCCTTAGCAGGCGCTGTGGTTGCAGGTTCTGTGTATGGGCAGCATCATGGCAGAGGTTTTGAGCTGCCAAATGCATTCCATCCAGGGAGCAGCAGCTGCATTTTATCCTATAATTTCCGTAGGGTTGTAACTTTTGTTAGGATGTGAATACAACTTCTCAGTTTCTTCTAATTTTACCCCAAGCCATCTTTCCTCACTCTCCCACTGGAGTTCCATATAAATTTGGTCCTATTGCTGCAAGCTTTTGTTGCTTGATAGCTCCTGCAAGTCATTCCCTCATGGGAAATATTTTGGCACTTTAAATTTTATTTACATCTGGATATTGTGCCTGCAGACTTACCAAAGTAAGATGCTGACTGATTAAAAGTAGTCTTTTTGTATTCCTGTTAAAGACTTCACCATCTGTGAACTGTAATCAGACTTCTTACTAATTAGATGTAACAAAACTGCATAATGCCAAGTTTGAGGAAAAAATATTAGAAATACAATGTACCATATGACTGATTTGTTTCTTTAAGTGCTTAACTGTAAATAAAATGTTCCTTTAATGTCCCAAACATCCAGTTTCCCACCCCTGTAGGCTTTAAAAATTCCTTTCAGCCATTCATGATACTATGTTGGTTGCTATAGTGATACCAATTTCCTGTCTCAAATTATTGTACTTCAGAGGTACATGAGGGCTTTTAATCTTCTTTACCCATTTCCCCTATTTCACTCTTTGATTTTACAGATGCTCTTACTCAAGGACTGGAATTCCTATAACATTGGTCTATTTTTTCCACTATGTGATGGAAACCAGAATAAATGTATACCTTTCCCCCATAGGACTAATGAAGAGTCCTGCTGCCTTATTGGTACCCTCACTGAACGTTGCTCTATATCAAAGCCTTACAACATTTATATTCATTTTTTTATGGATCACAAAGCTAGGGAAGCACAGGCTCTTCGCCTTGACCAAATCAAGAACAGCTGCACCTAACCAAGTGAAATTTAAACACTTAGGAGAAACAGCTTGTCATCCATGATGCTACTGAAAACCAGTATGAGAAGTCCAGTTGGGCCAGGCCTCCAGAAGGTGACTTAATGGGGACTGAACCCTGACTGAGGCAGTTTGCTGTTCCTGTGATACATATAATACAAAGAAATCCTAAAACAGTGTTAGCTTATTCCCTTTATCTACTTTTGACAAAGTTTGTGTGATGGTTGAATTTTCTGTAAGGTTTAGGGTCTTTTTGAAGGGTTGTCACTGTGCTGCTCTATATTGCTTCCCCTTCTCAGTGTACATCCCTGTGAAGGCTGCTCTGATCAGAGATGAGTCCATTTGACCTATTAGTCTTTTATTGCAGCATTCTTGTTGATTATGACACCTCGGTCCCTCTGAATTTGGTTCTTCCCATGGTATGCCATGGCCACTGTAACCTTGATCATTAGTGTATGCAGAATTTGGTACATTTTGTGAGATGTGCAACCCCAAGTAGGCTGAGTTCGAAGGTCTGTGTTGCTAAATGCCTTTCTGGTCAGGAATCACTCATACAGATGAATGATGCTGTTTCTCATATAGATCACATCCTGAAAAATCTGTGGGATGGGGTAGACTGCTGGAGTTTCTAAGCAGCAGGAAAAAAGTCATTACTGCATAGATTCCAGATGAGATTATTGGATATCCAAATGGACAAAAACTGTGTGGGGAAGGTGTGCATAGAAAACATTGAGGAAAGTCAGGAAGAGATCCAGGTGGCTGGGAAGCAAGTGATGTATTTGTATTTTAGGAGACAATACATGCTAAAACTGAAGGAGAAACAGGAAATGAAGAAGATGGATGTGTGTGGATCCTAGGAGGAATTATGATTTCACAGAATTAAGCAGCTTGGCAATGGTGATTGTATAACTGAGAAGGAATGTATAATAAGCTCCTTATGAATGTCTTTCTCATTTGTATATGTGCTATTCTACCCCCTTTTCTTTCTAATTTAAGCTCTCTTCTGATTTTTGTCCCTTGAGTGGCTCTCTAGTGTGGTGGATTTATGCTGTTTGTTCAGCAACGTTCCTACTCTTCTGAATTCTGTCCCACGTGCATTTAAGATAATCTTGGTTTGCATTTCCACTTGCCTGCTTGTTTAGCTTTTTCTCCCAGGCCATTAGTTCAGTTCTGTTTTCTTGTGGGGAAAAGAATTTCTGTGGTAAAAGTAATTAAGTCTCCTATGCTAAAACCCTCTTCTCCAGGATACTCCAGATTTATTCTATTATGATTCCCTTGAAATTCCATATATAATGTTTTGGATTGGTGATAGGAAAAAGTTGGCTTCTCCTGCTCCTTTTCCTTAGGAAGGAAGTTTCTGTGGCTGAGCTGGTTGGCAGCAGGTGGGTCCCAAAGCAGTACCTGCACCACACCATTAACAGCTATTTGCTGTGGCTCCAGGAGCTTAGCCTGTGGTGTTGTCTTCTTTTTATTTGTGCTGCAGTTCTCGGTTAGCAGCTGCTCACATCGCTATCTTTTTCAGCTGCCTGCGTGTGGGCATAAAATCCATACAAAGATCACTGTCCTGTGGTTGTAATAGCAGAAAATAGATGTATTTTAATCTCTCAAAAGATCTTTAGATCTTTTCAAAGAGAAGTGAACTGTGATTGTGCAGGGTGAAAAGGGTCTTGTGCTTTTTAACTTCTATATGATGACACAAGGGACAACTGCATTTCTTTCTTCTTTTTCTGCTCTTTTTATTGATGCTGGGAATTCAAGGCTTGTTTGGCTCAGGGGAATCCACAGGATTTATCTTTTCTCTCTCTTTTGTACTTCTTTGACTTTTTGCCAATGATTGGTTTAAAAGTATTTCTATTAGCTTTTTAACATTAATTGAATGATGGTGCTGTTTCTCCACCTCAGCTGCAAGTGTGTGCTGTAACCACCTCTCCGAAACTGGAAGAACATTGTAAAGCAAAGTAGAAAGAGCAGGTCAACCAGGGTCTGAAAATTTGTAAGCTTTTAATTTTCTCTTGCTTTTTAAGCTTGATCTGGGTTAAAAATTATGTAAAATGAGCATTTCCCTAGTTGCAGGAAAGATTTCAAGTCGGGTCCAAAGCCAGGAGATCTAAGTATGTTCAGGAACATCAGGGACTGGGATAGGGAGCTGGCACAGCCTTGACACAGCTCAGGGCAGGACTCTGGCAGGGCTGAAATGAAGATGGCAGGTTCTGCACTGGGAATTGCAAAGGTTGGGCTCCAAGGTGACACTGACCATGGCAAATAAAACCTGGTGCTGCTTCCCAGGACTCTGACAAATACAACTTGCTGAAAGCATTTACTGGGAGATCTTATGGCCAAAATCACTGTGACAAACTAGAAGTGCCCAGTAGAGCTGAAAGGTGGATGATCCTGACTGTGTTGAGAATGAGCATGAGAATCTCATGCTGGCTTTCAAATGGAGCAATTATAAGGAAAGATGTAGAGGAGATAATATCTTTGCAGCATTAGGCTGGATGAAGCCCTCAGGAACCTGTGATTCCAGTCCATGCTCTTTTGTAACAATACTTCTTATACAGTAGAGGAAGAGGGAAGAAGACAGCTACAATTGTTAGAACAGATGAAAAAGATGATAATTGTAACTGATTTACTCTGAAAATAATCAATGGATTTAGATGACACTTGCTACAAAAGCCTATCCTTCAAAAATATTTTTGTACTTTTGATCTGTGAAAGAATCTGCAGGGGATACTCTGGTCATGTTCATATCAAAATACCTGGTTTCAGACAAAAATCAAGTACTTAGAACAAGAAATAATTCCGACTGTGCTAGTACCATTTCGGTAAAAGATATGGATGTAAAAAGAGATGACAGTGGAGGACCGAGGTCAAATATCAGACTCTTAATATTATCGGACTAATATTTGATTTCCCAAGGCATTTGTCTTTTAAGTAGAAGACTGTTGTGGTAGGGGTATTTTCTACACAATGCACTTGGCCTTCTGCCAACAGATGAGTGCTCCAGATGGATACTAATGAAAGAAATATTAATGCACTGTAGCATGTCAATTATCTTGAAAAGGTCTCCAGCAACCATTTATCACTTAAATTTCACATCTTATAGCTTGGTACCAAATTGTGTTACATGTTAGAATAGTTCTGCCAAATTTGATCCATCATTAACTTTCATTTGTTGATAATTTGAACATGAATTTTTATTTAAGTTATGCATCTTTGTCAACTTGATGGAAACATCCAGAGTTATCATGCTGTCATAGATGAGGAATGCTGTTTCCCAGCATCAGAGAAGGGACTGAGGTTTGACTGTATTCTGAAAGGATATAAAACTTTAAGGGTATAACCCCCTGGCAAAAATCCTGAGGTCAGGGACTTTTTGTTATATTTGAGAGGAATGGGGTAGAGAGGGAAGGAAAAAGAAAAACAAAAGAAAAGGAGAAAAATAGTTTTATGACTTAAGTTGTATACTTAGCTGCTGAATCATGCCCTGAAACTTATGGCTTTGGGTTTTTTTTTTAAATCCTATCAGAATGGTGGCTTTCATTGCTAGGGTTACCAGGCTACCAAGCAGGACAGAACAGTTATAAAGCAGAAGGGTAACAGCAGAGTAAACATTATTTATCTAGGTGGGTTTCCTGGACTGGGTGATGTATCTCAGGTGCAAGAAAGCCAATGAACCCATTGCAGAGGATCTGATGCTGTTACCAGTTTAAGCAATAAGGAATGTTAACATCAGTTGTCTCTGACTTCAGATGAAGGCAACAACCCAGAAAGTCAACAGAGAAGCATCTCTCCCCATTTCATTGTGGGAAATCCTTTGGCTGAAGGAGAATGTTGGACGTGTGCAGTATGAGATGGCTACCCCTACCTTCTAGTGTGAGATAGCACATGGTAGGCTGTGGACATTTGTATCTTTTTGTGTAATATTTCTGTGCAATATAGAGCACTGCAAAGCTCCTCAATTTATTTTGCCTGTACCAGGCATGCTTCATCTGCTTGCCTTTTGAAAAGCAAACGCTGAGCAGGTTAGATTTGTGCTGTTTTATTAAAGCTCTTAAAATTCTTGGTGGCATGCGGAATTCTGGCCAAGAGAAATCTTGGTGAAGGTTACATGGTAGTTTTTAATCATTGCTTAGTATACTCCTCTAATGTGCTCAGACACTGTTTTCAGGAGTGTGGCCTCTCTTGAATAAACAGAAAGGAAATCAAAGAAAAAGTGCCTAAGCAGCCAATAAATAATTTAATGAGCTTTTAATTTATATCAGATGATATCAATTAAAATCAGCAAGAAAGAGATGACAGAGGGTTAAACAGAGACTGTAGCTGAATGGAGCACCTTGGAAATGGAAGCAAAGGCTTGGAATTGGGAATACACATGCTTTTTATTTTTTTTTTCTGGAATTGCTGTGTCTGATCAGTATTGTTGGCTGTGTCTAACTGGATAATGGAAATGAATTCTTCCTGCAAATCTCAGGATTGCTGCATGTGTTGTATTTGTGCCTGTGTATGATCTAATTTTCTCTTCTGAGAAACTGTAGCACTTTAAAGGCCTCAGGTGGCCTTTCTCATCACTTGGTGTAGTGATTAGATCCTTGCATTGTAAGTCAAGAGATCATGCTTGTAGTCATTTCTCTATTACCCAGGGTATTGGGAGGCTGGTGTAGGCTTTGGATAATATGTGTCATCCAGAATAAGCTTGGAGTGCAGTTTCAAGACCCTTGAACCACTGTTCTAAGCCCCCAGGATTTTTGGAAAGGCTAATTAGCTCAAGTTGTGAACATGAAATACCTCTGCTCTGCTTCTAGACAAAACCTAGGTGAGAAGCTGCAAAAATGAGTTGTTGCTGCATTTGAGCTAATAAACCTTAGTTTAGTGTGCTCTGTGTGGAGCTACATCCATAACCCAGGACAGTTAATTGGCAGCTTAAATAGTCTGACTGCGGCTGGGCGCAAGTGACAAAGTTGACAGCGTTTTGCACCTTTGTCATGTTGACCTGACTTTACAGTGACCAGGTTGTCACCATGTGAGTTGTTCTGACCCCTCTGCAGCAGCCCTTGTGGGTAGGGTTGGGTTTTGCTTGAGTGTGTGAAGTCCTGGTGTGTGACAGAAACCATTGTGCAGGGTAGAGAGTGGAGAAGTTATATTTCTCAGGCACCAGACTGAATGAAAATGTGACTGTTTTGGGGAGGTTGTGGTGAGATCTCTTTAGGGAATTGTGGTGCTCCATGGGGGAGTTCTTTTCTGCTTCCCTCAGCCTTTAAAGCTGAAGGCAGTGCTGCTGGGGCAGGCTGGGTTCAGAGGGAGCACTGCTGAGACATAGGGTCAGTTATGGGGTTGTCACAAATGCACAAATATCAGGTCCCCTACATTACCTCGTGTTAACATCCCCTGAACACTTAATACATCTGGTTTTAATCTTTTGTTTCTTTAAAAGCACCATGATTCCTTAGTGATACATGAAGAAAATCACTAAAATTTGTTTGTTTTGCAGCAGGTTGAATGGTGCTCTGACACTTCTTTATCTAACCGTAGGTCAAAGATATCTGGTACATTCTTTCTTAGTGTAAGAAAACTTTCCAACTTTCTTAATAGTTTCTTATTTTCTGGTTTGTGTCTACATTGTTCTAGTGCTTATCATACAATTTTTAAATGTATTTTGTATATATTTGGTACATCTTTCTGGGTCTCTTGATATTTATAGTTTATTACTTCTTGGTGTTAGTATCTCATCTGCTTAATCACTTAATCTCATTTACATAATAGCATTTAGAGTTGTGCTTCTTGTTTAAGTTTGTTGGGAAAAAAACAAACATGGGCTATCAGAAGAATAATAACACACCAATCCTGGTAAAAACGTTTCTCCCCCCCACTGAAAAAATTAAAAAGAAGAAAAATAAGCATTGACTGTGTACTACAGGTCTCTGCAATAGTTTATATTTATAAAGAAGGGAGATGCTCCTTTAGCTCATGTCTGTCTTTGAAACGGGGAAGATTTGAGTCTGGCAGTCACAAGAACAATTTTTAGAATTGTAAAAAGGAACAACTTAAATTTCAGTTGTTATAAACTTTCTGCTTGTTGCCAAAGTTAATAGATTTTGCAATGAAATTGGTCCTCAGGGAAAGCAAGAGTGACTACAATCACAGTTGCACCAAACTTTTGCTTCCTAAATCCCCTATGGAGGTTCTGCTGTCTCCTGTTACACACATACATGGCTCATATAAGTTTGGTATTGATTCATTGTTGCTTTCCCTGCCTAGGAGGCTTTTAGAAAAAAGAAATTTAAATGTTAGGGATCTTTATCAGCATATAATACCATTAAATTGGATTCAGGAATGAGATCCCAGACTGACAGTGTCTCAGTGTTTTCCACTATAGTATTTGCAGGAAGGAAGGAAGGATGCATCTGACTCCATCTTATCAGAAGGCTAATTAATTTCTTTATTATACTATATTATTCTATATTATATTGCATCTATATTATATTACATCTAAACTGAATCTGCCAAGCACTCAACTGCATAGAATCTCGTGACTGTCAGCTGACAGTCCTGACACACACACACACACTTGGCTGTGACAGGCCAAGGAAACAAAACACCATCACTTTGGGTAAACAATCTCCGTATTGCATTCTACTTTGGCGCAACACAGGGAAAGTAAATAAAATAAGAATTGTTTTTCCTTTCTCTGAGGTTCAGAGAATGTGAATCTCAGAAATATTCTTGGGAAGAACTGTGCCTTGCTTTTCTCTGTGAAGAGAAGTGTGGATACATTCCACTGAATGGCAAATAGCCTGGGTGGTTTTGAAATACATCTGCGTTTTGCAGCACTGTGTGACCCAGACTGCTCTGGTCAGAATTACACCTGTACAGCTCTGCTCAGCCAAGGATGGCTGGGGAGCAGTTCCCCCACATCTGGGGCTGTGCAGTGTGGAGCAGTTGCTGTGAGGCTGTTTCTTTGTCCCCATGTCTACTTTAGGTAACAAAAATCTGACTGCTTGAGTTGCAGAGCAGTGAATGAGCTCTGACAGCCTTCCCATCCCCGTGACTGAGGTTGTCTTGGTGCACAGCTGTGGGGGAAGGTTTTCCTGCAGGCTCTGGTCATGGCCGTGTGTGCTCTCTGGCCTCTGGTCCTGGGCTGTGTGATCCCACAGGCAGGGAGGTGCTGCTTCTCATGCTGTTCTGCTGTTCTCCCCAGAGACTGTTGCTTCTCCCAGGCTGGTGTGAATCAGAAATAAGAGTCCAGCTCCATGATTGTTAATCCCAGACCAGGTGCTCCTTTATCATCCAGCAGACCAAGTGTGATCTGGAGCACTGCTGTCAAATTAGCCAGGCAGCGCAGCGTGAAATCCGCGCTGGCTCTGTGCCTGCTGCTGGAAGACAGATGTTACCTGATCCATGGGGGTGATTGGAGTGGTGCAGGAGGATAATACCTGAGCCAACATAAAGCTTGACAATAGCAAATTAACTTTTCAGCATTTGCTTGTCAGATTTGAACTGTCAGGCTGAGTTAATACTGAAGCAGTGCTTTGGTGTTTTTTAGGAGCCCGAGGGGTAGCTCTGCAGCAGAGTCAAACAACAGCCTCACTCCAATTCAACAGCTATTTATGTAAATCTCCTGGTGAAATGTTGAAAGAAAATGAGTGGTTGTGTTTCCTCAGCTGCTTTGGAAACCTTACTGTGAGAGAGGTTTGAACGCAGTGAGTGCTGCAGCTCCTCCTAACCAGCAATCAGGTTCTGCTCATCTTAGTTTTAGGTGTAAAATGAGCAGTCTGAGCCTGGCTGCCCATGTGCTGCCTGGGTGCAATGGCACTAAATGAAACCAACTGCAGATCAAGCACAATCAGACATAGTGCTGAATGCTTTTTATTTCTTATCTCTAAGTTTTTAAGGACATTTTACTATTATTTTGGATTCTTCCTGGGTTTTTTTTAACAGCAGGAGAAGGAGATATAATAGTAAAAAGAGTCTTTCCTTCACGTTATTAGCAACATGATTTGCTGTTTTAATGGTGATGTTTGTAATCTAGCAGTGTGCTAGATATATAGGTTTCTCTATGTTTCTGTGAAAGACAGGAATGCTTTGAAATAAGTCTTTCCACCAAAAGAAAAAATATCAGAGGTGCATAATATACCAATTTATGAGGGAAATCTGATTGTAAATTCATGCAACTTACTTGTGCAATTTTAAGAGCAGTTTAGTAGTTTACAGCTAGTTAATACTCTCACTTTGAAATCCTGATCAGCTGCCATGAAGCATTGTTTCAACAGATGATAATTTTGCAGTCTGAAGAAGTTGCTGAAAAGTCTTCTCTGTGAGATTGATGTTCTTAGCAAGATTTTTCTGGTGCAGATAATTTGTGTAAGTTTGAAGACTTATTTTTTGCAAAATTAGTTAATTTCCCAGAATAAAACTACACCAACTATCAGATCATTGTCTTAAGGAAATACATGGGTCATAAAAGATTAATAGAGGAAGGCTTCCTTTTAATGGTGCTATTTACTATTGCAAAGTTATCCTAAGGGGAGAATTCTTGCTTTAACATATCTGGCATTGTCTTGTTGGAAACAGGCTATTATTATTTTTTTTCTAATGTGACTTACAGTGCTTTGTAGTGACCAGATGTTACAACAGTAAAAGAAATAATATTATTTAAGTTTATTTTAAAATATAATCTATAGGTATCCTGAATGTTGTTTTAAAGGTTTTATTTTCAAGCCATCAACATTTTCTGTTTGAAGTGAAATGATCTGATTTAGAAAAGAAATGCATCTTTAGCAAGGTATAGGGTTTTTTATATATTCATGTATGATCTAAGGGGACTTTTTCTGATGCATCACAATGGACTGTATAAGTGATCACATTCATGTGACAGGAGATATTCATATAACACTGACTGAATCTGTAGAGAATGAAAACAATAAGAATTGGATCAGACAATTCTGATTTTGTGGAAAAAATTTTATCCTAACTGCAAGTAATATCTTTCACATTCTTGAAAGCAGGATTTCAGTGGTCATGAACAGTAGTCAGTCATCCTTGTGGCATGAGAGTTAGATGCTGAAATGAAGTGTTTGGTTTACTTGTTGTTTATTTATTTATTTTTTTTAAAATACAAGCCCATGACACCACTGATACTTACAGAAACAACATCACATCTTATCCAAGTATATGTTGGTACTATTTATAGATTTGAAATATTGGGGGCTTCCAAGGTACTACAGATACCTAGAAGATCTTCATAGAAATTCTTGTGTTGTATAAAACAAATCTTAATCCATCATCAATAGAATGGCACTATTCTTTATTACAATAAAATTCAGTCACATTCAAAGAATTGACTCTTACAGGAGAATTATCAGTATTTAAAAATAAACTAATAAAACCTCCACTTTTTGCAATGCATTTTTTCTTTAATTCTAAGTTGCAGCTGATCAATGGCATTCTCTATCCCATTGTATGAATGGAATAAAAGTTGGGCTGGAACAAATTGCTGCTTTCTAGGTCAGCAACACTGTTGTCCTTTAGAAAATGAGTGTTAGAAAGTTGAGGCCTTGTTTGATGAATACTGGGTATGTGCCTGGGTGCATTGCTGAATCATGGTTTCTGTGCTGGAATTACAGGCTTGGCTCCTCCTAATTGAGTCCCCTTTGGGCTGTCTCAGAGTGTTGGCTGGCAGGGATTTAGATCCTGGGAATCCTGCACACTTAGAGCTTTTTTAGTTGAGGGAACATGTTGTGCAGTAGGGAGCTGTGTGAACTTGTTCCTTCCATGGGACAACTGATATATTAAACTCCTCTTTTTAAATAAAAGTCTGTGTTTCCATGCTTCGTAAGGTCATGATTTCTGTCCCTTTTGAGCACGCTGCACAGGGTGGTGGGGAAGGGTCATTTTAACTTTATGATTAGTATTTGAGAAAGTCACCATTCAGGCTTGGAAAATGTTGCTCACACAACTGAACAAGTCCACGCTTGTTGCAATGGGCTGTGGCCACTTGCTGCAGCTGCACTGCTCTTATTTTTTTTCCTTAAGCTATGGGTCTTTTTGCTCTGAAAGGTTCTGAGTTCTTTTTTGTGTGTTTGTATGTAGTTTAACAATAAAAAGTACTTCTGCAGTGGCTTTTCAATTTTTTTTTTTTAATTAGCAGCGCTGATTAAGACAGCAGTTGACAATTTGGCCATTAGCCTCCATTGTGGTTTTCACAATACACCATTATCTTCTTTCTTCTTCATAGTGGGCTACTAGCCTGGAACCCTTCCAGTTCTGCTGCAGTAACAGGATGGGCTTAACAGAGATCTCTGGGCTCAAAAAAACCAGAAGTGACTCATCTCCCCTTGCTCATCTGCTCTTGTACATCTTATTAAAAAGAAGTTTGTGTGATCATTTTGTTTCGAATGTCAGGTAGAGATTCAGGCTTCTCTTTGCAGTCTGTTAAATTTTTCACTAAAACAAATGTGTTCAAAGGAGTTAATGTTATCTTAGAGACAAGTGAGTGCTCAGGGCAGATCCTGCTCACCCACAGCAGCCCTGCTGCCCGTTCTGGCTGCTGCACCTCATTGCAGGAGGAGATGTGAAAGAAATGCTTTGCAGCTACAGCCCTGGTCGCTCTGGGAAACCAGGCACCCTAGCTAAAAATAGGCTCCTCTAAGTTAGCAGCTTTGCTTGTGAATGCACAGCCAAGGGAAGCTGATTTGTGTAATAAATGATTTCCATGGACTGGGAACCACGGCTAGTTGGGAAGAGACAGGCAGGAGAAAGAGTTGACAAAATGTAGTAGTTTTAATCCCAGCTTTGGCTATTTATGGAGTGTTTGATATTTCATCCTTTAATTTTGCTAACCACTGTGCGTTTCCCTAAGATCTCAGTTGATGTCAGAGTTTGATCCCACTGAATGCTTTACTTACAGGAGAAAAAGCATTTGTCTTGGAGACTGCAAAGTTTCAGCAAATCAAGGACTGTGTGAGGAAAACAAAGAATTATTGTATCTATTCTCTGGTCATGGGGAGTTAGGTGAAGGAGACTTCCTCGAGGCTGAAAATTCACCATCAGAGGAGCTTGATCTGAATTGTCTGTGTTCAGGATGTGTGCCTCCAGAGCAGCTTCCCTATTCTCCTTATTCCTGTTTGGCTTGGCCTCACCCCTCCCTCTGCAGAGCTCTCTGTGACCCCTCTCCTCCTCAGCTGTGCAGCTGAACTGAGCTTGCCCCGCTGCCGGGGGTGATTCCTCTGCTGCGGGGTGAGGCTGTAGGCATCAGTGTTTCATTTGGTGCTGTAAATGACTCATTTTATCAGCTAGGGAAAATTTTCAGCTAGCTAGTTTGTGGTACAAGGAGAAAAATAAAAATGAGGGTTGGGAAGTGCTATAGATAAAGTGTTAAGTGGTCACAATTTAAACCTTAAATTGCCAATTGCATGACTGGCTAGAAAAAGGAAATGCGAGCAGAAAAAGAAGGCAGTAAACATGATGATTAAATGGATCTTACTCAGAGTAAATTATAGCATTCCCAAATGAAAGTCTTCTCCTTTACTGAGAAATCATTAAATGTTAAACTCACACTATTATTTGCGTTTCATTGGGTAGACTTGCATGTGCAGAAATATCCATTTTAATTAGCGTTGAAAAGAAGTCTCGTGTACAGAGCACTGCCTGGTAGGTATTTTTATACTCTCTCTCCGTGAACTCATTTTATATGATGATGATTTCTTCTAATTTTTAATTAACATGTCTAAGTTAGAGTTGGGGAAAATGATCAGTGTTTCATTAACTGCCTCACACTTGGAGATCTATGCAAACTTAATTGATGTGGTTGCTACAGGGTACTTTGTCAAATGAGCCATCCTGGCACTACTTTTCTCCCCTTGCTTTTCAGTTCTGTGAATTTGAGTGAAAGGCATACTGCAACAGCATATAGTTTTACCTCCAAAATGACAACCTATGATGTGGTGTTACATTTCAGTGCAGTGTTTCACCAAGAATATTTTGAAATATTTTATAGACTGTGTATTGGAAGATCTTTTGTGTATCACTGGTATAGAGTGCCCTCCATTAGCAAAGAGTGTATATAACAGTGTTTTGGAAAAGCACTGAGAGTTTTTCTTGTTCCTTCTCTGGGGAAAATTATTGTCTCAACTCTGAGCATCACAATTTAAAATATACTTGCTTGTGTATAACAAATACCCCATAATTCATAATGTTTAATATCACAAAATATTAAAGCTTGTTGTTGTTGTTTTTTATTGATTTATTTAGCCATATATATAAATGAGTTATAGTATCTCACTGGAAAAAAATATTGAAATGTGTGAAGGGCTGCTGGTCTAGTGGTAAAGGAGGTGTCCTTGGCTCTGGTCCCAGCTCTGCCACCAACCTGTCCAATGACTGGCACCAAATCAGAGAATCTCAGAAGGAGTAAGGTTGGAAGGGACCCCAGTGGGATCATCTGATCCAACCTCAACTGAGTACAGCTATTGGCATACTAGAGAGAATAATTTTTGTGGAGGAAGAGGCTGTTATTAATCATACTCCTTAGTGAGTGAGTATATTCCTACTTAGTATTATTCAGTGGGTTTAGGTTATTGTAGCTGCAGTGTTACTGTTGCCATAATGTGATAATGAAAAAGGACAGGAAAACAGCAGAGGCAAAGAAGATCCAAAAGCCAGTGATGTACTCTGTACTCTGACCACAAATTATGCCTAGAAACGGAGTTAGAGATTCTTAAGTCTGAGTAGGAATCCTATGTCTGAACTTGCTCTATCTAAGAAAACCAATACTTTGTGCTGTGGGCTTATCATAGTGATAACAGCTAACTGCAGCAGCAGGGAGATGGTTGGTAAATTATAAATTATTCAAATACTTTTTATGAAGTCATTATTAAAAGGATAGAAAAAATTGTTTTCCTTACAAAGTGAGGAAAGTGGCTATGATATTAAAATATACTTGGCTTCCTGTAAAGTTTAGGATTTAGAAATTTGATCAACAGAACTCTTAAAAGATTCTATTCACATAATATATTAAGGCACATGAGATTAATTTTAAGCCATCCATGTGGCATGGAATTGCAGAGTAATTGAGGTTGGGAGGAACATCTGGAGGTCATCTGGCCCAGCTCCCTGCTCAAGGCAGGGCTCATATCAAAAGTGAGGTGAAGCTGTTAAGGGTCTGTCTGGTTCAGGTATAATTTGAGAACACCAAGGTTAGAGGTTTGTCAGCCTACTGGGTGACCTACTACCTGATTAATCTCAGGGTGCAATTATTTTTCTTTTTATATCCCCCTGGAATTTACCCTCCAGCTTGTGGTTTTATTTCTCTTGTTCTCAGCTCCTGGGAAGAGTCTGTCTCTCTTTTCTTTAGGTAGTGGAATGTTCTGCCTTAGTGTTCTCTTCACTGGACAAATGGAGCCACCTTACTTTTCCTTTTCTGACACGTGCTTCAGCTCTCTCATCATGGTCCTCTACTGGAGTTCCTTCAGGCTGTCAGTCTTTGTTGCAGCAGGGTCCCAAAGAGGGACACAGTCTTCTGGATTGTGTATGTTGCTGTTGTAGGGAATTCCTGAATGATAAATATCAATGAGAGGATCCTCACACATACCTGGATGTGAGGGGACATACTTTATCCGCCAGATTTCTCATGAGAAGCTGAATGCAACCAGGAAGGATGAGTTACTTAGATCTTTGTATTCCATTTCTGAGGGGAAAACCAACCAAAACAGACAGGAAAGAAACCCAGTTTGAAAGTAGACAGTGCTCAGTTATAGTGCTGATATTAACTACAAATTCTAAAGCTTCATTTTCCTGGAGACGTGATGAAGAAGCAAGTTGCAGAGAGATGAGTGAGAGTGTCTTTTGGCACGTTGCTCACTGAAACACTGGAGCCACTTTAGTGCTAAGCGTGATGTCATGCAGGGAGCAGTTTCCGTTTTTAACTGTTTCCAGTTCTGCAATTAGGAATGTAATGCATTGCGTTATGAGAATAAAATTTATTTTTCCTGGTAGGCTTTTTAGTGTTGGGTAAATATGACAGTTGAAACACATGGTGTTTCCTTAAAAGCTGTGAATTCAAATGATGGCTTAGTGTTGAAAAAAGGATATTGGGTGTTTACGATCCAAGGCAGGTCTGTCAGCTACAGAAGTCAGAGCATGTTTTCCACAAGCTGGAATAGTCCATTTGGGGCAAGTGCCAGGAAAGAGGGAAAATCTCCCTTGAGGAAGCAGTGGGGACATAATTCACAATTTTGTGAAAACTCATTAACTTGGTTTCTAAGTGTTCATTCTGAATCCAGTGCCTGTCAGTATTTCCATATTTTCAATCACCAATATGGATAGTGACATGAATTTGCTGATACTTTTGTAGATAGCACAAAAATTGCTAAAATAATGAAGGTTGTTGCAAACATAATCTGAAATGGTCAATTAGATGAAAATTCAAAAATTCACTTTTATGGAGACAGATGGAGAGCTGTACATGCAAAGATATAAGGCTTTCAGGATGGAAGTCTGCTTTGGGAATTACAAACCCTGAAATCAATGTAAGGTTTTTGAGGGTACCTTCATCAATGAGTAAATCAATTGAATTCATGGAAAAGAGAGCTCAAGAGGTTTGTTCTTGATGCTGATATTCTCCTATATATGTATTTGTGAACTGAATCTTTCATTTTTTTTTCTCCGTGTCTCCAGCTGCAGACTTTTTCTTGACAAACTTCCTTGCTCTTCTGCAGAAAATCATTGAATTCTGCTGGCAATTAGCCCAGGGAAGCACAGACTAGTTAGAATAATTATTGCTGGAGGTGTAGGTGTAGGTCTACAAGCCTAAGGCGGAGCAAGAGGCGACAGATTAAAACCAGCTCTTTGGAGTCTGAGAGATGAATAATGTCTGGGCTTAGAAAGTTCTTGAATTTTCAGGGAGAACCTGGTGGGGTAGTTGAAAAAATGCTGATTTTTTTTGTATGTATATGCATTCATTTAGTCCCTCCTCTGCATGGCCTGATTTTATTAGGC
>NW_005054372.1:3183949-3244260 GCF_000277835.1 Geospiza fortis | reverse complement strand
TTTTAAGTTAGTTTTCCAATAGCAGCACTATGCCGGCTTATCCCAGAATCTCTGTTCCTGGAAACCTGTGGTGAGGTTCCTGTAAAGCTGTTTGTGGGCTGGCCATAAAGGGTATATCAAGATTAAGTAAGAAAATCAACTTGGCTTTGCCTTTGGTAGCTGCTGCTACTCAGATCTGGTATTGTCACCTCAGAAATGTCCTAAATTCTGGAGAATATATTCTAAAGGTAAGGGGTGAGGGGTAGGAGTAGGGAGATGACCCAAAGAAATCATCCAGATGCTGAAAAGTAAGCTTTATGAGGTGAATTGCAGGGAGGCCAGTCATTAATCTCATCAAAGAAAAAAGGTCAAAAAGCAATGTGATTACTGTGTGCAATGTGCTTTAAGTATGTTTCTGATTTGTATGGATTTGGGTCTGGAAGTGTAGGAGGAGAGGAGAATGGACAGAGAGAACCAGGTGATCCTTTCTAGCTTTGGATTTAGCATCTGAGATGGCTTCAGTTTACTTCTTTCACTGGAGGGTTATTTGTGTTTCTAATGGCTGCAGATCTATAGCAACATGATAATTACCTGAAACCACAGAATACCAGTCTACAGGAGGTCCCAAAAGATCCCTTTTTCTCCTGAACATGTTCTTGGCTCCTCTTGCAGTCGCACCTACCCATGTGCACCCCTCAACAAACTTTTATTCTTTCAGGGAGCTGAGGACAGCCACAGCCTGGGAGGAGGCAGTGCCTGAAATAATGCACACAAAGATCTGGATCTCTGGCTTACCACCTCTTAAAGGGAGCTTTTTTAGGAAATGTGATTTTGTTTTGTGCTTTTTGAGGGCCATTTCCACTGTTCAGAATTGTTCCTGCCTCATTACTTTGAGAGTCCATCTTTTCCTTAAGCCTGAGTCATGGGGGATTTTGTCCCTGTCTTCCCATCCTAATGTAAGAGCAAAATAATAAATTAATCAGTTGGAATAAATCAGAATGTTTCTGACACATAAGCCTTCAGGAACAATCACCATATCTTACACAAAATACAAACAGTTGTAGGGTAAGTTAAACTACAGGTACATCTTAGGAGCTAGAACCTATGGTTTAGAGAACATAAAAGCTACACATGCCTTTCAGGTTCTCTGAGATGCCTGAGTACAGAAGTTCTTCACTTTGTAGTAAAAAGCAACCACTGCTAGGAAGCAAAAATACTTTTCTTAGTTCAGGAAAGCATCACCTTCCCTGCCACCCTAGTAACACTTCCTTTGTAGCCCTTATCCTCTTGGATTCATTATGAATTTAGCCAGAAAACATTTGGCTTTGTGATCATTATCTTCCATTACCTGCTATGAGGACTGTTACATTTCACTGTATCAAACACTATTAGAATTAAGGTTATAGTTGCAGAAATATCTATTTCTACAGATTTGCTGCTCAATTCTAAGCAGGAAGCATTTAGCTCCAGGCAGTTATTTAATTTTTTATTTCTGCCTTTTTCCTTTGGTGTTGAAAATAAAATTTTCATAATCTTGGAAACTAAAATAAACTGTTGTGGAAGCTTGCCAATTCCCACCTTCCCCCTCCTTTTTGCTTTTGTCCATCCTCCTTCCAGCTGCAGTGGGATGGACCCTTTTCTCTGGTCTATCAGTGTGAAATAACCATGAGAGTCACTGCAGAGCTGAAAGGTAATTAATAATTAAGACAGATCCAGAGAAATGTATCTATAATTCATTGATTTGTGGAGGGAGGAGTAGGTAAGTTGCTTTTTTCTTTTTAAGTAAAAGAAAGAATTAGCAACTAGTCTTGGTTTTGGACACAAATCCATTTTGCAAAATTCATTATCTATCCATATTATCTATCCATAATGCTGTTTCTGAACTGGGGAGTTGAGACTGAAGTTTGAAGATCTCTGTCTCTCTGTGTTAGCCAGTCATGCACAGCCACAGACTGTTAGTATTCTTATCTCTGAGAAAATAAAAAAATAAAAATAAAAAGAAGGGAAGGATGGCCAACCCTAGCTACCAGGATGCTAAAACCAAAACAAAAACTTCCCTGTGCTGTGATCAGAGACCCTCATGTTTCTCTAAGCTATTTTTCTTAAGGCACCGAGGAGTAAAAAATTCTTAGGGACTACAGATCTCCAAATAGCTTAACTCACTGAGAAAACAGGCACTGCTTTAGTTAAGATAGAAACCAAGAAACTGAATTTATTTGTTTGAGTATATTTCCCTCTTCCTGGCTGATGCATTTCTCTGATAGCACTTTTACTGCCTGTTTATTTTATTCGTGGAGAACTTGCATTATTTCCAGTAGAAATTGGATAATTTCTACTTCTTCACTGTAGTCCCCTGACCTTTATGTCCATAAACTGGATCTCTTCTTTCTTTTGGTAAATTTTTTTTGGATCATCATCTATTGGTAAGTTAGTTAATAAGCACAACTGGTTAAGAGGTGTACATATTAGGCCTTCTTCCTGAGAAATGTGCTTCAGGCTGTTTGTGTTGTCATTTGGGGAAGGGATAGATAAGCTGCAAAAAAAAAAAAAAAAGAAAAAAAATCCGGTAAATTGCTGTCTATTTGTTGTCACAGGGATTAAAGAATTCTTTCACCTTCTTCAGACCAGGGAATATTGAGGGGACTTGATTTCTTTCCCTGCTGGTATGGAATCAATGCCCCAGAAATTGCTTAGGTGTCTGTGGGTAGTGCTCTGAGCTGGGCAGTTTGTGAACACAGGTTGAAAATCCCTGGACTGAGCTAAAATCTCTCAGCATTGAGCTTTAACATTTGTAATTTCTCTCTTCACATAGCAGTAATAGGGATACTTTATTAATTAACTAATGTGATTGTTATCCTTGCTCATTTTAAGTCTCAGAAAGAAAGCTTGAGCCACTTTGCTCTCTATTTTTCATGTATCATCCACAAACATTTTCGTTGGGTTACCATTCATACAACTGACTATTAAAAGTCAAATTTTAGCTTACACAAACTTTAGTTTCCTTATTTTTAGCACTGTGTTTCCTGAAGAAATGTCACTGGTCTTCTGTTTGGAAAAAGACACAATTCATGGAAGAATTGGCAGGGAAGATAGAAGTCTTTTTGGATTATTTCTTTTTCCCCCCCTAAAACTTGGTCAGTTTTGACATGCTTCTGTCTTCAGGAGGTGGCTGAGTAGTCTTGAACAGATGTTTTATTCATTTTAGTGTGCCTGCAAAATAATCTTCTGCAGCTATTTCTTGGGCTGCATTGAAAGCTTCTTTTTCCTTCTATTTGCTTTTGAAAAATACAGAACTACTACCTTGTCTAAGATGATGATGGGCTTGGGAGAGGTTGGAAAATAATTTCTACTGATGAAAAGCTATTTCTTCTTCCAAAGTGGGGAAATGAAAGTAATTGAATGTTGTTTTAGACATATGGGTGATGCATTTTTTCCTGTGGCCTCTAATCATATAAAATTATTGCAAAATACAGTATTAAGAAAAATAACAACAATGTGTGTAGTTGATCAGGGATTGACATAATAGGTGAGAGGTAATTTCCAGTAGTTACTTCTTCTTGCTTTCTCTTGTACATTGTGAGTGAACTTTACTTCAAGAAATGTCTATTTAGAGATATCTCTGGCAGTGTAAGTTCACAATGTATGGTGAACAAGCTTGCAGCTCTAAGTTTAGCTCTAGCTATTCTATTGCAGTGGTCTCATGTCCATTATAACTTGACATTTAAAGTCAGAAATTTGTACAATTACAGGCATTTAATGGAAAATACAATGTAGTTGTTTTTCCTGTGCAAAGAATGTGTGAGACAGGTTTCATCAGAACTGGATCCTTCTCTTCACGTAAGAAATTTCAAGATCTGATTTATTTTTCCTGTGTTTAGAACGGGCTTAATCCAGATTCTAATTGGTTCAGACTTTGGTTCAGACTCTGAGTAAATGCATGGGTATGGAAAGGGGAGGGGGGAACAACAAAAACATCCATTTACTGAGCAACATTGAGCTGAAAAGCTGCCATTGGTTTTGGACTGTAGCTTCTGGCTATTACTGTCTTTCTGTCATGGCATCACTTAAACCCCTAACTTGAGGAAAAACAATTTGCAAGAATTTAAAGATTCAGATTTTTTTCTTTGTTTTGGGATAAGTTAATTTCCATAAGAAAAAGTCTGTTGAGTGGTAAACAGAGAAGACTATTCTCTTAAGTTTCAGAAATAAAATACAAATAGAGACAGGCATTTGTAATTCAAATATAGAACAAACTCATTAGGAAAAATGATTGGAAAATAAATAGCAGTTCCAGAGAGATGCTCAATATAATGGAGGACAGCAGTAAATGTCATGTACACTGTATAAAAGTTTTAACTGTCTGATAGTATAAAGTTCTGTTGCAAAGAATCTTGGAATTAAGTATATCATGGTCATACCTACCATTTTGAAGAAATGAAATATGGAGTTTTTTAGTAGTTAAAAAATTTAGTCTGCTGTACCTTCTGAGATGATATATATGATTTTACAAATGTCTTCAACTCTCCTTTGTTTTTCTAGGAGGTAAGGGAAAAAAAGATTTTTTTTCCATATTAAAGATGTCGCCTTTTTGGCACAGTTTCTGTTATATGTCAGGACATTGGTGGTACAGAAGCTACATAACTACTGCAGACCTCCTGGCTCCACATGTGGGTGTGTTGTGGGAGTGAGGGACCCTGAAAGCTTTTGGGAGGTGTGGGAGTTGGGTCTGGGAACATCATGGATGAGAAAAGAAGATCCTTTGTGTTAGGCATATGGAATTTAGATGTGTTTGTTGATCCTGCTTCTCAGTCTGTTCTCACTTTAAATGATGTTTTCTGCTCTGCCTGGACTTCTCCTGCAGCTTCTTTAGACAGGGATTCATCCAATCTTTCTGAGAGGGTCAAGCTGGAAGTGTAGGTCCTCAGTATGATAAATCACTAGGAAACACAGTACTTCCAAAGAACTGTTCACATCTAAACTGATCTCTAGAGATATCTGTCTTTTTTCCTATCCTAAAGTTGGGATAAACCAGGGTAATACATCTGTCTCCATTTCTCAACTGTAAAATAAACATTATATTAAGGGGGTGCAAGAAGGCTGAAAATACCACATTTCTACAGGAAGGAACCATGAGAAGGTGTAAGTGTAGAGGTAACTGTTCAGAAGAGTTCTAGGCATGAATTTAAAATATTTTCCTTCCACTTCTTGTGCTGCTGAACTATTGGATCTATCCTTAAATCCATGAAGACAGAAAACAGTAGTGCACATAACATGAAGAAAGAAGTACTTAGCATATTTCTAAACCAGTCTGTGATCATGGGGAGAGACCAATGATGAAAAACATCAGTCTTTAAGGGGGAGAATTTCACATCAAGGCTTTGTGACTGAAACTGCTTTGCAGTTCTAGCTACAGCCAATTAAATGCTGACGTGCAAAAACTGTCTCTAAAGAATCTGTTGAAGTCTTTACTGGAGTAAAATAAAGAAATATAGATCTCATTTATCAGGGCCTACAATCTTTTTCTGCTTGTATCTACTTGATCTGAGGGTCATTTAAAATGTATTAGAGGTTTAAGATTGGAATGCGAGGCTAATTTGAAACCTGGCTCTAAGATGACTGATGATGTTATTATACTTCATAGTGGTTAAACCAAAGCACGGTGTCTGTATGACAAGAGGGATCCAGAATGATGTGCTGAAAGAGCTGTTCCTTTTCACAGATAATGCAATATAATCCCACTTAGCTTTTTTATGTCCCCGTGGCTCTTAAAGTAATGGACACCTAGGGCAGAGGCTGGGTGAGGAAACACAAAAAGCTGGCAAAAACTCAGTGCTCACAGATTGGAAATCTCCTGGTTTGGCTTCAGACTGAACCTGGAGAACTTTCCAGCACTCCCTCAGTCGCTTCCAATGTTTTCTTTGACGTATTTGGCCCCTGACCAATTTTCCCAACTGCTCCCAAGCCCTCTCTAATAGTCTCCTAACCCACTTGGATGTTCCCTCTGCTCCTTTACGCCCTTTCCATTGGCACGGATATGAAGTTCTGCTGCTTCAGGAATAATGCTGAAGATAAATGTGCTTTCATCCTTCTTCTCAAAGGGGTTCATTCCCAGTATTTTACAGTAGCTGTATTCTGTTAATGCCATTTGAGGTGTTCCAAATTTATTGTGAATGGGGCCACAGGGAGCAGGCAGGCTTGGCGTTGGAGTGGGAATGGTTCCCTCTCACATTACACGCTAGGGGCGGTGTGTTGGTCCTTCTGAAATTAATTATTTTAGCAAGATAAGTAAGATGAAACAGTTAAAATGAAAGGCAGTCCTAGAGAGACTGACTTCCACCCAGGAAAAGTGGGTGGTGTTGGGCCTTGTCTGTTCCTGTGTGAAACTACAGAGGGTATGGTCCTTGTTTGGAGAGGCACCCAGGCACTCCTCACTGGAAAGGTGATCAAGCTGGGGGACCAGAGGGCTTTTGTTAGACAGCATCTGGAGTATCAGCCCCAGATCTCTTTTGGGTTATTCCTGTTTTACTAGGCAACCTGAATTTTTTTTTTCTTTCCATTTAATCCTCCTTACTCAATTTTTTGTGTCATTTTCCAGCTTTAGAATAAGCTGAGTTAAAGTATCCCTGACCATGTAAATGCTGATTAGTACAACACACACGCTCCACATCACAAAAGGTGTGAAACAAGTTTTTCATCTGCCTCTGCTTTGTCTCTGGTCTTCTGACTGAAATATTAATCAGCAACAGTCTGTCACTGTAATAGAACTGCATTGGTCTTTAGCGTGTTTGTCCTGGCAGAACTCCTTTCAGGTATGAGTGTGCCCATGTTCCACTCCGTAGACCATGTTCCTATGTTTATCTTTCTCATTCATACAGAACAAATTCAGGCACTTAATATTCAGTTAATATAAATTTCAGTCCTTATTCATGATGAAGAAGGATATTAAACAGTGGGATTCTTTGACTGGTCTTCATGAAGTACCAAAGTCCTTCATGTGCAGTGTTTATAAAGCCCTTTTATGATAGACAATTAGGTCTCATTTGAACACCATTAGCCATTTCAGAGAGAAGTAAATGTTATTTTGAGGACATTGTAGGTTGATGAAACCTCTGGTAAATATGATGTTATTTGGTACAATGATACTTAATCCTGTGGTTCTGGTGAAGACAGAGCAGCTGTGAGGGAGAGTAACCAATATGAACATGTCTGCCAACAGCCCTGCATCAAAGGAATGCTCTGCCCAGCTTGTGGTATCCTCCTCTATTGCTATTTCCATATGTCTTGCATAATAATTTCATTTTTTAAATGAAAAGCATAGTTATTTTTATATGTAAATGTTTTTCTTTTTTTAAAAAAAAAAGCTCTGGCCTTGAGAAAGCATTTAGTGATGCAGATTAGAAGCTCAGTTTCAATTTTTATATATTACTATTGGTCTGTAACACTAAATGAGAGACTGGGAATATTTCACAAGCTGCACTTTTTCTTTTCTGGTAGTGAATAGCTATATAATAGTGATGATGGAGGTAAACAGCTTATTTATAATATTGAATTCCTGAAATATTTGGAAGAGACTAAAGATGCTTTACATATGCCATCTTTTAATGTTAGCTCTGCTTCCTCTTGAATTTTCATGGGAATGAAAAAGAATATTCACATAATAAGTTTGGTTCTGCAGGAAGGATTGCTAATTCAATTTAGAATACATTAGTAGGGATGATAAGTAAAGCTGGTCCGTATTTAAAAAAGAATCACAATTAGGGGACTAGAGAGACAGGAAAAAAAGATCCTTGCTTCATGCTTTAGAAATTTATTCTCTTGGCATGTTTGCAAATGTGGTTTTAAGAACTTATCAAATGCTATGTTAAATATTTAAACCTAAAAATTCCTCTGGTTGTGTAGTAAAAGGCAGCGACAGAAAAGCAGAGATTTTTGTGTCAGAGGTGACATTGTTTGGGGCTGTTTGAAAAAGAACGGGAAGTTTAATTAAACAACTAGTTAAAATGTCAGACAGTTGCCAAAGCTGCAGATTTAATTCTAATAATTCAGGCTGAGTTCCCTCCCGTTTGCTTGAGCAAGCTCTGCATCTGCAGCATGCCCAGAAATCTTGGACCTGCACCTAATGGTTCTGGAAAGGAGCAGCAATGGGAATATGTGGAAGTAGCAGCACTCCACATTGGCTGACCAGTTCTCATAAACTTTGATTTTTGGGGTCTGATCATTAACAGTTATATAACAACAGTCTCTGTTCTTGTGTGGGTGGGCCGGGCCACATAGAAATCTGAGCTTATCCAGCAGCCAGCTGCTAACAACTAAACTAGCAGCCCAGGTGCCCGAGTTACAAATTACTGAAGATAGGAAAATATAGATGCAAATAAATAAAGCATCTTTATTTATATGCCTTCCCTATTCTTATGTTTTTTGTAGTTTTTTTGTTTATTGCTGTTCTAGATGCATCTGTGCCATGCACTTGTAGTATAAACTGATATGGCTACTTCAGCCATTTGGCTATCTACTTCTCTGTTAAATGTGACTGAAATCAGTCACTGGATTTAGAATTAAAAAGTGGGGATGAGGAGCCCAGCCCATACATATACAGTGCAATACATATGGAGTGGCATCACAGAAACATAATTTTCTTAGGAGCTTGCATTGAAAATCTGGTGTGAGCTGGTGATGGTGTTGAAGACTTCTTGTGTTCTGTGCTTGAACTGTAGCCTCCTGAAGGCAGTAGATTTTCTTTTTGTCCTGTGTTTGCACAGAGCTAACAGAGAATAATCCTATTCTGTGCTAGACAGTGGATTAAATCTATTTGATATCTTAAAGTTACTTTTCTGTATGAATGTTTTCAATTCAATGTTTGAAGTACTATGTTTAAAATGGTTTTGAATCTGGAAGCAATCACAACCACTGCTTTTAAGACTATGCACTTATTCAGCTCTTGTGGATGGAAATACCTCTTAGAGAACAGGAATTGAGTCATTATTGTGTCTTACTTTGAATTATGAATTAATTCACTGTATGGAATTATTACTAATGTTTAATACAAGTGCACTGGTATAGTCAGTGACTTCATACACAGTAAGTTCTCTCGTCTCCCAATACAATTTAGTTGGAAGAAATAGAAATCTAATTCTTTCAGTATTTTATATTAAATCATGTATTGCTTTTATGAACTTTATTACCAGAGAGGAGTAGAAGCTTATACAGTGAATTTTTAATAGCTTAAATAATGGTTTAAATGTTTGCTTTTTTACCTTTTATCATAGTGCTGCAACAGAGTCTACCTAAATGCCCTTTTTCTGTTTAGTTTTCCTAGCATAATCAAATGATGATGTAGTTATTAAGAGTAGTATGTTAGTCCATATAATAACCTTGTTGTAATGTACCTTCATATTAATAATTTCCTGAATTTTATTTTTCTCTCAAGAGTCTTTGTTTTAAATAAGAGACATGAAAATTAACATTGCTCTTAGCATGATGATTGAAGAGCCTGCTGCTGCAAAAGTGGAAATGGCTTGAGGGATTGGAGCAGTAGGTGGCTGCCCATAATTTGCTAGGGAACTTTTTGATTATTAGGTGTCAAAAAAGTTTTGGAATTACAGGGGTGGCAGTGAAAAATTAATAAGATGTGACTAGAACCTCTTGATCTCCCCAAAATAGTTGTGGTGTACAATGGAATAGTTAAATAGCTGAAAAGGTGAGTGAAGCTCTGTTCTTAAGCAAAACAGCAGCTTATGTTCCAGTCATACAGGGTATTAAGTGGCTCTCATAAACACTTCTTTGGATTTCAGCGGGTTCATTCTCATGAATTAAATTAAGCAGATGCTAAAAAGTTTGCAGAAACTTGAATCTGTCTGAGGAGTTTATTTTCCTGGTAGCTCTGGCTGCTCAGAAGTACTTACAGCATGCTCTCACTGTCTAAAAACTTGAGAAAAGACAAAAACTTGCAATCGTAATTATGCATTTGAAAGGACGAGATTTTTGCTATGGAATTTCTAAATAGATTTTAAAAATCCCAAAAGCTAAAATCACAAATTTCAGGGGTCAAATAAAACTTTATCTGTAACAATCTGCATGTAGCTAGAAAAAGAGAGATCTTTGTTAAGAATGGTCCATGAAAAAAAAGCATCATGGAGGGAGCATGGGGAAAAAATAAAATAGTTTTCCAAAAGTTCATGTTTATCAAAAAGAAAAGGACCTTAGCAAATCCTCCACAGAAGATAAAATATAAACACCAGGAAAGGTGATTGATCTAGAATTCATTCCTTTTTCCCTTCTCAGCTCCTTTAGCTGACATGGTGATGAAAAGAGAGGATTAAAATGGGCTTCTTAAAGCCAAAATTTTATTAGGAAATGATTAAAAGCACATTGTGTCTTGTAAAGTGAAGTTGTTCTCTTTTCAGCTCAGCCTAGCTGCAAAGCATTTTCAGAGGAGGGAGAGCAACAGGAAAGGAGAGGGGATAAACATAGATCATTCTGACTTACATTATTCACGGGTAATAATATCTGGAATTTTCCATTTGTTTTCCTGGTCTGTCATTCACTGAAAACCCAGTGCACCCCTGAAGACAGCTCTATATCCAGAAAAGATTTTGAATGGAAACTGCTCCAACTCCTTTGTTTGGAGCTGTGACTACTGAGAATTCACACAGGCAGAACGAAGTTATGGAAGCAGGGGAATGATGTGGGAGAATCAGAATTCCATCTGTGCACCCCACTGTCCCTCTCCCCACCAAAAAAAGGAGGGGGAGGATGAGGTAGAGAAATTTCTGGAGGTCCAACACAGAGAAATTGACTGAAGCTAGTTATTTCTTCCATGGCAAACTAACTTCTAATGCACGTTGCATTTGATTCTTAGAATTCATAAGGGATTTATCTTCTCTATGTACCACGGCACCTAGAGAGAAATACTGGCTTTATGGAGAGGCCTTTACCAAAGGCTTTGGTAAAGAAGCAAGTAATAGAGTATCATTTTTGTAGTAAAAGCTGAAAGTTTTCACTTTCTTTTTTTCCCTTTCAGTATTTTTGTCCAGAACACCATCAGGTATTCACAGGTCCCTAGCACACAACAGTAACCATTGTTGTCACCTCCATTGTCATACTCTGGGAGGGAACTCAGAGAATTGTGGGTGAAGTTTAAATGGTTTAAAACGGATTCACAAGTCTCTGGAAGTCTGGATAGAGTGGAGATTTCTAGATAATCCTATAAATCCAATTTAAAGTAAAAAATCTGATAAATCTTAATTCTCTTTCATTGCCTACATTTATTTTAGCTGTAAAATAATAAGAGAAAAAAGTTAAATTTGTTGTAGCTGTCCATGACTGATGGTAGGATGAGCTGGTTAAGAATCATATCCTTGATCATTGCTCAGTTGTTTCTGTGTCTCTCCCCAGCCACAGGCCACCCAAGCACTTTCACTAGAGAGCCATGTGTATGAACCACTGGCTTCAATCCAGCCTGTAAAATGCTTGTAATTATGGAGTCTCATTAAAATGAAATCAGTGAAACAGGCTTCTGCTCTTAAACATGATGGGTAGAATCCAGAGATCCTGAAGACCTTTATGCTTCCATTGTGAAATAATTCTTTCTGTTCTTTGGATCTGTCTATTAATTTAGAAAAACTGCCATTATGGTCAGCCTGGATCCTGTTTTCAGGATCACCTGAAAAGGTGCCCACAGGCTAAAGGGCTGTGCTGTAAAATCTGTTGAATAGCTGGCCTCCATTATTCAGCTGCTGGGATGAAATCCACTGGCAAAGTTGACATGATGGTCAGCCCCTCAGCAGCTTCATTCTTCTTAATTCATGACGGGAATCTGCTAATGTTGTTACAGAGTTTAGAGATGGCTTCTTATGGCTTTGTTTTTCCTACTACGTCATTCTCTCCACTTCCAAAGTGCAAAATAAGGTACTTAAATTTTTACATGAATTTACCAGTCAGATTGGAAACTACTGACACCTATTTTTTGGAGCTCTGACTCAGTTTAAAGCACCAATCCTGCAGCATCAAGAGGATGTTTTACTGCTTATGGCTGCTCCCCACTGCAGTTTGCAGTTACCTGAAAGCCATTCAGTTGAGGTGTGTGGAACAGCAGTGCCTTTCTGGTTTGGTGTGTGCATGCCCAGATGAACTGCAGCTAGCCAGCAGTACCATGAGCCTGGCAGTCTTTAACATTCCTGACAGGTGCTGAGTTACAGAAATGGCCTTTCTGGAAGGTTCTTGGTTGTGCTCAAAGCAGGTAAAACTGAGGATGATACCACAGGATTTTCTGTGTGTGATTTCAATCTGTTTAATTCAGGAATGGAACACTGGGCTTAGCCTGTGCCAGGATGGCCCTAACACACATTGCTGAAAATTATCTGAATTTTAAAATTTCTAATTCTAGGATGCACAGGGATGAAGAAAGTTGGTTCACCAAGTTCAGGATTCAGCCTCCATTTCTGCATAAATGGAAGGAAAGAAAGTATAATCTCTTGTATTTTTAGGTATTTTCTTTTTTATTTTCATGTACCAAGTATGCATTCTTGTATCTCTTAAAAAAATAAATTCCAGATCAGTTTTTGTGACTTAAGAGGGATTATACTTGTTTGGAAAGGCACAGTCTGAAAGTTTTTCCTTAATAATTGGAGCCAATAGATGCTCCCAATAGTGAAGTTTCTTTTTTTTTTCTTCTTAACTGCAAGCACCAGAAAAGGCTGCAGTTGAGACACTGATGATACAATAAATAGCTGACCTGGTAGAACGTGCTTGGGCTGTAGCCAGGAATCTCATCCACAGATACACTCTCCTTTGGGAAATGGTTCTTTCCCTTTGCTTTGTAAGTCTTGTAGTAACATTTTTTTTCTTTTTTTAAGCCAAAACTTTAATTTTTATAAATAATCAAATTCAAAAAAGTGATCTGATAGATTGTGGCTCTTTTGAGAATAGGAGTGAATAATACTTGTGAATTATGGATTGTTTCCACTTTTGCTTATATCAATATACATCCAGGAGTATGTGTTGTGAGTTTATTAGGTTTGGCTAACCTGGGTGAGCCTGGTATTACACCTCAGTTCTGTAAAACACTGCATTATTTTCATGTAATAACATCCTCAGTCTGTAATTCTGTTCTCTCACAATCTCCAGCATACAAGGAGTGCAGCATAAATGTATCATTGGCGTATTTAATTATCTGAATAATCAAAGCGAACACCTACAGTTGCTGTTTGCTGTAAATTTCATCTGGTGGTCAGAGCAGTGCCAGTTAAATAACAGCTTGCCCCAAACTGTTGGAGACTGGGGGTGACCCCACATTAAAGAAAGCCTCCAGCTGAGCAGGGCACCAGCCTGTTCTGCCTCTCTGGGGTTGCCATGGGCATGTGGCTCTAAGAGCCACTAATATGGACTGGCAGCAAATGAAAGAAACCTGTAAAAGATCCAAACATAAACCACAGTATTGAGCTTGATGCACTGCTTGTGGACTAGTGCTTTACATTATTTGACCAGTGAATTTGTCACTTGTCGAGAAGATGAAAAATATTTCTTGCTGGCTATTTTCATAGGATGAAGATGTTGTGTGGATAAAATTTGATTGTGTGTTTTGTTGGCAGTTGTTGATGCAGATGAGTAATTTATTGAGCACAGAGCTGGTTCATGAAGGGGAAAAAGTGATTCTTCAAGAAATGAAAAGTGATAGCTATAAAAGTTGCATTGCTGATTTTGTAAGGAAGGCCAGAGCTCTTTTTCCCCTGATTTTTTAAATCTGGATGATCAAAGTTAATCACCATTGTTTAACACTTTGGATTAAAAAAAATATTTGTGTCTGTAGAGTTGTCTCCTAAATTTAAACAAGCAACCAGGTTGGTTTTTCCTAATCAGAAAGTCATAAAGATTGCTTGAGGAATGTCATGTGGTGGTGGTATTTATGTGACAATTCCAACTCCACTGTTTATGTGAAATGGGCAATCTTTCACAGTCACCAGGTTTGCAGAAAACTTCAAGTGCTGAAATCACTCTTCCCAGAAAGAGAAATGAAAAAGCCAGGCTCAAAATCAAAACTCTAAGAGTTAAAATGAGGTCAAATGCTTTTCAGATTTTCGGAAGCCTCACTTTTGTTTTTCCCAAAATCAAGCTGCCTATGTCTGTTTCTGTTTCTTATGTCAGTTTACATATTTAAATCTATTTATTCTCATTTTCTTTTAGGTGATCCTGATCCTTACCAAGTATTATCATACTGACATGGGGAAAGTTCTGGAGAGCTCTTTGTGGAGGTAAGACCTCTGCTTTTTCTATAATCTTCACTCCTGCTGTTTTTGGAATAGATCCACCCCTTCCTTTTCCGGGCTGCTGCTGGGCTGAGTTGGTAACTGACTGATACTATTGTTGTAAGATTATTCAGATTGTCATCAGCTCCTGCTCATTTTCTTTCTTGGATGCATTTCCTGTTGCTGATTTAGAGTTTGTAATGAGTTTTAACAGTAGAAAGAAAGAGTGATGGAGAGTATAAGGTAACTTCTTGATGCTACTTTGCAAGTTGCCATGTTTTTCCTTTTCCTAGAAATTCTGCATCAAACTTACTCAAAAAGTTTGAAATGCTTACTGTGTTGGGATGTGTCCTTTGGGAATTCTTGCTGCTTGAGTAGTGTACTGAGGTTAGTAAACAATCCTGCTTTGGAAGTAGTTAGGATTGTCTGGATGAAGTATACCAGCAGTGAAGGTTATATTGTGTTTTATGACAACTGGGAATAAATAGTAATCCAAATAAATTTCTAAACTCATTCTTATTCCCATAATACTTGTGAATTAAGATACCAATATGCTTGTTGCCTGTGTGTGTGCACAGATTGCACAAAATTTTCCACAACAATTTTTTTCTGGACCCATCATGTACATTTGAAAAGCTAAAGTATTTCACTGTTACCAATAAATGTGATACTGCACCAGTATTTGCTCTGCTGGTTTTGCTGGTTATTTCTAGCAGTAGAAATGACAGGAGAGTTAAATTGAAATGTAGCTCATAATCTTTGGGTCTAGAAACAAATAGTTTAGATAAAACCTTGTGGCTTAGGTACTTACAAACTTCATGCTGTCCCAAGAGCTTGTATGGGGACTTGACCTTCAGCTGTGAGTGTAAGCACCTTTACAGAAACAATCCAAGAAAAGGACTGGGTAAGGGAATAGGGAGTGGGAAATGTCTGTTTCCAGGACGTGCTGCAAAACAGCCTTGTTACTTTTGAAAGAGGTGGCGTTGTTTTAACTGTGTGGGGTTTCTCAATGACAGTGCTTCTGCCATAACTTGTCATTCCAGTGTCTGAATGGTGCTCAGTCTGGCCAGGGCCAGTGGTCCATGCAGAATAAGGGTATTTCTAGTTCTAAGAAGGAGCTATTCAGGAGAGAGAGTAAGATCAAATGGAGACTGGCCTTTTTAGGGCTGTGACAGTTCATTTGTAACTATCCTTTAAACTTACAAGATGCAAAATTTATTGCACATTTGTTTCTGTTTTAATTTTTGTCCAACATCTTGTGCAAATAAGACAAGCAAATGACAGTTTGGATACTCCCAACTGCGTAAGCACACAGTGCTTTCCTGTTATTTGTCAGTGGCCCGTACAACATATGCAATATATTTCAAGTTTTCCAATTCATACTTCAGAGTATCTATCATAGTCTTTTAAGCATTTTCAGTTGGATTCTTCAAAATAAACTCTTTGGTCTTTTAAAATAAACATAAACCAGGCTTCAGATAATGTTTCTTTCTTTGGAGAACATAAACACTTAAAACAAGGTCATCCAGACCTTGCTGACAGCTGGTGTGAAGAACTGGTGTGAACTGCATTCAAATAAAATTGATACTAGTGTGTATCATCTGGAAATGGTGCCTTTTTACTTACAAGGAACAGATGTACCAGATGCCTTGTACTGGCACAGGTCAGGTCCTGCCCCAAAGGCTGGGCACAGATGTCCCCAGGGCTCTCTCTCAGTGGTGTCAGGTTTTGGGGATGTGCTGAGTGCCCATGGCTCCACTTTAGTGCAGCAGGGATGGGGCCTTGGGGGACTTTCCTTGGGTGTGTCTTGCGATTTCACAGGGCACAGCCCAGGCAGGGTCTGGGCATCAGGGTGCCTTGGGCTGTGCACTTTGTCAAGAGAGCCTTTGGGAGCTCACTCCTTGATGTGATGATGCCAGAACCTGCTAAGCCAGGGATGGGGATGGAAGCTGGGGCTTGTTGACCAGACAGGCTGGATGGGTTCTGAGTCACCTGGTCCAGTGGGAGGTTCTCTGCTCATGGCAGTGGGACTGGAACTAGATGGTCTTTCAGGTCCCTTCCAACCCAAACCAAACCATTCCATGATTCTGTGGTTTCTAAAGCCAGGGGTGAAAAGCTGAAAGGGAAGTGAGTGCTTAAGATGAGCACTTGGGCCAGGGGTTGCTACCTAGGTGATCCATGCCTGGATATGTGCTGGGCTCACCTCCTTCTTGCACCTCTGCCCTCTGTGGTGTAGAAGAGACACAGCCGTCAAACTGGAAGAGTTACAAAGTGCTTGCATCTGGAAAAGTGCAAATCAGACCAACTATTGCAAAAGTACCAAATAGTGCCCCTCTGTTGAGATGTAACTCACTATTTGTACTAAATAACTGAATGAAGCTGAAGTCCCTTTACAGTCAAGGGACTTCTGTGTAAAATGGTTGGAGCTTCACCAGTTTTCACCCATGTTTGCTGATGGAACTGGGGTGTTGTGTTCATATTGGCAGCCTGCCCAGAATGTGTAATGTATATATTTTCAATTTTTTTGTTTAATTCTCTTTTGCATTCTTATTTGTATGAAGCAAATATGCTGTAAAACAGGTGTGAAAAATGATACAGGGATTCTTTTGTTAGCAGAGAAATACCATTAATCTGTTTCTGTGCCCTAGTGGTAATAGACTCTCTCCAGCTATTTCCTGAAATGGCCCAATGTTTTTGTTCCTATCTTGCCTGGCTGGATAATACCAGAAATCAGATTGTCTAAGTCACTATGTGACTTAGTCACTAAGTGAAAATAAATTGGTTTTATAAACTGATTAATTCTGAGTAGGGTAATTTTTTAATGTTAATATCCCAATTTCTTTTTCTGGTCAGTAAATAGTAACCTACCTTGATGTTTATCAGTTATTTTGTTACTTGAAACTGCGTCTTTTATCT
Source organism: Geospiza fortis (assembly GCF_000277835.1). Classification (NCBI taxonomy): domain Eukaryota; kingdom Metazoa; phylum Chordata; class Aves; order Passeriformes; family Thraupidae; genus Geospiza; species Geospiza fortis. The sequence goes on along the minus strand of NW_005054372.1, from coordinate 3,227,122 downwards.
TCTAAAACATATTTCCACCTAATCTCTTTTCTTTTCTCCCATCACTCAAAAGAATTTTTTCTCCTTGTTTAGTGAAACAAAGAATGAGAAAAGATGGTCTCGTGATCCTTTTTTGTTCTTAGTGACCTTGGAGCTGCAGTCAGACTTTTAAGAGTGATGCAAATGGTGGTGAAAAACACCAGTCAGAGGTACATGCCTAGGTGGGGAAACTCAGTGTGAAGATGATGTGTGGGTGGATCTTGGTGATGCATTTTTGTACCTCTGCAGAGCATTGTCAGGTTGTATAGGTAACTTATGCCTGCCCACATAAATCAGATTACAGGCTTGGGAGACCTAAATTTCAATTACCTTAGAATTTTTCCTTGTTGAAAAAAATAGGGAAACTAGTGCTGTTAATGAAATGATTAACAGGGTTTTTACTTGTAACAGCCATGTCTGGTTGCACTGAAGAGGTGAAGATAAGATGCTGATGGAAGTATGCAGTTAAAAAATACCAGACTGTGCTTCTTTAGTCAGCTATTTCTGATGCTTTCCTAATTTGCTTCTTAAGTAATTGTCAAGGTGTAAATTGTATAATTATTTTACTCAAAATAAGGTAGGGAAATTAATAGAGATAACATTGGCTGCCTCTTGAATATAAACTAAAATAACTTTTTGAGAAGGAACAGAGGATTGTTTTCAGGTCTACTTTCAGAGTTTCCAAACTGGTACATATTGGGAATATGGGTGGGTTATCATGTTAGAGCTCATTAGCATACTGAAAAAATGAGAATTCAAATACTAAAATGATTGTCACAAGTTGTCCATACATAGAAGATACTTTACATACTAGAGCTGTTTGTGTCAGAGTTCACACACATTTTACCAGCATATTTACAGTATGAAAGAGCTGAAACCAACTGACTGTTGAGGTTGAGTGTGTGTTTTCATATGCTTTATGGGCCCATTTGTGCACAAATATGTAGGTGCACATATTTTACAACTTCAGATAACTCCTCGCATCTGTTGAATGCCTGCAACTTTAGATAGAAGTATTAAATTCTACAATCAAATAGTTTAACTCTGAATTAGTAACCACCATGAAATTAGTGATAATGCTTATCTGAGTTAATTATTCCTAATAATATTGGAAATATAGATTGTTATTATTATTCAATTTTATACTTAGAATGATTGAGATGGTAATATTGCTGAAGGTTATGCAGTGGTGACTCAGCACTATATGGCCATGGAATTACCTTCCAACCCTGTGCTTAGACTGGCTCAGAGTCCTGTTACTGGTAGACATACAGCCTTCCCTTTCTTAGCTTGATCTAAACAATGAATAATAGATGCTGCTGATGATTGCTAATAACATTTTGATTGCATATTATCAAGCTGTAATGATAGAGTAATGCTGAAGTGGCTTGCTGTGTAATTGCCAGTGTTCCCAATGGCCTCACCATGTTGTTACTGCTTCACCACAGCAAAAAAAAGGACATTACTTGATGTTAACTGCACTGTTGGATCCTCTTAGCTTTGCCTGCTGAGTGCTAGGTAGCCCTAGATGTTGGTAGCCCTAGATGAATGCTAGGTAGCCCTGTTTTCAGAGATGTTAGGTTGTTTTGCTTCATGTTATCACTAAAGAAATACTAAACGAAGAAGCAGACTTCCCCACATCCTTAAATATTTTTGGATGTCCCAGATGAGCTTTCTGGGAGTTCCTTACTCCAAAAGCAGCCTGAGGAGGAAGAAAAGTTGAAGTGCTGTGGGAGGTTGAAAGTCTAGATCAGTGGCTGGGCAGATAGAGGTGAGAACAGTCTGGAGAGCTTCCCAGACAACATTGTGCTTGCCAAATCCCAAGGAGCCAGGAATATCCTGGCTGTGGTGGCACAGCTCTTTCTGTCTGCACCCACAACAAGCCACCTATTCAAGGACAAGGCTCCCTTGTGCAAGCCTGCAGGCAATCAGGAGTGATTGGGGCACAGTGACTGCAGGGGGCTTTGGGCATTTACAGAGTGCAGGCCTGCACTAAAGCAAAAATCCAGACTACAAAGAGCTGGAGATTCTTTTAAGGTGGATAGAGTGAACAGCATATGGCTCAGGAAAGTAAAATTTCCAGATGGCTCGCAGAATGTGTGAAAATGAATATGGACATTTGTTACCAAAATCTTTGGACTTGTAGGTGAAACTCATTTCAACTGTTTCCCGAAATTAATTTTAAAAGGAAAACAAAACCCCCAATATACAGTTCAGTGCCCCAGTGAAATTTTTGGTATGAAGTACTGCTTAATAAATGAGCAACTGTATTCTGCAACAACTTGCACTTCCAGATGGCCTTATATTGTGGCTCTGCTTTGAAAAGTGACTTTGTAGAAATGGCCCCAAGGGATGAAGTTATTGAGTCTGTGATTTTCATATCAAATTTTCTCCTTCCAAGTTAAAAAATAAAAAGAAATGGCTTTCTAATTATTAGCCCAGTGAACTCAGCTTGGGATCTAATGTCTAGCTGTGCTTTCTCTAGTTAATGCATCATCATGAGTAATGCAAGTTCTGCAATCAAAATAGAGTGTTCTTAATTATACCTGTGCAGCTTTCTTGTGCTCATATTATATCCTTGTTTACACCTGTTCCACTGAGCAAAGGTTTTGGACAGTGTTGAAAAGGCAGACTTACAATTAGAATTTTCTTTCTTTTACTGAATAACAGATTTTTTTTATGCTCTCTTTGATCATATTTCCATATTCATGTAATAGTATTACAAAGACTTTGATTGTCTTTGCTGTAACTTGCATTGTCTTGCAAATACTCAGCACTGTGCCATTATGAATTGAATTGTGCAGGAAAATCTTTATTTTAAATTTATTTTGGAAGTTTAAAAAGTGGATGTAGTGGGTTTCAGCATTTCAGTAATGTTTTATTATGGGTATCAGGAAGAAATATATGTAGTAGATAAAGGAAATTAAATAAACATATCTTGACAAACCTTGGAATATGCAAGGAATTGGAGAGGTGATTACTGATGTTTTTAATGGTAGTGGAGTTGATTCAGGAGCACAGAGGGTGCTGCTGTTGCCATGTGTGCTCTAAGGGACACATGACCTACCGCTGACTTTCTGAGCCCAAGCCCAGCACAATGGGTTGGCAGTAACCTTGGTGGTGCCTTGGTGTTGCCCTCATCCTGCCATGTTTTGGCTGTAGCTTTTGGCCATTCAACAGAGGAATGAAATTTGGCTGTGGATATTTGGGACTGTCCTCTGAATTGTGACCTGTAGACTCCTCTGAAAGAGATGTCTTTTAAAAGGCTTTCCTTTAAAAAGGCATGGGATTTAGCTGAAGCAGGTAATTTTTGGTTTGTGTTGCCACATTAGCATTTAAAATTTATTTTGATGTCTTAGTATGTATGAAGGTCTGAACTAAAAAAATAAATCCTACAAGCAAGTAAAAGCTATCAAATAAGTCTATCCAAATTTCTTTACTGAATATCTGTTGGTCACACATGACAGTGCTGTGTCACAACTACTTTTCCATGTCTTCAACAACTTGGAATAATGATGATGATTTTGAATGTTAACATGTTTCTGCACTAGCTTGTGATCACATAGAGAATATATGACATGCAAATTAAGATCCAGTTAGAAAGCTGTGATTTATGTAGTTAGGAAAGGACTCTTGCAGTACACTTGTGCTTATTGAAGCTGATGGCAGCATGGCTGCTGAACATGTTAGATACATCTTGGAGCATGAGAATTTTGCTGCTTTACAGGTTGATCTTCCCCCCCCCTCCATCCTCCTTCTGGAAAATGAATTAAGTCATTGCAAGATATAACTCATAATGAGTGAGTCAATTTATTGAGAAAGAATAACCATTTATTTTAAATGGCTTAAGAATCCTTTTCTCTTGTTTGAGTAACTTGAGCCTAAGTAATAGAATTTCTGATTCCTTTAACTAGTGCAGCAGACTTTGTGTGAATTATACCACAGGTTTCTGTTTTAAGTAGACTCTGTTTGGCCAAGACTGATGGTAACAGAATTGATCTTTCCTTCCCAAGATCCATGCAGTTGGTAGCAGTAGGATGCTTAGAAAAGTTGCTTTGCTGGTTTTTCCTCAATTTTGTCATGGTATTTTATTGAAAAAGCCTCCCTACAAGAAATTATCCTCTTTTTTGCCAGCCTCAGCAGGCAGGTTTAAGGTGAGGCACAGGAAATGCTGTCTTTCTATGCATTAGTCATCCATGGGGCTTGTGATTTCTTTTGCCCTCCCTTCCTGCATAAAAGAGGGAAGTTTGCCCATGATCCACACTTCTATGTGAGCAAACTGTGAACAGAAATCTTGGGGCTTTTATTGTGGCATGATTCCTCTGTCCTAAGTTCATATGAAAACAGTTGAGCCATCAAGTTTTTGGTAATCAGAGGTGCTTTGCTGGATTATCATCCATTAACTCCCACTGTCAGCAGGCTGGCACAGCAGGGAGGTGCAGGGCCCATAACCTGGGGCAGATGGAATGACTCCATCTTTTCCTCTCTCTCTCTCTCTCTACTTACCTATATATATGTATCAATGTTTCCAGTCTGCAAAATGAAATCAATGAGAAACCACAATCAAAGCAGCTAGTTTCATTGCTCATTGCATTTTCATGATGATGAATGAGGTATAAAACTTGGGATGGGATATTTTTTAAAACCTGAAAAGGGTGAAGTCATGGTGCCAGGGAATTTGTGATAAGGTACATGTGACATTCCACTCAGCAGCCAGTGATGCTGCGGGTTCCACCTTCATTCCACCAGCCTATTCTGTGGCCTTTTCTGAGAATCTGCCCTTACTCTGCTTTCCTCACTTGGTCTTTTGTTTCTTGGGAATACAGGAAATTTGGAGAACTGGTTGTGGGATTCCCATCAGTGCTGGGGCTGTAATACTGCATTAATACAAATAAAAGGAAGGTGCTGTAATGTTTATGGATGTTTAATGTTTGTGTCCTTAAAGTTTTTGGCTTGATCCTGAGAAGGACAGGAGTCCATCAAAGAGCACAGACACACCATGAGGCTCACCTGAAAATACCCATATTTTCCCTATGAGGCAGCTGATGGCACAGTGCCTTTTTATAGCTGATCTTTGAAAATAGCATTTTGAAACCCCCTGTTGCATCTCTTAGAGTTGAGCACCTTGTGCACTGATGTGGTGTGTGGAATGTGAGCAGCTTCACTTGCTCCTGCAGTACATGCAGTCTGCTCCAGAGCATCCACTGTGAACGCATTGCAAATTAATTGGTTGTTGGGACTGAATGAATGAACAGCTGCATGGTTAATTATGCAGAATGGTATAGAAAAATGTAGTGTTAATGTTTTATACCCTCATTATCTCTGCAGTGTGGAATATATTTTTCAGTGTGAAAATAACAAAGGCAATATTTCCCACATAATTTATTTATTAAGATCATTGTATTGTTAGGCAGCTTTCTCTGCTTTAATTTGGTAAGAATAAGAAAAATTAAAAACTCAATACAGTGATACAGGCCAGTTTCTAAAATGTAAATATAAATATAATCTCACATGCTGAAGAATTTGAGGGTATGGGTAAATGACAAAAATTAAACACATTTTACGGTAAGATTTAAATGTCTTGATTTTTGGGGGTGGGGGGGCGTGCTTTCTGAAATACAGAATTTTAGTTCAGGGCTTTTCCTCCCTCTCCCTGCAGCCTCTCATTGAAAAGATGACTGATAATATTTCAGTTAGTCAATTGAATCTCTGTTCCAGTTAATTTTTTAAAAATTAATTTGGGGAGGTTTATGTGCAAGTTGAGTTTGTCCCCTCCTGCTTCTGCTCCCCCTATTTCTCCCTTGGTGTAATTTTCTTCTATTGCATATAGAACAGGGATAGCAAGTTACAATGTTTTAACAAATACCCATTCTTGAGCTAACCTTCAAGAAGGATATTTCACTTTCTAGCTGATTTTTTTCTCCTAGTGGCCTTTTTTGGCCAGCTCTTACCCTCCCTCTCTCACAAAACTGGTTTGTCTCTTCTGGGCCTGATTGCTTCAGTCCAGACTGGAGAAGCTGCTTTTTAGATGAGGTGTGAAGTAAGTTTTGGTATTTTGACCTAATATATCAGCTCAGAACCTGTTTTTTTGAGGCTGTTCCAGAATTGACATCCTTCTGATGGCAGGGCTTTCTCCTCACAGTTGCTTTGACAGACTGTAGATATTTCAGTGACCTGTGAATACATTTTATCCCAACTTTCTATCATAGGATCTGTAATTGTCATTTTGGGCAGGAGTGGGGCAATACTTCTCACCTATTTGTTGAAAAGGATCTGTGTGAGTAAAAAATTTTTTTTTTCAAATCTGGTATGTACTTTCTTTACCAAATGGATATAATTTTTCTTGAAGAGTGTGCATGCAGCTCTAATCACGCCCCTTGATAAAAAGGCATCACAGTATCAGTGAAATACAACCACCACCCCTGGGCAAAAGCTAGGGAAACAAGTAAAGAGACATGTGGTAAAACATGCTTTCTTAATATCAAAAAACTTAACAATTAGGTTCAAAAGCACCCATGTCATTCAGCCTTTTGACAGTCTGGCTTCCAAGTTGTCCTTTCTGGCAGGAAGGGGATGTATGGTTCTGCTTTCTGTATGATTTAGAACAGTTTTCTGTAATGCTGATCTTTCCTTAGGATTGTTGGCTGTTCTGAAGACTTCAATGTTAAATTATTTAAAATTTTACTCTCCTCCAAGAATTGGAAACTTATCATTGTTTTATCTTAATTCTTACCATATGCTGTTCAGTCCCTGATTTTGCAATGTCTCTTTGGGATAGAATGGAAAAATCAAGTTGTGCTGTTCTGAATTTTGCTGACTACAGTTTGAGATTTCTCTCTCTTCACCCTACTTCTATGCAGCTTCTATGCTAAGTACTGGTCTCTCAGGTTTCATTAATTTTCAATTTTCTTCAGCCTGACAGGTAGAATTAGAAAAATAAGAGTATTTTACTTCTTATCCCCATTTAAAAATATTTGGAAGCAAAATATACATGTGATGGAGTTTTGTATATATGATGATTTCTGGTGCATAATACTTAAGCTCTTGGTGCTATTTTGGTGCAGTTTTCAGTACAATTCAGACTTCTCAGTGCTAGTGGGGAGGATGCTCCAATAAAAGATTAAACCTCTGCACGGTGGAAGTGCAGCACATTCTGACACAGTGTGGAAGCCTAGGGTGAAAACTCCCATGCCTCAGCTTTCCATGTGGCCTCAGATGAATATAAGAATCTGTTGGTATTCCAGAGTGGAAAGCATCCAAAAATCATCTTTAAATAAAACTGAAGAGGGAAGAAAAGTTAATGATGTAAGGACCAGAAAAGTATGTTACAAATATGCTTCATAAAACACCATGACCTATCATAGCATTACCTTAACAGGTCCAGTTACAGGAGATCTTTTAATGTGCCCAGATATAAGAAAAGCAGGCTTGGAGTTATGAGATCTTCAAAGTGATAATAGGACTTAGCTTCTCAAAAGCCTTGTAAACATTTGTAAAGTACATCAATAAAATAAATACAAGTGAATATTTAAATATAAAATTATATTTGATTTCCATGCCAACTGGAAGTCTTGGTACATCCAAATGCTTGAGTTATGTTTTTGGTTTGTTTTTAAAATTCGTGTTTGGAATAGATACACAGTACTGTTATTATAATAAAGATCATTATTTAATTTTTCTTTAGCATGTTTGTTCGGGCTGGGAATAGGACATAAGTTTTCTGATACCCAGTTGGTCACTTATATCACTGCTTTACTGGCAAGTTTCTACTGTATTTCATCCATGCAGAGAATGATTTAGTTGCAAGGGAGCACAATGGAAATCAAGTAGAACCCCTGCTCAAAGCAGGAGTTGCTGCAGAAGTTAATCAGGTCACTCATGGCCTCATCCTGCCTGGATCTGAAAAATGTCCTGGTTGGAAATCTCACAGCTTTACTGGGCAATGCTTTGCTGCTGTCATTGCGAGGGGTTATTTCAGCTGGCATTTCCCATCTTGCAGCTTGCACTTGCCATCTATTGCCTTTTCACTGTCTGCTCTGACCCTGTCTTATTTAAAACTTCTCTTTAGATGCTGAGTGAAATGAGATTCTCCATTAGCCTCATTTCCTAGAATGACCTAACCCAGCTCCCTCAGCCATTCCTTGTACTTTGTGTGCTCCAGTTCCCAGCATCTCAATGACCCTCCATTGGACTGGCTGCGCATTGCTGAGCTCTTTCCTCAGTGAAGTGACACAGATTTTTTTTATTATTATTTTTTTTCATTCCATTTGCAGAACTGGGATTATCTGTTTTCTGAAGTTCCTTTCTGCTGCTCTCACAATATAAAATAGACTGTTCTATGGTGAATTGTTTAGAATAGTTACCTTATTTATCTGAATGCAAAAATCAGTGTGAAATGCTGAAATCATTAGCAGGGGAAATTCAGTTCTTTAGAAATTGCTTAGACACCCAAGTCACTTCATTACCTGTACAGAAAGATAACATTGGTCTTGTTTGTAGTGAACTGCTCAGTGTAAGAACAGCAGGGATGCCAGCATTCACTTTTTGTCCTCACTTTTGTTATGCACTATGAATTCTTGATAGGTTTTGATTTACTTGCTGGTACATTATTTATGACATCTCTTGGCTGCAGCTGCTGTAATCCACAAACCAAAGCCAAGCCTATTATTTCTAGTAATAGAATTGTATTTTGTTGTAGAGCAACTCCCAGGTAATTAGGCAGGATGTGCTGTAATTGGTTGTAACATAGGCTCTTCTAAATAAAGCATTAGTCAGACTGAATGGCAGATTAAAGTATTTTTTTTCTTTTGAAGATTTGTCTACCACAGGTAAACATTAACGTAACCACAAACATTAGGCTTTGCCAGGAAATGAAGGAGAATTTTTGTTTTAATGATCCTTCACTTGGAGAAGAGTGTTCTATCCATTGAGAATATTGAAAAATGCAAAGCTGAATTTTTTGACGGCTTTAGGGATGCTGGTAAATCTAAAGGCCTGTTCAGAGAGTGGACTTCATAGAGCAGTTTTTATTGCTATTGGATTTGGGTTTTGGACAATTTTGAATCATCTTTAGCTTGATCTATACTTCTGCATATGTATATTGTTAATTGAGAGTGCTTCAAGGGTTGATGTGGACACCTGAAATCTCTGGAGTAAAATCTGTGGATTGCTTTAAGAGGTGATGATAAGCTGAGAAGTAATTATAAGAGATGCAGTTTGGTGGATTGCTTGTCTATCGGCATCTTCCCATCAAAGCTGGATTTTTTTGTGGACTATGTGATAAATTCAAGTTAACTGGAAATAATTCAAAGAAATGGAATGAAATTCAATATTAACTTTGAAAGTCCAAATTTACAGTAGACACCCCAGAACCTTTGAGAAGCTGATGGATTTGCTTCAATTTATGTAACAACATAGTGAAACAGTCTTTGTCATGAGAACATTCAGAACAGGGGATGGGAAACAAAAGCAAGTCAGGTTGCACTTGTTCTGTTGAAAGTTGTTCCTTTGAACATGTTTTGCCATAGTGTTTTGTTAGGAGAGAAATGAAAGAACAAAGGGTCAAAACTTTTATGTGTTATGATTCTATCTTTTTTTTGAATCAATATGTTCCATTTGGCTGGATAATGGGGAATGGAGTTTATGAAAAGGCTCTAGTCTGTTCTCTTGTGGGTAGTGAAGCAAAGTGAATGACTGTGTTGCACATTACAAAGAAAATGTTGGGATGACACTGAGGCAGAGCCTAGACCACACAGGGTTTGCTCCAGTTTTCCTTTCAAAACTCCACACTGTATTATAAATTCACAGTTTAATTTTCCTTTGCACTCTTGTCTGTACAATTCCCATGAGAAGCAGCAGCTGTTGGTGCTGCTGTGCTCACAGTGAGCAGGATTTCCCCTTCAGCAAGTCACAGGTTGATTACTGCAAAACAACCACTCCAGAAGAAGTGAACTGTGTGGTCTTACCCTTGGGGCCGAGATAACCTGTGTGGCCCTCTATCTTCTCTCGTGGAAAACAAACTGTGTTTTAGGGTACAAATGCAGGGGAGACATGGGAACAAAGCGGCTGAATTGGCATAAAGCACTCCAGCATCTTTGGAAGCACTGGGGCTCTTGATTTTTAAGGGTTACAAGTCAGGTCCTAAAATTGTACCAATTGTGATTCTTTAGACTGAACATCTGTGCAGTGCATTTCTTATGTTATTTCTTCTGGAAGTAGTAATCATCTGTTCCCATTCCTTTTTCCTCTGCTTGGTGGCCTCTGAGGAGGCATTTTTTGGATCACTGGAGTATGTTTCACAGATGAAGTCCTGAAGCAGAAAAAGGGCTGAACTTGAGCTCAACAGTAGGAATTTTCTCATCTTGACAGTTTGCTCAGCAATTTTGGTTTTTTGTATCATAAAGAATTTTCAACTAGGCAGAAATTGGGTGATTTTCCTTGGGGTGGGAAAAAGGCAATATTGATATGTGTAGGTTAGATTAATCTGAGTAAAAACTATAGACTTGAAAGGCCTTGGGCTTCCTCTGTGCATCTGACAATGATTGCATCAGTTTGGACACCAAAATGGAGAGAAATGGTGTGTTAGAACTAAATCTGCTGATCCCCTTATTCTCATGTCTGTGATCTATTCATTGCTCTGTCACAAGCAAGGATCTTTGAGCCTCGCACCTTATTACTCATTTTGTCACTTAGTGTAATGGACGAAAGGAGGCACACTGGAGGCCAAGTGGCTTGAGTAGATTCTTGGCTCCTGGTTTCCTTCTGCATTTGATAGCAAATGGCAAGAGTCCAAGTGTTGAACTGAGTCCCTCTCCCCCATTAAGTTAACCAGGCTTAACTCAGTCCTACCTGGACAGCTGAATGGCAGCAGGACAGCCAGCTGCAGAAAGGCAATGGTTTCTTTCAGTTTGCTCAAAACACCTCAGCTTAGCTCCATATTGGAAACAAGCAAATGGATCAGTCCCAGCTCTGCTGAAAGATGTGAATATCCAAATATAAGTGTAAGAAAACTGCCTCCAGTTGTGTGGGGCCACTGCTCAGAATTTGGTCAGGGGTGGGGTGCACAAGAGGTGTGGCTTCTGGTGGTCTCATTTATTTTCAAATCAGCCTTTGACTCATCAAGAGTATTGTAAGACTCACCAAAGTTGTTAGCATGTGTGTTAAGTTGGGCATTGTCTTTGCACAAGTGCTAAATAAATTAGCTGAACATTTCTATAAATGCCAAGTACATCAGGGTGTGTAGAAAAAGGGGGATAGAGTCATGGAAATATTTCGAGGCTGGAGACAATGGCCTGATGTGAGGGAGGCACAGCCTTCAGATGTCCAGCTTATCAAAGAGATGTAAAGGGCTGTTTAAATCTAAGGTTCAATTTACAGGAGGGCTTGCTGTTTGCTCTGCTCAACCCTGGGTGACCCTTGCTGTAGCCAGCAGGCTTCAGGGAAGTGATGGACGTATTTATTAATTTGTTTTTTCTTGCTGATATTCCCCATCTTAGCTGGTTTGACCGAATATACCTTTCTGACTTCTTGCTCCTTATCCAGATTTCTCTGTAAATTATTTTTTGGTGAGTTTCTTTAAAAAAGAAAGGGAGGTAGTAATTGCTCAGTTGGATGGGTATGTTCATTCTCCAGTTGTTTTTCTACTAGCTGGGTGAAGGGAAGGTCAAAGAGTAATAGGCAAGTAAGAAAATAAGTACATGGAAGACATTATCACAGTTCTTTACAAAAAGCTTTATAACATTCTGACTTGTCAATAGTGCTTTTTAAAAAACGTTGCCTTAGTTTATAAATTTAATCCCATTTATAAATTAATAGTACATAACACCAACTGTGCATTGGAAGAGTTGGTAATCTCCATCTGATTGCTCACAGCCCAGTTCTTAAAGTGGTCAGAAGCCCCGAGAGAGTCCGTAATGATTTATGTTCCAGTAGGGAGCTGCTGCAGAAGGACCAGGAAACTGATACAAATGCAGCTGTGAAATATGTTCTTCTCTTGGGATGTGGATGATTCAGACTGGAGCTTTGGCCATCAGTACAATGTTCAGTTTTATCTCCTTAAACGTTTAGTGTCATAAATATTAAGTTTTGAAACTGTGAAATGCTGTTTGTCAATTATTTAAAGACTGTGTGAAGTCAGAAGGCATCCTTACCTTTGCGCAATAGGGAGGGAGGGAGGCATCCAGACTCATGCCTGGTGTTCACTGAGAGCATGATTAACTTGAGTGTCACCTTTGCGCAATAGGGAGGGAGGGAGGAAGGCATCCAGACTCGTGCCTGGTGTTCACTGAGAGCCTGATTAACTTGAGTGTCTTAGCAAAGTGTGTGTACAGACCAGGGCTGTGTGTCTTTGGGTACCTGTGCATTCTCAGGCTTTTGCATTTCCTTCTGAGAGCAGAGGCAAGGACACTATCCCTGTTTCCTTTTCACCTCATCCATATATCCTGTCACTCTGAATGGGAATGTTTTCCCCAGTGAGCATTAATTAAAAGGAAACAAGGTAGTTCAGATTGAAAGGTTATCAGCAAAAGCTGCATGAATGAAAACATTAAATGAGTGAATCTTTCGTGTGTCTTCTGTGTCAGTTCTGCTTAGAGGAACAATTCTGAAAAGGAGACAAAATACCCAATGCCTTAGGTTGGTAGCATTTAACAATTAAAAATACTCAAAATACCCATGTACTCATTAGGAAAAGGGGTTGGTACTCAGAGGGAGAATGGATGACTTGCTAATTTATAGTGTTACTGAATCATGTAAATGAGGGTTTTTCTAGCTTTAAATGGAGATGTTATGCAATGGTGTCAGACAGCTTGGATGGGGGGCATTTCTCTTACTGAAGATTGTATGGTTTTGGTAGATTTTAATGGTCAATTTGCATGGCATCTGTACTGGATAAGCAGTCTTGTATAATTTGAAAAATTATTCAAGTTTTGTTCTGAATTGCTCTATTAAATTTAGATGGATTGAATATTATTATAATTTAAAATAAATGGGTAGGAAGAGGAAAAATAAATCACGGTGAAATCTCAGTTGGAGAACATGGTTTTGCAAACTCCTCCTATACATACCTTGTACATGCAGAGGAAGCTGTTTAGGGGGTTATTGTTTTAGGAACTTCTTCCCTTACATATTCCCTTCTTTGCCATTAATTTTTTCCTCCTGTTTTTTTTGTCTCAGATGAGGAGTGAGGGCAAGTGACATTAAACTCATTGAGTATGGTAAGAGTCAGGATGATGTAGTGCAAAGCAATATTAAAGTTGGTCTCAGCTACAATTTCATCATTTTCTGCCCCGTCTTCTTTGGTTTGGGATAAGGAGGTTCTTACAAGTCAGTTCTAAGCACCTTTAGAAAGAAGATTATGAGTAAAGGAGACTCTCTCCCTGGAAAGCTTTTGCAATGTGAGAATTGAATTTAACAGGCTAAGCTTTCCGTGATAATTATTGCACAGCTAAGGATGATGCAAATTTAATGGCTCTAATCAGATGAGGTGAAAGAAAGCAAATATTAGGTTTATGCTTTAATTTGTGATTTGCTCTACCGTTGATTCTTCCATGCCAGAAGAAAGCTGAGTTGAGTGTGCTGTTCTTTTTTCTATCTGTTTTTTTTTTAACCTTTGGAAAATATTAGTCACATTGAGTAGTCTTCATGAAAATAAATTGATTCCACCTTAAAATGATACATTTTACATGTTTTAAATAAGAAAAGTTTCCTGAAATAATGCAGAAAATGGCAGCGGCCATAGGTCATAACAGAGTTGTGCAGTCCTTTGTCTTTTCCAGTTGCTCATAGCAAGTTGAAGTGCCAGAAAAGGACAGAAGTCTGTACTGGAGTCTCAGAGAACCACATAATAATTGAGGGTGGAAGGACTCTCTCAAGATCATCTGGTCCAAGGTCCTTCTAACAGCGCTGTCAACCCAGCATTGTGCTCAGCTGGTTTTTGAACAGTTTCAAGGATGGAGACTCTAAACCTGTCTGGGCCAGCAACCTGCACCAGTGTTTGATGCTCTTCACATTAAAAGCCCTTTTTTTAGGTATTTACATGGAATTTTCTGTGTCCCATCATTGGACACCACAGAAAAAAGTCTCTCAGCTTCCTTAAACCCCCCATCATGTATTTATGTGTACGAATAAGGGGCCCCTGAGTATTTTCTTCTGAACACTCCCAGCTCTCTGTCCTCAGTCAGGGATGAAGGAGAGGTAGAGGTGCTCGTAGCTCCCTGGTTGCTGCTTTTAGCCTCTCTTAGAAGATAGGGAGGACGTTCAGTCTTGCATGAACACTCCTTGGCATTTTGAAAAATGGTGGAGCACCTTTTTCACATTTTTCCCCCCACAACTACAGGTTTTGAGAAAATAGCTGCTCCACTTTATCTTCTAAGCTTTAGATTTTGTGGACACTACAATTTCTGATCCTTGAAGAGGAGTCATTTCACTTCTTTGTTTGCCCTTGTTTCTCTTTGGTGTATTTCTTACACTTCCCTTGTGTCCTTGTTTAAGTACAGCGGTGTTGAACATGTTAAAGGTAAAGGCACTGTGAAGGGGCTAATACAGTGCTATAGTGGTGGCAATTAAACCTGTAGAAAAAACCTGTTACTGTTCTAAATATTTCTGAGGTTGTGTTTTTTTGAATCACTGCTGAATGGCAGGTTGGTGTTTTCATGGTACCCTGGGTCATGTAACTCAAGTACCTTCAAGGTTTGTTCAAAAGCCTTCATTTTGTATGTAATGCCAGAACTTCCCTTTTTATTTATGTACTGTGAATGTATTTTGCCATTTTAATGACCAGTCACCCAGCATCATGAGGAAAAAACCTGTTATTTGATATTTACTGTCTTGATATTTACTTGTCTTTGTTTTACTCCTTTGAATGATACAGTGCTCTCATCATACTTTTGTCACCATCTGCCTCATTTCTATAATTATGATAGGTTAAATAGAACTGATGGAGAACCTGGTGGGTCTCTTTGAGGACTTTTCTCAATAGCAAAAAATTAATCAAACCTCACGTTTCCTGATTTTAAAATAATTATTTCTCCAAATGAAGACCTGTCCTCCTATCCCTCTAGCAATGCAGCTTCTTGAGCACATTTTGTAGGGGATCTTTCTGAAAGACTTGGAGAAGACATTTTGGTTGAGTTGTAATTTTATATATTCGTTGATTCTGTCAAAAAATGAGGACATTAATGGGTCATGCATTCCCTTCCCAAAGTAATGTGGACTCTGACTCAATACCTTTTATTTCTCTGTGTGTCAAATTACAGAGATGGAATAATTTTTACTATTTTGCAGACTTTAATGCCCTGAAGTGCCTCTCTGAATTGCTCTTGGAGACCTTTAAGAAATTGGAACCCATATTGCAATGCTCATTTCTCTAATACAAACATTATTTTAAATGAGAAGACACTTTGCAAATAATGGCTTAGTGATTTCATCCTTGAGTTCCTTTAGAACATTTGGATGAATACCATCTGGTCTGGGCAGATGAGTAGCATTGATTTGTGTAAAATTTCTTTCACTGACACTTTAATCTGAGGCATTTCTTAATACAATGACAGTGAAGAGGATCTCTGACATGAGAACCTTTCAAAGCAGCTTTGGGATGAGCAGAGATGCCAAGCATTAGTTTGCTTTCTCTGCTGTGGCTTTGTCTCTGGGTGCTCTTTTCTCACCTTGCTCATGTGTTGGTTCCCCAGATTGCTGGGCAGACTTTGCATCTTTTGGGAGGTTGACAGAAGATTTATTGTTACAGTGTAAACTTTTGCAAGTTGTGTTTCAAAGGTTTTTATTTTGGCCTATTGCATTATAGGGTTATCCTTCTGAGAACGTTTTTCCTCGTTATCTTCAGCAGGTCAAATTCAGCTCATTAAAATTGTGTGTCTTTCTTTGAGTCATGTTTCTTTTCAATCCTGCCTTTTATTATCTTTAGTCCACTTTAGGTGGTATGCACTTGCACTGAAATTCAGTCTTATGCCTTTGGAAAGATGTTTCCAAAATTTTACCTTTTGCATTCATTCTTTTAGTTTTTGGGTTTTTTTCTTTCTCTCTCTTTTTTTTTTTTTTTTTTTTAACAACTAAGCTTCCTCCTTTTTGTGCAAGAGCCCTTTCCTAGTGGATATTTTGGCTTCCTTACTTATGCACAGATGTTGATCTACGTCCGTGCTGCTCACGGTTGCAGTGACTCCCTGACAGCCCTGCTGAGACCCAGTGAAGAGTTGCTTCCCCTCGGAGTTTCCTGGATAGCTGCTCACGAAGCTGCTCTGCAAATTTCCTCCTGGCGCTGTGCCCTGATACAACATTTAAGCAATCTACATGGGGCTGTTGAAATCTCCCATTAGTTCTGTGTTTCCTGATCTGGCACTCGTTGAGTTTGTGGAGCAAATCTCCCAGCTCCCATCAGGCCAGCCCAGTGGTGATATCCTAAATGCTGCCTGCTGTGCTCCCAGCCCTCTGGGGGATCAACTTCCAGTCCTTGGGGGTTCCATGTCACTTCCTACACTTAACTCATTTATTAGATTTAGCTTTCAGATTTTTCTGATGGATAGTACCCTTGCTAGTTATTCTGGAGGTTTTTTTTCTGTATTCCCCCTTTGTTTCTTTAATATCTAACATTTCTATTTAGAAGGACATTTCTTTGTTTATCCTTTGGTATGCTTTTCTACTTTTTTCATGCTTGTTTAAATGTGAAGTTTTTTTATCTGACTGCTTACAATGACCTGCAGTTTCAGTTTTAACAATCTCTCTCCTATTCTTTATTTAACAGTACAGTGTTTGCCTTCCTTCTTCCAAAGTTGCATGTCCCAAAATGTGAGTTCTTCTGTGCCTTTGAATGTTCTTTTTTCTGTATGTCTTTTCTTAATTTGCTTTCTCATCTTATGGCTATCAATGTTATCGATTTCAAATGTAAGTAAGAAAGTAAATGGAATTTTCAGCATTATTATTTCCATTTAAAAAAAAAAGCAAGTGATGCTAAATATCATCACATATATACAATGTCTATACTATCAATATATTTTTGGGAGTTCTTTTATTTTTCTCTTTTCTTATGACTGTGAGTTTACACACTGGAAATGCCAAAAATGAGGCAGAACTGTTTCTTTTTAGGGAAGAGGGTCATTAACTCAAAAGAATAAAAGAATTTTTGTCTTTCTCCCTCACTCCAGTGGCTTCCCTGGGAAAATTCTCACTAAAGAGTGAGGAAGCCTTTGTAAAATCCGTGGCCATGTGTTTTTTGTACATTTGTCATCTGGCTGCCTTTTTTTTTTTTGCTTATATATATTTGTTATAAAACTAAGTTGAAACTAACCAGCATGCTTTGACTTTTCTGGTGAATCAAAACAGAGATAGTACACATGAATAAAACAGGCTTTGCATGTCTGCTGCAGCTTCCCACACTGCATCCACCAGGCAGCCAACACTTTCAGCTGGCTTTGCAATTAAACCTCGATGCTTGGCCATCATTTGCATCATTTAAAATAAAACTGCTGTTTAATGCTTCGTGGACATTACCTCCAGAACATCATTATTTGTTAATTTTAGTGGCTAGAGACAGTTTAGTCATCTGGATTGTAGTTTCTCTCACTACTGCCTGTGCCTATAGTAGCTCCTGCCTGTCACTGATTTGAGCAGTGATGTTTGGGAGCCCCCTCTTCCCTGTCTGTGCCTCTTGCTCATGCCTTCCCCTTTACAGGAAAACATCTGTCATCTGTGAAGAGATCTCTCTTCATCCTCTGCCACCAATTTTTTCAGGGTGTTTTAAAAAATAAGCAGAAATGTTAGTAACAGGAGACCAGCATGTCTAAGAAAAATGATCAATAATTCTATTTATTAAGGTCAATTGTGGATTACATTTCCTAGGAATTTCATTAGCTTTCCAAGCCATGCCAAATATGATTTCATATATTTTTAAGATAAGAGCTTTTGTTTGTTTTTGCAGTAGTGAAACTCTGCCTGTGACCTTCCTGTACAACAGAAGGTCCTTTCCTTGCTAAGGAGCCTGTTACAAGAACAAGTCTTTATATCAGAGCTGCCAAGAAAAGAAAAGGAGGAAGCCTTGTCCTCTTGTCCCTGCATTTCTTTCATCTGGTCTATTCTGTGTCTGAGAAAGAGGATAGTAGGAGGGGAAAACCTGCAAAGAAGAAAAAGATGTGGAAGAAACTCCTAGGAGAGTATTTCATACTTTCACTCTTTCTTTGCAGAAAAAACTAATGTGCAAATAAGTGCTGCATAAAACTATTAATGCTTGTATTAAAAACTATTAATAATTAAACTATTGATCTTTACTTTGTCAGTCTGTGTATGTCAACTTCGCTATTTAGGGGTAAACCATTGCAGTGGAACCTTAATCTTGGCAAGCTCCAACCTGGAGCTTTGTGCTTAGTGCAGCAGGGAGAAGGAAGCGGGCATTGAGTGACTCATAGTGCTCAAATGATGTCAGTGCTGTTTCTTTGATAAGGTGCTGAATAAAATCATTATCTTTTGTTATTATCAAAACAGTCTTTAGGAAAAAAGAGGACTTAATCCTGTTAGCCTGGACACATTTCAGCTGCTACATGCACATTTTTGGACTCTATAGAGGTGTTGCTCTCAGGTAATGGGGATGTGATACTCTCTATTTGTGTGTTTCTGTAGGCACAGATGCAGCCCATTGTGGAGAAATCCACTGTCCTCTCCAGCAGAGCAAGTATTGGAGAGCTCTAAACTCTAACAAGAAAAAGACATGAATAAAAGCAATGGCTGGGAATTGAAGCAAGACAAATTCCAATTAGAATTCAGGAACACATTTTTAATTAGAAGCATAATTGTACACTGAAACAAACCAGTCAGAGTAAGTGATAGATTCTGCTAAGGCTGGGTGGCTTTTAGGAAGATGTGCATTGGTCAGATGAGTTGCTGTCCTCTCACATAGCTGTATTGAGCAAAATGTTCTGGCCAGTTTTATTCAGCAGGTCAGGTTAGAGGCTCTAATGCTTGCTCCAGATTAAAACCAAGTGAATCTAAATACTTACAGTATTGCTGTGAGGCATATGTATTTAAAACTGGAAACCAGCAAACTTAGTAAAATGTGGAGAGGAAAGTGTTTAAGGAAGGCTCATGTTAAATTCCTAGTTTAAATTTCTAATTTCTAGCTCTGTATTATGATTTATTCTCCCTCTCATGAGCATATACTTTACATGTATTGACAAAAAAATTGAATGTAGGAAAATTTTACAAGTTAAGATCTAACTGGATTTCATAATGAACTTTTGTCATTGGTTTAACCAGGGGATACTGAGATGCTTTCATTTTCCAATGAAGAGAAAAGAGCAGCAATTTAAAACAGAATTTCTTTTCCTTCCTGTTTTTGGCACATTTGACCCTTTTAACATGTAGACATAGGAGTAATTTTCTCAGTGCTTTTTCTGTTGTGCTGTGGGGACTGTATTGTTCTATTTATTATTAATTTGTGGTTTCTATGTCAATTAGAAGCGTGGAGTGAAAAATTGGACTTTCTATCAAACTCTGTATATATGGGAGGTATGAAGAGAAGTAGGATTTGAACAGGCATTTTAAACTGTTTTTCAGTTCTTTCTTGTACCACTCACTATTGTGCCCTGGCAGCCAGGGAATACTGACATTCCCTGGAGAGGGAGGAGAAATCCTGCCTTGGTGTTACTTGGATATGATCAGCTTTCAGCAGTTGCAGGAACTCAGCCTCCCCAAGCTGCTGTTGTTATCCCTCTTCTTAGTTTCAAAAAGATTTGCTTTTGAGTGCATTTCCTTAAGGCTACAGAAAGACATTATATAGCTCTTACAATAGCTCTTACAATAATATATCTCTGCAATAGAATGCAAGATTTTATATATGTGATATTCTAAGAGACTAAGAAATGTATAGGATTTTTTGGAGAGCAACTGTGTCTGTTTCTTTTTTCATTTTCTTTTTTTTTTCCTGTGTTGTGCAAATTAAACAGGAAGTAAAAATACTCATTCAAGCTGTTTTCCCAAATTTTAAATAGGTTTAGATATTCCCATGAAGTCATCAGGCACCTAGTTACTACACAAAAATGTGTTCCTAAATGTAACAGGTTTCAGATTTCTGGCTGAGTTCCTCTTTGCCTGTGTCAGAAAAGCCCCACAAACTACAGACAGCTGAAGTGAAACAGAAATAATCATTCCCTGGAAGTGCCTTTACTGTGTTTGGCAAGTGGACCACAGTCACTTAAATGCTTTTTAGGTTTGTCTGTGTATTTTTGTCAAGACTGTACACAATATTAAGGAGGTTATAAATTTTAAATTGCCCTTTTTGCTACTTTTCTTACAGTCGTGACTAATTTGGAGTTGAGGAACTTATTAGTAAGGGCTTGAATCCATTTATTCTGCCAAGCAGAAACTATCTAAAATATTTAGCAGTGCTACTAGAAACAAAGAGGAAAACAAGGAAAATACAGATACTTAAGTTTTAATGAGAGGAATTACAACTAACTCCATTCCCTCTTTTCCTTGTAGGTTTTATTTTTTAAAGGAAGATCTTGTCTAAATCCACCAAGTGACTGTGAGCCCCAGATATTCCCATTAACTTAAATGCCTAAATTAAGTAGGTAGTTGCCTGAGGACATATGTGTTGCTAATGGAGATGAGTATAGGTCTCCAGAGGATGACTGGGAAGATAGGGGTGCTGACCTGACCATGGCAGTTGCCTTTGTCTGCCCACTGATTTCTGTAAGGTGAATGTTAAGTGGGATGGATCTGGATCATAAGAGTCCCACTGGGAAAGGTGGAGGGATCAGCAGGTACCAGCTCTCTCTAGTTCTCTTGGTTTGGATCTAAGATACATCTAGGGGGAAAGAAGGAACAAAAATACAGCACAAACAATTCAGGGTAGGTGGGATTGGTGAAGTTCAGCTTGGTGCCTTGTTGAGCAAGAGCCTGTAATGGGAGGAATGCAGTAGGAGAATGACTGAGTCAGAGTGAGGAAAGCAGGAGCCAACGAAACTGATCTTTTCCAAACACCCTTCAGATGATGCTTGTGTCTGGTTCACTCCTGTCATTCAGTCCATTCAGACAATTCTGGATAGGGAGAGATTGCTGCCTGTGTATTGTATACTCAGAGGTTTTCCTAGGTAGGTGATGATAAACCATAGTTTTAGTGGTTTGGATGGAATAGGGATGTGGCTGCCATCACTTCCTGCCTTGTTCAATGAGTTGCTAGACTTTTCCTTCTGAGAAGTAGTATCCAAGAGAAATGGACAGTACAGTCCTCCTCCACTAATTCCTGGCTGGCTTGGTTAAGAGATGGGCACAGAGATTCTCTTTTCTTATGTAAAGAAACTGCTTAGTATGGCACCTTCATCTGCTGGTTGAACATACTGGCAGCAGGGGTATCTGAACTGATTTCAGAAAAAAGAATTAACACATTGGAAAATATAAGTAGGAAGGTAGCATAACACACACTTTAACCCTTACTGAAAAGTGGGATTTAATCAGCAAGAGATGAAAAATTACAACCCTCCCTTGCATGATTTAAATAATCTTTTATATTTTCATGGCAGGGATATAATTACATTGATTAATTGCATAAGATATTACTGTGGAATATAACTTGACTGATACAGGCATATCTGTATATTTATACTACTGAAAATATGATTAAATACATATCTTTACTTGGAGAAAGCATCATGATTTGTTCTAAAATGCAACCTTGTGCAAATCAATTAATTATATAAACTGTACATTTTACAAACTTTGTGTTTAGTTTCTGACAATGTGATAATTTCCTTGTTATCCTTTGAGTGTAAAATGACTTAATTTCTAATTAAA
This sequence comes from Geospiza fortis, assembly GCF_000277835.1. NCBI lineage: Eukaryota > Metazoa > Chordata > Aves > Passeriformes > Thraupidae > Geospiza > Geospiza fortis. The sequence continues at coordinate 3,205,312 of NW_005054372.1, read as the reverse complement.
ATGTTAATTCCACCTGAAGAAATCAATTACCTGAGTAGTTCTAGTAAATGTGCTCTGTTCTGTACAGAGCATAGTGAAACTTTCATTTTTAAATTGTTGGTCATTTAAGTACTCTGCTGCTGCACTTCATCATTTGGACTGTGCTTGAAAGAGGAACTTAGGAAATGTATTTTCCTTTTGTGACTTTACTACATAAAATACTCTGAGTGGCATGCTGAGAACATTCAGGGCAAAGGGATTTCTGCTGTGTCCCAAAAATGGAGGTGCACATTCAAGGCTTTCCTGAGGCAAACTAGAAACCTTAGGAAAGTTAGAGGTGAGCTCTATCAGCTGGCAAGTTTTCTTAGCAGGGTGACTAAAATAATGTCTTAATGAAGCCCTGATCTGTCACTTTGAAATTTCATTATTAAAAGGGGCATGTTTACATATTTTTAGTTTGTGTGTGTATATTTCAAGTATGTTCCTGAAGTTTAACTTTTGGACCTTCAGTATAATGTTATATTCTTGTTGTTTCCCTGCTGTTGTTTTCATCTATAGGGAAAGAAAACAAAAGAAAATAACCTCAAACAAAAAAAAAACCCAACCAACCAGAAACTCCTTCTATCTTTCCTTATTTTCTGGGAATATGATTACCTTTATATACCTTGATATTGATCTATCCATATATTTAAATGTGTTTTTTTGGATGTGTATGCGTGCATGTGACTACATAGAGAGGCTGAGAGAGGCATGAATTCTGAGCTGTACATTTCAATGGAAAGAAAACCAAAGTGATACAAGAGCAATTACTGTCAACATCCTCTCATGTCTGTGTTTAGAGTCATAGTTCTGCATCTGGATATCATAGTGACTTTTTGATGGGAAAAACAGTGTGACTTAATTCTTTCTTAATTCATTGATCTGAAAGCACTGAGAGTCCTGTGGGTTTCAAATGCAAACAATGTATATTAACCACACAGCTGAGGACAGAATGTAATTCTTTTTATTTTATTTTTTTTTACTAGAGAGCTAAATGAAAAAGTAAGTCAAAATAAAACAGTTGTGTTTTAGCATTTGGAAAACATTTGAGGTAGAGGCCAGGCTTGCTCACTAAGTAATAACAAAATTAAAAAATGTTTCTTGTAGATATAAATTCAAATTAAACCTTGTGCTTTGCTTTATGTACCTCCTCTTCTAGAGTGGCAGAAAATATACCTAGCATTATGTCATTGCAGCATGCAACATATTAATAGTTTGGTATTACTAGAAAGCATTTCCTAATTACATGAAACTTTTGTGAAGTGTTTGGATTTGAAATCACTGATGCTTAGTTTCAATGTACTGCCTATGAGAAGATCTTCCAAAAGCAGCAGAATATGGGAAGGCAATGGTGTAAACCTGACCAGCTATTCATTTCTTAAGAGCTGTTTATCATTATAGTTCATTTCTCCAATCTTTGGTAGTTTGTAAAGTGTGGCTTCAAGAATATGCATCTAGTATCAGAAGGAATTTTTCATGAAGTCTCCTACATATGGTTGTCTGATGTGCATTCTGTTACTCCATGTGAGTTTCATTCCTTTGAGAGGAGACAGTTTTGCCTTCATAACAATTATTTTCTCTCAGCAAACACACCTTCAATTAAGAGACTATTTCGCTCTTAAAAACAAACAAACAAACAAAAAAACCCAAAAAACAAAACAAAACAAACCAGCCCAAATAGAGTTTGAATAACCATTAGCAGCTGTGCAACATTTCCATTTTGTCCTGTTAGAATATGCAGTACATACTCTGGCACTGCAGGCAGGAGAGTATAATGCCTAAATGAACTTAGAAGAGCAGTAGCAGTCAACCTTTTCAAAGAGAAGTTGATTGTATATTCCCTCATAATGTACCATGACTAAGAACATCAAAACCTGTTATTTGTTGCTGCCTGGACTGGTGGAAAATATTTTAGGAATGGTAAAGTCTGTGAATGTTAGGTCAATGGGCCTATTAGTGGGGTTTTGTGCTAGCTCCCACTTCAGAGACACTGACTGATATTTCATCTTCAGCCTTGCCTACAGGAAACCTAATTAAAAAATTAGAGCTTGTTGTATTGCTTCAAGATTTCAAATCCAAAAAGCGGAAAATATACTCAGAGGGATCTGAAAGGATATGCTGGTATGTCTGCCACAGAAATGTCTGGGTTTGATGTCTTCCCTGAAAAGTAAAATTCATTCTTGCAATACCCCTCAGGCTTTTGAACTCTTAAGCCATTCTTCAAGATGTGATTATTTGAACAAATGACCCATCTCTCTCTAGGCCCTTCCTACAGAGGTGATAACACTGGAGATTTTTTTTTCCTTTGTCTTGGATTTGTTTCAAGTTTATATATAGAGCTTTGGTGGTCAAAAAGAGGTTCACTGTATTTCATGTACAGTATATCAAGTGCTTTTTGTGAACCCTTCTGGAGGGGAAGATGCATGGAATGTGATGTCACCTTGGGTGAGCAGGCCAGAGGTAGGATTCTCACCTTTGGAAATGGAGATTAGAATGGAGCCTGAGCTTTGAAAATGAGAAGTCACCAGAGGATAATTGTGTTAACCTGGCTAAGTTGCAGAACTGATGTATATAGAGGAGTAAGATTTCTGAATTTCTTTCTGTTCAATACCAGAACTTCATGTACAATTCTCAAATTTCTCTTCTTATTGCTGCCTTTCCTTGGAAAGAATCGTGTCCTTGAAGAAGCATGTTTGAAACTGTCAGGGTTACATTTCCCTAAGCCAGTCTTGGAGACCTGCACCTCCTACTAGCTGAGAGAGAGACTTCTCTGTCCACGTGCCAGGGAGCACAGTGGAGGCAGCAGGGGCCAGGATGAAGCTGAGCTAAAGGTGTCTCCCTGGCCCAGTGTAGGTGCTTTAAGGGAGATGGCATGGCACAGAAGTTTTACATCAGATGAATCTGAGTTCCCTTTGTAGGCAGTAGAAACAGATTTGTTTGTTTGTGGTCTAGCCTCTAAGGCTTAATTACCCACATCTTAAAGCTCACAGGGAGGGGTAAGAGAGCTGTAGAAGCAGGATCATAGAATCACAGGTGTGTTGGCTGGAAATGACTGCTGGAGGTTGCAGTGCAGCCTCCTGTGATCTTTGCATTGGGCAATTTCACCATCAGCAGCAAACTGAGGTGAGGGATAATTGCTGAGGCATCTTTGGGCTGGGTATTTACCTTATACATATGAATTTGTTCTAACAATTACTTCTTTTGGTACTGTTTCTTCTCCTTGTAATAAAGGAGAAAACCTTTATAACCCTTACAAAGTGTGTATGAGAGGGATCAAACCACTGAGGTACTTATATGAGTAAGAACCATTGGATGTGTTCATCCTTCCACCTTAGTTGCTTAACCTAAACCACCTTAGTGCCCTAAACAAGAATTTCAGAACTTGGCTCCAAACATTTGACTTTGAATTCAACTGGATTTTGGGAGAGGTTTTTCTTTTTGGACAATGGCAAAATTTCATCAGCATGTTAGGTGAAGTCAGGCTGGTTTTAGTTTGGCCATATAAGTGCATATATGAAGTGATGAGGGAAATAATGTGGAAGTGCAAATCAGATTTGCATTTTCATGGGGCACTCCAGAATTTATTAATTTCATACACATATATACCTTACCATTATTTTGACGATATTGTAGCTGGGAACTCCCATCTTACTGTGTTTCAGAAATATCTTATGGCATCTAAAGGATAAATATTTAAGAACCACCTTGTGCTTTTGAAACATGAATCATAGTTTTGGGAAGTAAGGGCCACCTTTTATCTTCAGAACAGGTTCAGTGAAGGTGATGGTAGGAGCTGTTTCTCAGCTCCATGCTGTGGAAGGTCCATCTTTAGCAGAGGGAGGTGCAGCCTCCGTGGCTGTTGCCTGTTGAGTCACTACCACCTAGTGTGTGATTGACAATTAGTGCTAATTGTGTCAGTAGCTTTTGTGGATCTAACTTTTTCAAGCCTTTCATATTGCATTCCTGGATCTTGCTGTAGTATTTAATGTTACCCACAGTCTGTAAGAACACATGTGTTGCACTGGTGCCCAATTAGATGGTTTAATATCTCTACCTTGTTGAAAAGTGATGGGTGTGTCTTAGGAATACCTGGGTGAAAATAAGCACTGACAGCATCTAGGAATAATAATTTGGTTTTCTCATTGCTAGTTGTGGGCTTTTGCACACAGGTGAGATACACAGCTATTGCTAAGCCCATCTGCTCTTCCAGCATTTGCCCACCAACTAAAATAAGCCAATCTTATAAGCCAATTGAGTCCATGCCTTTGAAGATGTGCCTGTCTTCATCAGCTCTGATGAGTTTTACTTCATTTTCTGTTTTGTAAGGGTTCATCTGGGCATGGTGTAAGGAGGGGATGTTTGTGATTTTGTACTTACTGCAATTAGGGGCTAGGGCTGAGAAGTTAAAGGACAGAAAACTGAGATCCCAGACTGGGGGGTGCAGCTGTTAGTCTTCAGATTCTTATAGTTCAAGATTTTTCCTGAGTGTTGGAGGGATCCCCTCAGTGACAGGAGCACTCAGCTGAGTGCTCTGGCATATTGCCATTTACTAACTTTCATGTGAGTCTAATCTGTAGAGTAATACTGATTTCTCAAGTAAATGTTTTAAAGCTGCAGAATGTTCTCACACTGAAAGAAACCCCAGGGAATCATCCGTTTCCTCTTTCCTGCTTCAACAGAGATTATTTCTGCTTCTTTCTTTCCACACTATTTTTTCCAAGAGTATCTCTTGTCCCAAGCCATGCAGTAACCTAGGTATCTGGCACTGCCAGTCAGAAGTGACCCAGGAACTCAGGGTATAAGTTGTAAGCAGAATGAAATATTTCCTACCCTTGGCAATACAGTTCTGGATGGAAAGAAAAATGCTTTGCCTTAGAAAGTTGAACTTTTATGCTCCATAGATTAACTTGTTGTGTATTCAGAACTTGATATATTCTGGCTTTTATACCCTTTATAGAATGAAGTGTAAAATTCTTATTCCATAAAAAGTTATTACAGTAAAAAGTGAACAGCCTGTTTTGCTCATCACTGAGCAAAGGTATCATAGAAATATAAATATCCATTGGTGTTTATGTATGTACAATTTAAAAATTAATTAAGGAACTATAAAGCCAATGAAGTTTTTTGTTTGAACATGTGTTTCACAGAAGTTCCTGTAGTGCTTGTTCTTTCTGAGTAGTGATCTATCCAAGATGAAAAATTAACCTGGGATCCAAATGCAATTTCTGAGCATCCTTTCTTATTCCTAAAAGTCAGCGACCTGATACCATGGCCTTAAAAATGTGGTGTTTAAGAACTGAGGCATGTTCAGAACATGAGCTTAAACCCAGAGAAATACTCCACTATTGTCAGATTTGACAACCTCTAAAATTCTAGGGTTTTGCCTTGGTTAAGTCTTCTGTTTCTTAGACTTCAATACTGCTTTTGTGTCGGGGCAAAAGAAAGTTAAATTTATTACTGAAATAAGGGAAGAAAATTAAATTCTGCTGGCTGCCACAAAAGAGTTATGGACAAAGAACACACAGACAATGATTACTTTTAAAGCCTCCCTGGAAAATATAAAATCTCTTGCTATTAGTTAAACTGCCTCTAAAACCAAAGAAGTCATGTGCAGGACCTGCACAATTTATTTGTATGTGTCCATGTGTGATTCTTTGAAGCCTTTTCATTTCAAGTCCACATTTGCAATATTCTTCCCTTTCCTTTCATTCCGTTAAAGAACTTCTAATGCCTGTTTTGATACACAGAATCTCGAATTCCACTATCTAGTTTGTTTATTTTTCACTTGACTATTATGTTTTATAATAAAAATTGCATGGATATCTTCGTTAGCTAAATATATATGTTGATTGATAAATTTATAGTGGGAGCATGTGAATTAATACAAGCAGCTCTTCCTTTAGAGAGGCTTTTCTGGTCGCTTGCAGTCTATTTGTGCTTTCCTTGGTAATTCCCAGAGATGGGATTTGAGGAAGGAAATGGAGCAAATCTAGATTCAGACTTTGCTTTTGGATCTCCTCTCTCTAGAGGGTCAGAACAAATCAGTGAATTTAATTAGGTACTCAAATGTGATGAAAATTTGGATATTAATCATCAGTGGGAACCTGTGTTCCATGCTCATTAAATAGCAAATTTTGGTGAGTGCTTCCAATTCCCTTATGATTTACCAGAATTGCATGTATACACCAAGAAATGTCAGGTCATAATGCAAATTTCCTTGGAAGCAGAGCACTGCATATTGTATTAGTTATCAATAAAATCTCAGATTCCACTTTTACTCATGTAACTTCAACATCATAAATATGTAAAATTACTTTATCATATGCAATACAGCATTCTCATAAGTTTTGTTAATGGAAGTTGGGACTATTTAGAAAGACCAGTTGTTAGAGTCAACATGAGAATTAGATTGAGTATCACATTTCAAGAGTGGGGAATAATAATTCAAGTGGCATTAGAAATAAGTGAAGTCTTCTGACTTACTCATGAAGTATATATTTTTAAAATTAATTATATTTGCATATGAGAATAGAACACGTAGAAGTAAATACTTGGGGTCATAGAGGACTTTAGGCAATGTCAAGCCTGTGCACCCAGAATTCAGAAACAGGTTTCAGTTACTGAACTTTGAATTATTTTTGCTTATCTTCTGGCATTTTTTTACTTTAGGGCTGGTATTTTTAAGGCTTTTTTTTCTACTTTAGCAATTAACAGAAATTTTCTTTTGCATTGCTTTATATAAAGGAAAAAAAGAGAGCCAGGATTTTTTGGTGATTACCTGTCTGAAAAGAAAGGCCCCTTAAAGGAAAAATAATTATCTGAAGTCTCAGGATAATACTCAGATTTGTCAGAGGATTTCACAGTATGAAGAAAAGGATAATTTCCATGGCTAGATGTGTATTTTGCCTGTTCCTAGAACAGGGTTCCCTTCTCTCTCTAATGCCCGCAGCTGGGCTGTCAAGGTGTGTTGAGTTCTGGGGTAGGTATTTCCTGTGCCAATGGGCTCTCTTGCAGCAGGGCTGTAGGAGAACTCTGCAATCCAGCTACAGCTCGTGCTCCAGCTTGCTTTACCTGCTGCCATCCTCCCTGCTGACTGTCCCACACATGGAGACAGCACAACCCACGAGGGCTCCCATGGATGATGGCACCGAGCGCTTCTGTAGGAGTGGGGGCTCTTCCACCACCAGGGTGTCAGAGCTTTTCATGCTCAGCATGGGCAAGCGGAGCTCCCCTCCAGTTGGTTTTGGTTCATGCTATAGGAAGCTGATGGAAAAATGATTCAAGAGCCCTGTGTAGCATCAGAAGGAAATAAAGCAAACAAAACAAGAACAGGAGGGATTTTAGGGTAATCGATATAGAGCACTTAGGAGCAAAGCAAATCCTGCAGTGAGTTTAAATTGTCTTTTTTCAAGCCACTTTAAATATGGAAAAGCAGCATCTATATTACCCAAAGAAGGTACCTGAAGCTGTGTAACATCTGAAATTATTGAGTGCTGAGCTAAAGCTGAATTTTTAGAATACAAGTATGAAGTCACAAATACATATGTTTCAAAACGTGCAAAAAATCCCTAGATTGAGATAAGCAGTTGAATTCATGCTGTTGGATTCCCTGAAAACTGTAAGGATCACCTGGGTAGGGTTTTGCTCAGGCAGATCTGGGGCAGGATCTTGCTTTCTTTCATTCACCTGTCAAGTCTGATGTTCCAAGTTGAGTACAGAGCACTTCCCTGTGACAGCTGGTGAGTTGCATGCAAATACACTACCTGCAGTCCCAAATTCAAAACCCAGAAAAATTATAAACTCCAGTATTTTTAGCTGTATTCCCATTTACAGTATAAGTTCATGTTTATAAGGATAAATTGTTCCGAATGTTAAAAAAATGGTCAAGTTAAAACAGCATATGCCACTTTTAATGCATATTCCTTACCAGCTAATATTACTTCAAAACATAATTTATATACATATATTATATGTAAGTTCTTCTTCTATTCATAGAACAAAAAATTAACTTTAAAATAATTATTTATTTAAAGATGAAATACCATATTTGTACTTAATTATGATTTGGAACATTATGTATTAATACAGTGTATGTTATTATTTAAGAATGATGCCTCAAAAGAGATTTGAACTTCTCATTGTTTGTTACTGATCTTATGCAGTGGTACTTGAATATTCTTACTTCCCAATGTTGAATGGGAAGAGGTGGAATGAAATCGCATTTTTTCACTAGCAGCACTTTCTGATAGTTTGCATCTTTTGGCTCTTTTGATTTAAAAAGCAATGATTGTTGTAGAAATATTAGCTCTATTTTTATTTTTGTCGTGGGTGATGAGCAGTTCTCCTTCTGAGACTGGTCCGAGCTTGCAAAACTGTCTAAACATTCTAATACTAATACATTTAATATTAGATTTTATACAGTCTGCTTAACAAAATCCAAATGGGAGTAGGCTATTCAAGATATCCTTGTAAATCCTGTTCTCTTGTGCAGTTTCCTACTGATCTATGTAATTATTAAATGCAATTACTTGCTCAGTTTGCGTTCTTTCCTAAATGCCATCTTTCTGTTTACTTGGTTTGTAGGCAGGGAAGGGCTTGGAGAGACTGTGGCCTTATTGCTTCCAACCTTATAATAACAAATTTTAGTTTGTGTACATCAGCAAATGTATGCTCCATGCATTAAAGGAAAATATGAAACCTTTTTCTAGTGGAGTTGTTTTAGTTGAGTCTAGATTTAAAAACCGAGATCATCTGCCCTGTAAACCCATTTGTCTGTAATTTACTCACTACAAAAGGCTGTTATTTTCTTGTCCTTCCTGTCCTGACTGACTGGCTTGAATTTCAAGAGTAAATGAATTTGTGTGCAATGGTTTATTCTATTCTGGCTTTAAGGCTTAATGAGACTGTAATGCATCCAGGCTGAGGTTTCTGTTTGATCTCCTAATAGTAGGAAATGGACAAGTAGATTGCACTAATCATTAGAGATTGCCCATGCATTTGTTCTTCCCTGCTCTGACAGAATGGCCATTGAGGGCGTGGGTTGGAGTTGGGCACACGGTAAAGCCAGAAGGGCTCTATTGTCTATTTTATGTAATGTCCCTGGCAAAAAATACACAGCTGGTTATGGAGAAGGCTGGGCATCTTTCATGTTTCCTGTAGGAGCTAAAGATGGAAAGGTAGTGCTGTTTGAAAGAGCAGGATGAATTTATTGGGAACTTCGTCCTCCTGTGACCTGCTCTGCAGGTGGGACAGCTGGACCTAATGCCAGTTAGGGAGCTGGACACCTGCAGTCATGCCCCATGGAAATTAATAGTCCAGAGCATTGTGATGGAACTGGTGGCAAACTTGTGTTACAGAAGAGCTCACCTTTAGTGTAGTGACTCTGGTGCTCTCTGCATTCATTCCTGAGACTCAGTCCTTTTGTTCTCTCAGGAGTTGGAGTGAATTACCTGTTCTGAAAAAAAAGTCTGAAATGAACTTCCTTTAGGAAAATTGCAAAATTAAATTAAACTTAAAGGAAACCACAGAATGCCTTTTGAATATTTAACACAAACCTTGACTTTTTTTTTTTTTTTTTGTTCTTCCGCTCACTTGGCCTGCCTTGGGACAGAATCAGAAATGAGGGCTGGAAATGCAGAATGGGAGAGCAGCCCTGAGGTAGAAGTTGGGTTTTAGGATGGTGTCCCATCTTTGGAGAAAGCCAAACTGAAAAAATAGCAGAGGTGCTAAAGGCTCTGAGCCCACTAAGCTTGAAAAACTGCTGACCTGAAAAGCTAATACAAAATGTGTTGTAAAACTTCTGGATGGTGGAGTAACATATGCAGTGAAATGAGAAACAATGTTGGCCTTTTCAGAATCATCTGGATATTCTGAGGGGTTTTTGTTGGTTTGTTTTCTTGTTTTCCTTCATGTTAAATAGGACTTAAGGAATCTGCAGTGTATGGGACCTGCAAATTCTCACCATGTGTTGCTGCTATAAGGATACATGGTATGTGCAACAAGCTCTGCTTATTTATTTAGCAAAGTATTGGTGTGAATTGGATGCTTGCTTTGCTTTTCCTTCTACCTTGGTTAGTGAAGGCTGTCAGCTTGTGGCAGGAGAGTTATTAAAGCCACTGCAGACAATGGCACAGGGATCTGGAGATGGACACAGAACCTGCCTGAAACAGAGGTCCTAAAGAGAGGGTGCTCCCAGGAGCCTGAAGTTTCCAGCCTAACTTGCCTGCCCAGTTCACTTTCCACAGCTCCTGTCAGCGACGCTTAACTGTGGTGCTGATAAGTACTGTAAAACATCAGGGATGTTGTCTAGACCCAAATCCAGATGGTGTTGCATGAGATTTGATCTTGGGAATAGAAATGCTCTTAGAAACAGTTCTGATATTAAAAATAATCTTTCTTGCACCAACAATTGGCTGGCAGCACTATAGACACTTTACAGTAACAACACAGATGACTTTATTTGCTTTTGGAAGGTTTTGCTGCCTGAGTCGATGCTCCTTCTCTGCCTTTCCCCACCTGTTTGCTTTTTTTTTTTTTCCCCTAAAATAGGACTAGATGAAGGCCCAGTGAGTTTTACAAGAAATCTTATGTTTTTTGGGGACAAAACAGATAAGGAAGTCAGGTGTCTTTTTCTGACATACAAATATTTGTTGACTGAAAGAAACTGTGTGTGAGGCATAACAAACACTTGGAGAGAGAAGAATGGCCGTGGCAGCTGAGCTGTGTTTTCTAGCAATGATAAAGATAAAAACATTCTGGTGTGTTTTTGAACCTGAGAAAATGATTTACTTGAGGAAAAGAAAGCCATATTCCCGTGTAAATGAATGAAGCCATGCGCACACTACACTTAAATTCTAGATCAGTGATTTCAGGAAGTTGAGGAGCTGAGAGTATTTTCCTTGCTACACAGTGTTCCCCAGGGACATGTGGAGCAGGGCCTCACAGCCCAGGGAGGTGTAGTAGGCTCTTGGGGATCCTTATGCCTTGTGATGTCTTTTTTTTTTAAAGGGCTCTCATGTTTAGGCGATCTGCTTTTCAGGAGTAAGTAGTTAGCAATAGGCTACCTCCTTTCTCTGAAATTTTTGGTGTTTGAAACACTGGGCTTACTTTCATGTTCAGACTGTGTTATGCACACCTTGGTGGCAAGGTGAAAATATTAGAAGATGCCAGATGGATGATATGATACTGTGGACAGATGAGGGACTGTGACTAAGACTTGTGGTCATCCAGTCATAATGGAGACCATCAATAACAGATGCTGTATAATTTTTTTAGTGCAAATGCAATGAAGACTATCTCCCTGTAATTCAGAGCATTCACATCCTGTTGAGTAAGCAGATGGTTCTGGAAGCCACCAAATAATTAGCTACATGTTGTATCTGTGACTCTTGCTCATAAAATGGTGGTTTATTAGTCTTAGAAACAAGGCACAAATTTTCTTTGTTGTTTCTTTTGAAAGATTTCTTTGCATGTGATAACTAAGATTTTTTTTTGCCTGGAGTTTTCATTGAGTTTTTTTTTTGGTGTATCACAGGATTGTGTCTAGACCTGAATAGTTTAATCAGGTAAGAACAAAATGCAGTCTTTGTGCCATGTATTCTGGAACACAGACTAGATGGGCAATCTGGTTGAGGCATAAATCCTAGTTTTAGCTCTGCTATAAGGTTCATGTGTGGTGCTCTCAGAGATTTTTCTAGGAGCTTTTTCTAGGCATCTACAGAGCATCTTGGTGACAGGTTTTGTGCATTTAGGAAACATGAGGCTTCAGGGTCAATTGTGGCTCTGGGAATGTGACTCCCTGGGCTGGGTACTCAGCTTCTTTCACTGACAGACACATACACTGTGTTTCTCAAATCCCATGCAAAATGCACACTGCAATCCTATCTTTCTGGAGATTTATTCTTGGTTTCTAATTGTCACAATCTCAGTGCAATTACAATCTCAACCAGGGCTACTTGAAACTCATTTTCACGTTATATCTTGGCATGCTGATGATCACTATGAAAACTGTGGAAGATACAAACTTTACTTCACAGGGTTTCAGGCCCAAAGAAACCACTAAATAATTTAGTTCTTATTTTCTTCAGAGAAAAGAATAGAATTTTTTTTCTTTTTTAACTCAAATACCCCTTTATCCAGATTAAAGCTCTTTTGTCTTCTGGAGACTATTCCAGAGAGCAGGAGAGATGAGAAAACCTCCCAGTACGTGATACTCTTGGAATTTATTAGGTATGATTACATGAGTTCATCAGAAAAGAAAGTTCATAGCACAATTTTCTTAGTTTCAAGTTTTGATTGTGTTTAATCTCTAATAAAGTAGAATAAGCTAAACAGAGTCCTTTCTCTTCTGCCTTTGGAGTACGTCTAGTTAGCTGCATGAAAGGGAGAAGGTGTTGCTTCTGACCTCAGTGGGTGATTTCGGAAGCCCTAGAATATGGTATTTAAGTAAAATAATCTTCTTAATGGAGAAGAGAATTAAATCTGACTCTTTGCAGAGAAAGGAAACTGAGTGAAGGCAAGAACCTGTGAATGAAGAGAAATGGGCAGGCAAAGGGTTTGGGGTCTTACTTTTATAGTCTTTCTGCCTCTGGAAGTCAAAGCATGATCTTTCCTGTTCAGTCCAAAGTGTGCTTACTGCAGAGAATTTTTGCAGGGAAAAAAAGGAAGCGAAATATATTCTAGAAGGAGGCATAATTTTCTTTTAAAGACTTCAAGCAATGCAGAATCCCCTGGTAAAATATTTCAATTTGATTTTCCTGGCTGTGAAAGTAATCAAAAGCTTCTTTCAAGGTTTAACTTGCTAATGAGATCCAGTGACTGGAAGTTAGTTATGCTATTGTCTGCATGATTAACTATTTCCATCCTGTTATCAGTTAGCTTTTACGTGTGAAAATACCTATGTGGTGATGAAGTCAGCTTATAACCTTCTCTTTGATGATCTGAGTATGTTGCACTTCTTAAGTCTCAGATCATAAATCATGTTTTCTAGACTGGAGTAATTTTTGTGGTCCTCCTTTTAATGTTTTCCAGTATTTCCACATGTTTCTTAAATTGTGGATGTTATGCTGGTGTTCTGTCAGAGGGCTCACAAATAATATAAAATGGGGATGATTTCTGTTTGTCTAAGCTTTGTATAGTTATTTTTCCCCTCAAAAATGTAATAAGTGCTTTTTACTAGGAAAGTATTTCAAGAGGTTTTCCTGAAGTTCTCATTCTTCTTTTTCCTTCGGCTTATTTTTTTTAATCTCACTTCCACTGAAACTCCAAGTTCCCAGAGTGGGTGGTTCTCAGGGCAGTGACCAACTGATAACCTTCAGCCATACAACTCTGGAAGGGTCTATTTTTTTTCTGTAATTCTGTAAGAAGCATAGGCTCTTAATTTAAAATCTTTGACAAATATCTAAACTAAATTCCTTAAGTAGGCAAGTCAAGTACAATTCTGGACTTCCCATTCAGCACCTAAAACTCCACTCTCAATTTCCCTTGCGTTGTCCTGCATTTGGTTCTATTAAAATGAATTTTGTTAGGTTCTCCTTGTAGGCAGGAATTCAGTTTACTTCTCAGGCACCTCATTTTCTTTCCTAACCCTGAGAAGCTGTCTCACCTACCACTGTGACCACAGGACATTTCATATTTTTTATAAAAATAACTTCAGATGAAGAATGAATTCCTTGTTGTTCCACTAGAGGAGGAGTTGTTGGTATCAAGAACGTTTTGAGACCTGTGATTATACTACAGTTAAATCCAACTGAAGTACACTCTGTTAATTCCACGTCATCATTTTTTAATTGAGTTGTCATGTGGTACTAAGTCAAATGCCATGGAGAAATCAAGTGCACTATAGCATACAATTGCCTTTGTCAAGCAGACCTGTTATCTCTTCATGAAAAGACAATAGGTTTGTTTTACAAGACCAGCCTTCCATTAAACTAACTGATTGACATTAATTAGATTTTTAGCCTCTAATTCTTTGTTGATGAAATTTCAAATTAATCACTCCTTTTACTGAATGCTAAATAACTGTTCCAGAGGTCTGTGGCCTGTTTCTTTTATCCTTGTTTAAATATTAGGTCTCCTTTGGCAGTTCTTTTTCTTTGGAATGTCCCAATTTTTCAAAGGTTTGTTTAAAAATAATATTAGCAATTCAGGGAAGCTCCTCAGCATGCCCTTTTAGCACTCAGGGGTATGTGTTATCCAGGCTTCTGATTTGAACATTGTTTAATTTTAGCAGATATTGCTTAACATCCTTCTTTATCACATATGGCAGACTTCCTATTCCATCCACAGCTTTGCATGAGGTGAATGCATCCTCCTGCTTCATTCTGAATACTTAACAGGGAAAAAATAGAGCATTTCTGTGTACTTTTTGTACTTTACATCATCTTTTGCGGTTTTGCTGCTCACTTCTTGCAGATCTGCTGTATCTTTCTTGCCATTATTATTCTTTCCCTTATCTTTCTTCAGCCTTATACATCCACATGCTCACTTTTATTCTCATATGTATTTTGTATGTTCTGGTTTCTTTTCTGTTTTCATTGCTAATTCCATGTCACATTTTAAGCATGACACTTTCATGGCCTGGTTTTTGTTTGAGTAATGATGACTTCTTGAGAATTTAGGAGCTTTTATTTGTACAGACACCCTCGTATTTTGTTAAAACTTACAACTTAATATTTTTGTTTGTTTTCAGTTTTAATGCTAACTACTGTTTTAAATTTTGGAGAAATGATTCTTTGGGGTTTTCTAATTTCCTGTAAAATACGTGCTTTGAATTTTAAAATAGAATTTTGTTTTATGAAGATGATTTGCTCAATGTAAGCACAGTGAAGTCATCATCATGAATATTGCAGTCTGATGTTGAGCATAGTTTTTTAAAGTGTTTCTCATTCAGAAATGTGAAACAGATTGTGGGTGAAGGTTTTCATGTTCTTATGTGTTGGTTTTGAGAATGTATAAAGCCAAATATTTGTCTTTGCTAGGACTTCCTTTACTTTTCTCAGCAGAGCTGAACGAATCGCTGGTGCAGAGCCCATGGAAAGCTGAGCTGCTGTGCCAGCACAGAGACTCAGTGCCATTGGCAAATTCCAGCAGCCAGTATCTGCAAATATGACATACTTTTAACAATGCCCAGTGGTATTTGCTCAGTAGTACAGTGAGAACCTTTTATTCAGGCCCTGTGGTATGTGAGCTGTTCTGCCACATGCTACATCTCCTGCTTGCTGTCCCTTCTGTGTTACAACTGCAGCAAAATTACTGTGTCTCCCTACTCCCCCAGTGTTTGAGGAGCTGTGACTTTGGGTTTTTTTAAATTGTATTGGCTACCTATGGCATCTTCCATGTGCAGTTCTGGCACACACTCAAAAACACACTTTCCTGCCCTCAAGGACACTTTCCTGCCCTCAAAAGTCTTTGGTGTTTTGGCAGCAAAAAGCTTTGTAACCCCACAGATTTAGATTTACAGTTAAGAAATTCTGCAGGGGGAAAGCCACCACCCAGAAGTGGCTGATGCCTGGTGTGAACCCAAGACAGGTGGTGTGGCCATCCTGGAACAGGCTCTGTTCATGATGGGCTCTGGTGGATCTCCTCTCCATCTCCTCTATTGTTCAGGGAGCACAGGTAGGCTCAAGGCACTGCCATGGGGACAAAGGGTTGTGGGCAGGAGGTTTTGTGAGGCTGATAAGGAAATGTCCTCAGACAAAGAACATTGGTTGTGATTTTTTTTTTTCAGAAGCAGAGAGGAGCATAAGAACAGGGGCTGATAGTTGAAACTCGAGGGCATGGAGTAGCTCATGTGCACATGAAAGCTCATCTTGTGAATACTCCCAGCAGGGCTTTTTCCAGTA
This sequence comes from Geospiza fortis, assembly GCF_000277835.1. Lineage (NCBI taxonomy): Eukaryota > Metazoa > Chordata > Aves > Passeriformes > Thraupidae > Geospiza > Geospiza fortis. Next base: position 3,189,452 of record NW_005054372.1, on the reverse strand, counting down.
TCTGAGTGCACATCTTTAATATCAATTTCAATTAGAAGTGTCTCACATATCTGTATGTTCCTGTTAGCCCCAAGAGAGGGATTGGGGATAAAAACTGAAATTTGGAATGCAGAGACTTAAGACACTGCAGACTTGATGTCCTGAGCATAATTGCATCTTTCAAAATTGGACGTGTTTAGCACAGCATTTTCTATGCATCTCATGCACCTCTTCAGATTTGAAGTCTAAGTCCAGTGCTTTATTCCCTTGCTCATTAGTACTCGGTCGATCTCAGAGCATCCACAGCTGCTTTTACTGCTGTGGTAAAGATAACTTTATTATGAATACAATTAAGAATGTTCTTTATGGTTTATTTGACCCTTTTTAATCACTTTAATCACTTTGCTGACTGCTTTGTTTTGTAGCTGCCACTTAATATGGGAAGACTAAATAACCTTGTACTTAAAACACATCTTCAATGTTTGTGTCTCTAATAGAAAAGTGATTGATCAACTCACTGATAAAACCCAGCTAGGAATTCCCTAAAGTGCTTGTTGGCACCAAAGAGGTGAGGAAAAATGGAAAACCTATTTATTCTAATTAACTAGGTAAAAAACAAATTTAGAAAACAATGCCTGCATCAGTGGTGTGGAAACCCACAGATACAGGCAAAACAGCTCTATATAGTGTTTCTCATTTTATTAAGAGTAAGTTTCTGATTTGCCAGAGAGGGTCATTTTTGCTATACAAGTAAGGCAGAAGAAAAAAATTAAAACTAGATTCCCGGAAGCTTGAATGTAAATGTTGTCTTTGTTCTTGCAGCCCTAAGCACAGAATATCTCCTGTGCTGTTTCATTTCTTGCCTCAATGGATATATTTGAAGTAAGCCTGATACTCAAAGTCAGTGGTAAAATTCAGCACCTGAGACATGGGCGTAAAATGGAAAGGAGCTACAAGACATCAGCTGCATGATTCTAAATCTGACTGATTTTTATCTCCTTCCTTATCTGGTAGAGTTCAGGAGAAGCTTTTGCCCCTGCCTCCTCTGTTCTCTGTGAAAATGATAAAAGGGTTGTGTTGGACTGTAAGTGTTGCACTTTGGTGTTGGAGTGCTTGTGCATGGATGGATAATTGAGTCACTTTCTACAACTCTTTGTGCAACTCTTAATATGTTGCATTTTATTCCTTGGGTTAAATCTAGTCCTGTGGCTAAGCTTTTCTAAAGAAAAGCCCAAAACAAAGCATCACCACTATCACCAAGGAACACAAAACACCCTAAATCTAACAACAGCAACAAAGGAACCCAAAACAAATCAAGCTCCTCTTTCTTCAGTAATTTCTTTTAGTTCTTAGAAGTGCAAACCAGCAAATCTTTGCTTCTCTGGTTTTAAAAGCTTTACTGCAAGAATAGTCATTATGAGGTGTAAATATTTATTTCACTGAGGTGGCAAAATTAAAAAAAAATAATCAAATTATACTTTCATGGATACCAGCTCTTTGAAGCTTAGTTAATGGTTTCATTGCCTAGATTAGGATGTGGAATAATTAACTAAATAATATGCTTGATTTTCCAACTTAGACAGCTTCCTCATGTACTTTGCAGTATTTCCTCTCCATCTGTCACATTTTCTGTTTTCCCTATAGCCTTTCCTGACAGGATTTATAATGTCCTTCTCCATTTTCAGTGCAAAAGTTTATCCATGTTGCTATTTAAATCTTCAAAGCCATCAAAGTTAATCAAACATACTATAAAATAAAATGTGGAAGTAAATGCAGACCAAATAATTTTAGTTCACTGTAAAATTTTGTTTTTCATTGTGCTACAAGACTTTCTCATAAATTGCAGTAAATCCCTGACTCTTATCTTTGAATTGAGACCTTTTTCCCACAGCAGGTGGTGCTTGCATGCAGGAAGGTGATTCTCCATGTGCAGGGCTGGGGTGGGCAGCAGTGGACACTCACAAACTTGAGCTGACGTTCACTTCTACCCTAAACAAGATTATTGTTATCTCCCTTTGGCAACTTTAGCAGATGTACTTTATATAACTGAGGGAAATGTAGACATTTTTTCCTAAAAATCTCTGATTTCTCCTCTCCTTTATGTAGAGGGCTACTGCTGTTACTGCCTGTACTGGACTGTGTGGCAAAGAAGGTTATTCAATAAACCTGCTGCCCATCTGAAAATGCTTTAATGCCTCTCTGGCCTGCTTTGCAAATGCCTGGCTTTTGGAAAAACACAAGAGTTGTACTGTTTTGACTAATCTTTCTTTAAGAAAAGAGGAAAATCCTAATTAAATTTAAAAAAAATTAATTTTACCAAACTGTTTTGAATTTTCTACAAGAAGCATTACTACGTTTTATAGCTATATTACAAGTATGAAACAAGGTTTAATACAGAGAGACTGTGATCTCTTCAAAGAGTTTGCCTCATTATGCTTCTGTGTACCATGAGTTATATATTGTCAAGTGAGTCTGTTGTGTTGTGGAAGTTACAAGTTCAGTTCAGAATGCCTTAGCTCAAATTGCTGCAAATGGAATGGTTCTGGTTCAAGGGTCTGATAAGCTCCTCAAGTCTGAATGTTCTAGCTCGAGATATTTATATCCCCTGCCTGTATGAAAGTCTGGGTAGTTTGTTTGTTCTCCAAAAAGAACAGCTTGAGAGTGTTTTTCTTCTTTTCTACTTTATAATGTGCTAGTGGTTTTGGTTTTTTTTTTAATTATATGTATTTATCTAGTTTTTTTTTTACTTTATGCACTCACAATGCTGTTAAATAAGCAAGTCACACATTCATGACTTCAGTGGGGGTGGAAAAAAACCATACACAAACATCAAGAAGCTGAAACTAATTGAATATCCAGCTCTAATTTGACCCAAGTTGTCTCTGCAATCAGATAATGTGTTGCTTTGTAGCATTGACTGCTTAGCATATAATTAAATCTGTAGTAATTCTAAATTAATTCTAAATCAATAGCTGTAAAAAGTTAAGATTGTCAGATACATCATACATCTGTCACAGGCTTTGAGAGCAATATAAATAATAGTCAGTTTGTGAAATGTTTATATTCTTTGAAGTTACATACTGCAGACTTAGGGCCTTTAAAATGGCATTCATTTCTTACAACTGAAAACCTCTCTAATATGAATATTTAATGTAGGAAATGATATCTGATGTTTTGAATACAGTATGAATAACTGATTATTTTCAGAAGAAAATTTCAAGTGATGCTCAGGTTAACCTTGGAAAGTTGGTGTGATGTGTGGAGAGTCAGGTGAAAGCCAGCCCTCTAGGAGTTGTGAGATAAGAGCTCCTGCCCTGAGTTCAGAGTGTTTGCAGCTCACAGAAGATCTTTCACTCCTGGTGCAGAAAACATTGTCCATTTACAGCACCGAAAGAAAACTTTGTTTTTTTGGAAAGCCCCTTGTAAGACAGCAGTAACGGTGAAAGAGGAAAATGCTCTTCTGCATGAAAACTTTGCCTGAAGGAAATCCACATCAAATGTATGTCTCCTACAGCCCAGCATTTTCTGCCTTATTTGGGCATTTTGTGTAGCATCATTTACATGTGTTCATGGAATTAAGTTTACTGAATAAAGCTGACACATTTTCTTTCTTATTAGCTTTCTGATGCTGCTTTGCCTTCTTCCTCCCTATTCCATTAATAAAAAGAAATTAATGTTCTTGGGATTCAGACCCTAAAGGATGAAGTCAGTGTCATATCTTTGCACATTATCATTATATATGCCCATATATAGATATAGATTTTTATTATGCCTAAATCTTTCTGGTGTTCCAGCATTGTCACTGAGAGATTTTGCTTAAAAAGGAAGTAAAAGTAAAGGCGAAAATAGAAAGACAAAAGTTGTGCTTTGTCCTTTGATGTCTTACAAATAGGAAGATTGTATCTGGAAAATGACTGCCTTCTGAGGCCTCCCTCTGATACAACTAATCTTTTAAAATTGATGCTGATACTCACTTTTGTTCGAATCTGAGAATACAACCTGTTCTTACCCTCCCTCCTTCACAGAAAGTCTGCTTATAGTGAAAAAAAAGGTCAACGTGCTATACACAGCTGGTTTTGGAAAAAAATGTAGCTATGTAAAAATGAGTTCTCTGTGAGCAAACTTGCTTAAAGTTGATCTATTTCTCCATTAATGCCATGCCAGCAGCTTAGTTGCAGGTCCTTGTGTCGATGAGGGTCATACATTATTTTTTATCTTAGGTTTATGACTTGGAAACATATGAATGATCTAGTGAATGCACACATATTATCTGTGACAAAATATGAATTGGACACAGATTAAGTGGAAATGGGTGTATCTGGATTCTAGACACAATTCTGAAGCATATACAATTGTGTGCAAAAATGAGCTCCAAGTGGTGGCTGCTATTTATTTTGATTTCTTTGAGGTTTGTCTACGTGATTTTACAGCATTTCAGATGACAAAGTTAGTTGGTGAAGGGATCAGCAAGGATCATGGCAGACAGACCAAGGACTAAACAATACAAGGCAACATGGCAACCCTGCAAGGACTAAAAGTACTCTCCAGTATAGTCCACAACCTGCATGAGTGTGCTGGCAAATAATTCCCTTTTACTGGATTAAATCTAAACAATCTTCTGTAAGTAAGCCAAGCATTTAATGGAAATCTTTGCATTTTAATGTGCAGACAAGGCAGAAAAGATGTTTTGTATTTAACAGAATTTAACACCACCTATTTCCCAAAAAATCTGCTCATTTAACTCTTAGGATGTCATCCCTGTTTCTGTTAGAGCAGGGAGTCCTGAAGGAGGTCTGTGAGCAGTGTGAGCATGGTGGCCTTGCAAAGCAAATGTGTTGAAGCTTGTGGAGCTCTTTTCCTTTTCCCCCACTTACAGTTATGAATGCAGTGGCTACTTGAGCAACACAGACAGACTCTGCAATTCCTTAATGGATCAGTCTAGGAGACAATACTGAGAGAACTCATGGTCTGTGAAGTTGCTTCCTGTGAAGCCAGAGTACAAATGTTGAAGTGGTTGGGTGTCAGTGGCTGGATGTATCCCTGGGAGGGGAAGATGAAATGCTGTAGGACAGTATGCACATTGAGGTACGCTCCTGTGAGAGTCTGTCCGAAATCCTGCATTTCCTGCCTCACGATTGCCAAAAAGACCACCAAAAAGCCTGCTGAGCCAGTGCAGGGTGGGGAAGTTGCGTGCCTCGTAGCTACCTAGGTAGTTACCTGTCGACTTCATGGGGCATTCTGCCCCCTGACTCCAAACAATGGACCTGGACTCCCCGCCTCTCGGCCTGGCTGGCTTTGGACTGTGTATATGGCCCCTTTCCAACAAGGAGACCCCCCCTGGCCTGCCTTCAACCATCGTGACAAATAAACAGAGATGCGGGCTTCTTCATCGACGGATCAAGACGAGAAGACCCTGTACCATCAGACCCCCATGTACCTTCTTCTAAAGACTGGGACTGAATTACCAAAACTTGCCCCCCCCCGCTCGGCGGTGGGGAGGGAGAGCTGTGCTGTTGGGAGGGGG
>NW_005054372.1:3027968-3183817 GCF_000277835.1 Geospiza fortis | reverse complement strand
GAACTCCCGACAGCTGGACCGCAAGGATCAAGACCACGGTTTTGGTAGTTATAACCCATATCCCTTCCCCTTTCCTCCCTTTCTTTCCTTGCCTTTTCCTCTTCTCTCCGGTCCCCCCCTTTCACCAACGCCATTCTGCTGTGATTTTCAATAAAACTGTATCTGATTTGTTGCCGTAAATCCTCTGTGCCTTTCTGGTTATTTTGCACCCAAAAATCAACCCCGTCATCTGCACCCCCCTGGGTCAGATCGGGACAGCTCCCACTTGTAGCCTTCCACAGGAAAAAACAAACAAACAAACAAACAAGAAAACTTGAACAAACAGAACCAAACAAACAGAAACAAAAATGTGTGCTTTGCATAGCTCCGAAGTAGCTGCCTTTGGTAGCAGCTGTTGAAGCAAGCAGAGCATGAGGGAGATGGGAAGATGGTGGCGATGAATTCCAGGAGGAAAGTGCCTATGAGTGGAGCTGGGCATGTGAGAGCACAGTATCATCTGCATTGGGAGTAGATGCTTTAACATTCCATAGCTTTGCATAAATGGTTTTGTTCCAGGAGTACCCATGCATGCTGTCAGCTCTGCAGGGAGGCAGAATTCAGTTAGAAAATTCAGCCAGATGTTAAGTTGAACAAAGGCAGTTGATGACCTTGACTTGTTTTTAGATGGATGTTTTGGCTTGTTATTTAGTGTGTTATTTAGGTGAGGTTCCAGATGACTGGAAGCTGGCCAATGTGACGCCCATTCACAAAAAGAGTGGGAAGGAGGATCCTGGTTAGGCCAGTTAGCCTGACCTCAGTACCTGGTAAAGTTATGGAACAGTTTGTATTGAGTGTCATCACACAGCACTTACAGCATGGCCAGGGTATCAGACCCAGCCACCATGAGTGTAGGGGTTTAGGTCATGTTTGACCAACCTGATCTCCTTTTATGATCAAGTGACCCACCTGGTGGATGCAGGAAAGGCTGTGGATGTTGTGTACCTGGACTTCAGCAAGGCCTTTGACACTGTCTCCCACAGCACACTCCTGGAGAAGCTGCAGCCCAGGGCTTGGACAGGAGCACTCTGTGCTGGGTTCAGAACTGGCTGGACGGCCAGGCCCAGAGAGTGCTGGTGAGCGGTGCTGCATCCAGCTGGGGCCAGTCACCAGTGGTGTCCCTCAGGGCTCTGTGCTGGGGTCAGATCTGTTCAATATCTTTATTGATGACATGGATGAGGGGATTGAGTCTTTCATTAGTACATTTGCAGGTGACATTAAGCTGGAAGCATGTGTCGATCTGTTGGAAGGTAGGAGGTCTCTGCAGAGAGGCCTGAAACAATTGGATGGATGGGCTGAGTCTGACAAGATGAAGTTTAGTAAGTCCAAGTGTTGAGTCCTGCACTTTGGCCGCAATAACCCCCTGCAGGATTACAGGCTGGGGACGGTGTGGCTGGACAGTGGCCAGGCAGAAAGGGACCAGGGGCGCTGCTCGACAGCCGGCTGAACATGAGCCAGCAGTGTGCCCTGGTGACCAAGAAGGCCAATGGCATCCTGGCCAGTATCAGGAATAGAGTGGTCAGCAGGAGCAGGGAGGTCATTCCACCCCTGTACTCGGCACTGGTGAGGCCACACCTTGAGTGCTGTGTCCAGCTCTGGCCCCTCAGTTTGGGAAGGACATTGAGATGCTCGAGCGCGTCCAGAAGAAGCAGTGAGGCTGATTGAGGGGCTTGGAACACAAACCCTCTGAGGAAAGTCTGAGGGAGGTGGGGGTGTTTAGCCTGGAGAAAAGGAGACTCAGGGGTGACCTTATCGCTCTCTACAACTTCCTGAAAGGTGGGGGTTGACCTCTTTCACCAGGCAGCAACTGACAGAACCAGAGGACACAGTCTGAAGCTGCACCAAGGGAAATATTGGTTGGAGAGAAGGAAAAAGTTTTTTACAGAAAGAGTGATAAAGTACTGGAATTGTCTGCCTTGGGAGGTGGTGGAGTCACCATCGCTGGAAGTGTTTAAAAAAGACTGGATGTGGCGCTTGGTGCCATGGTTTAGTTGAGGTGTTAGGACATGGGTTGGACTTAATGATGTTGAAGGTCTCTTCCAACCCAGTCATTCTGTGATTCTGTGTTTGCACAAACACATAACACTTAGTATCATAGCATCTTCATTTCCCAACAGTTAAGACTTCTTATATGCCACAGTCCTGATGCAGGTAGTGATAGCCATGGAACAAATACTTTCTGTGCTGCAGAAATTGCTCTGATGTCTCAAGGTAACCTTTTCTCAGGAAAAAGAAGTTTCAAAATCATGAGAAATTTCTCTTTCTTGGAGTCATTTGCCATACAGCTAGTTCTACTCTTGTAGAAGGTAATATTGAATAACTGCAGGTATGGTCACAGCCCTGTCAACTTTGATTTTAAAAGGCATCTTAAATTATTCTCAGCCTTGTTCCTTATAGCAGATTTTTTGTCCTCATGATACTGTCCCCAACTGGTCATAATACCTAAATGGTATTATATAACAGAAATTGAGGTGGGTGCAGTTTTGTGCCAGCAGTGTGCAAGAGAATTATAGACTTTATTTGAATTGTGGCCATTTTCATAGGAAGTTTATTTTTACCAAAAGCACAACAATTTTAAGTGACTGAAGAAACCTAAATCCTTGTCAAAACTGGAAAATGTTGAGCACATGGGTTTTTGAAGCTTGGTGTCTTCTTACTAGCAAGGAGTAACATAGGATGCTTAGGACGGAGTATGAAAACACACACAGATTGGAGATTTAGAGACATGTCCTGCCTCTGTCAGCATTCAGAGTTTCGGATTCATGGAACCACAGGTTGCATCAGGATTACTGTAGCTATTCATGAGCTGTTCTTCGCTGATGGAATACTGAGGATGATGACCTGCAAAGAGCCAGTAAGGTTGAAGTCTGTTCTATGCACATCCAGGATTACTCACTGGCATAGGAATCTGCTGCCCCTGATATGAGCATATCCTTTGGAAAACTCTCCACCTTTTTTTTATAACCTACTTTGTTATCATCCTCTTCTCTGCATGTGAATTTTGCTGTACTACCTCAGTGAAAGCTCATTTTGCAAATCATGGTTTTCAAGAGGATTTATCTTTTCTTTAAAGACAAAGGCTTGGCTCATACAGTTGTATCCCAAGTACTTCATTCCTAACTCTGCCAATTATTTGCTTTGATTTAAGACAAGACTCTTCATCCATTTTGTGGAAGCAGAGGTAATATTTTTCTCTAGAGAGAAGTTTTCTAATATTTAAAGATACTGCGTTAGTAGGTCCACACTATATCTTAATATTTTATTCATGAGCTGGACAAGTTAATGCAGCTTATAGTATACTGAGAGCATGAGGTACTGCTTGGGAGACAGCTTAAATTTACCTAGTGGTGAAAATTTGGTGCACAACTGAATATCTCTAGCATTTCAGAAATATATATCTGAAATATATTGATCTTCTTCCTTAAACAGCACTTCATTGTAGTTTTTTTTTTGGTGGTTTTTTTTTTTTTTTTTTTAGTAGAAGTAAGGACATGTTCTTTACGTCCCAATGGTACATGCAAAGAACTTGACTCCTATGGAACGGTGGTTAAATATTATCTGAATTTTCCTGTGAGATGTCAACCCCCTTTTTTCAGGCTTTTCTCACCATTCTTAAAATGTAAAAAGCCCTTTGGTTCCACCAGCCTTCACTGTCCACATTTGGCTGCTTACCCAACCTGGCATGCCAAACTCAGTTTGCTGATTTCAGCTCTTCTAGAAATTGGTGAGAGAGCTAAGCTGTATTTTTGCCTCAGAACATATAAGAGAAATAGTGATTTATTGCATTTATTTCCAAGTTGAAGTACAGGCTTGTTTTTATCCTGTTTTCTTCTGGTCTAAAGCACACACTAAAATATTTGTGTGCTTGCAACACGGAGAGAAAATTATTCCCATTAAGTGGTGTGACTGGCTACTTGCATGTGGGTGACGCTGAGGAAATGCTTCTAAAATTAATTGCTGAAATGTAACAAGAAAAGCCACCATCATGCCATAAAGTTCCTGTAGGAAGCCTTTCTCCCTGATGTGAAATGTGGAAAGAGCGTCATTGCTCTATAACTGCTGCTGCTTCTTCCTCACAGAGTGTTTCTCTTTTTTGATGAAAGCATTGTTTTGAAGATTGTGAAAATATAGAATCAGAAAGGAAGGTCACTTGCTTGTCTGAATGTTTTTAAAGGGATATTTATCCTCTGTTGTGGTGTAAATTAACTGAAAACCAGCTGTGCTATAAGTGAATGGACTGCTGTGGTAAATTAGTCAAGAAATATGTTGTTCTCTATGCATTATTCCAAATTATGTGTTCTATCCTGTCCTATTCTAGCCTGTTCTCTTTTTTTAATGATACTACATTCCTTAAATGATAAGAGTGAATTTAAATGCAGCAAACAATGTGGTCAGGAGCAGTGCAAAGCTGCTGCTGGGCCAGTTTTTCTGTGCCAGCTCAGGGCTGAACTACTCTGAACTGAACAGCCTCTGTTCTCAAGTTCTCCGTGAACAAAACTGAGAAATGTTTTCATTGTTGACCCTCAGAGTGAAGAAGCTCATCCATTAATTTATAATGTCTTGTACTATACTGTGTTTATTGATTCATGGGGCCAGAAGTGTGGATAATAAGGAACTGATGTGCTTTAACAGCAAATTACTATAATAATCATGATTGTTTGATGGCACCCTTTCCCCTTTTCATTCTTTTCTGCAGCACCATTTCAACCTCGTATACTATTGCTGCATAGGATCATCTGTCCTCCTTTATAGTGTCTAATGCCAAATTTCAATTCTTCATTAGACAAACAAATAATTTTGTGTGCATCAGGACAAACCAGATTTTTATAGGGATGTATCTGCAGTTCTTCTCTGGGTCAAGTTCAACAGCAAAACAAAATAGCTCCTGGATACCTCATTTTAGAAGTTGTTTTGTATCTTCAAAATAGAAGAAATACTGTTTGTCTAAGAAATGAGCAGCTGGTGTGGACTGTTAAACTGCCCCTCTTTTATTTACATCTTTGCTCCTGATTTTGGTCTTGGCAAGTTCAGAGCTCTGCAGGGAAAACTTCATAAATGCCCAACAAATCTTCAGTAAATTAGGCTGTAAGGGACATCAAAGTAGCGTTCAATCTCATTATCTAGAAAAGGCAGAATTGCTGCAGAATTTAGTGGTGACTGTTGAATTAGATAATGGGTTTTATGCTGGTTACTATAATCTCTCGTGATATAGATGGATAAGCTATTATTCAACATGCAGCTTATAGAGATAGTAGATCAAACTTGGGTGGGAAATGGTGAAGATATTTGAGGGGGAGAGGAGAAAGAAGCTATTGATTAGTGAATACTTATGTTTGATGCATTTAATCTTTCTCATAATGTACATGGTATTAAATGGATCTGGCAGATTTTACTTTGTAGGTAAAATATTTAAAGAGAAGGATGCCCAATTCATTTAAGCATGACGGGTCTAAACTCCCCCTAACAGGATGTACAAATGCATGTGAACTAAAACCTTGACGACGAACACAACAGGGAGTGACTGCAGCTGCTGTAGGTGACTAAGCCAGAGTAGAAAACTGTTATTTTTTTTTATAATTTCTATTGTTTTTGCCTCTTTATGACCGCTGATCAAACCAAGTTTTAAGGGTACTTTTTTCCTGGTGTAGACAAATGCTACTTTGTCTGGATTCAAAGCCAAGGCATTGGAATGTCCTTCTTATCAATAGTAGTAAAAAAACTACAAAGTTTTCTTTTCATTCCTTGACCTCTACAAGAAAAGATAAGGCAAAAAGCATCCATAGATGTGATAGGTTAAAGCAGACCTGTAAAGTAATTGAAAAGGTGATTTACTCACACTTGCAAAGAAAACATGAGTTTCTATATGTATAGTTTTTAGGCAAAGTTTGATGTATGGTTTTGAAAACTGAACATTGGTGTCATGATAAGCTAATAAAAATTTAATTCAGACAGTAAAGAATTAATTTTAATTACCAAATTTCTGGCTGATTATTCCAGCATTATACAATATGTTTTTCTGCAGTGAAGAGAATGAAACCAGCATGTCATGTTCAAGTATGACCATTTGTTACTTCTGGTGCACGTGGTTGAGGTCAGGCTCTGGAACTTGTAGACGGCCATTGTGCGCCCATGGAGATGGATAATAAAGCTAAGCAGAGGTGAAATATGTTCCAGCAGCTGCTGGGCTCTAGTGCAATCTCACCAGCACAATATGGATTATGTTTCTAGCACTGTGTGTCGCATGATTATGAATTGATTTATCATGCACCTGTGTCACTTCTTAGTTTCAATATATCACTCCAGATACAAAGATGGCCTGATATGGCTTCTGGATCAATTTTTCTGCAGTTATTTTATTGGCTTTTGAGTTATGCAATGTGCTGGAGGTAATCTTAATTTTCCATGCATTTCTGCAAAAGAAGATAATATTTTAGGATAGCTGCACTACCTATTAAATTCCTTGATTAGATGTAAAGTAGTTTTACAGACAGAAGAGAAGGAAGTTCTACTAATGCAAGTATTCTGATTCCTTCTTTTAAAGATTTATTTGACTAAGGCTGTAATTGTCTGTGCTTGGTCTCTGCTCAAAAGAGTGAGGCTTTTGTTGGTTTGAGGGGGATTTTTATCTACTTTCTAAATGCAAGCCAAAATGCTTTAGTCATTATACAGAAATACAAGAAAACATAACAATTCAATTGTCTCTGCTGTCATCATGCAGAATTTAAAAAAAATTGAAAAGGCTATATAAAAAAGGGTGAAATCTAGAATTTGGGGTTGAAAAATACTTTCCTTGGAAGAATAATGGTATATTAATTATGTTCAGCAGTGGGAAAATGTTCACTTTTATGTTGACTCATACAGCTGGCTTTAACCTCACCTCAGTGTTCCTCATGAAATCTGGCATGTACACATGCTTAAATATCATTCTCTGTGAGATATTGTGAATGTTTTGTGATGTACTGACTCCTGGTCATATTTTTTTTATACATACAGAGGGTGTTTTTCTTAGACCAGGGAAGAAAAATTTAAATGAAAACGTTTGCTTGGCTGTTTGCCTGAGTACAGGGCAATGACTTACTGTGTGTCTAGTTTTCCATGTCTTCTGTTCAGGATTGTGCTCAAGTGCCCATAGAAATGTTCTTTATGGTCCTATGGCAGCAGGGTTTCATTGGTATCAGGGTGATCCTTGGAGATCAGGGTAGAAGGTGGGCTCTGAAACATCTCTGCTCCTGCAGAGTCTAAGGAAGGGACTGTCCAGGGAGATTTGAATAACCTCTTTAGAACTGGAAGACATTAAGTCTGAAGATTGTCTCTAGTATGGCAGGCTCCTGGGGCTTTTCAAAATGGCCAAAATGTATTGGGTTTTTACTGTTAGTTTACTGAGGGCAACTACCTTCTGATTGTCCCAGTAATTTGCCTAATGGACAAAATTGAGACTGAAAAATATCCAAAAGCAGATCAAAATCAAAACATGCTGTGCATTAGCTCAGTATGTGTTTTCCTAACACAAAGTTTTGATTTTGGTGGAGGTCTGGGATGTTATTTGGTTTCATTCTGCAGTTTGAGTTCAGTTTGAGAGTAGTCAATTATTGAGTAAATGCTTGAGAGAATTTAGACTTAAAGCAACTTAGGAAGCCAAGGGATCATAAATGATAGTAGCCTAATTTCTTCAAGCTTTTCACAGAACTTTTTCAAAGATGTAATTGAAATCTTCATTATATTATTGTTGTTCTCAAAATAATAATTTCCATTTTTAGTACTAGCCTGCAATTGTTACACTGTAACATTATGCTCTGGGTAGTATTTATGAAATGTTTTTAATTGGAGGAACTTGGAGCATTTCAGGAAGCATTAATAATCCATGTAACTGCCCTCCTAAAGGAAGTATTTGTAGCCCCATTTTTGATATAAAAAAAGATAAAGACGTTGAGTAATTTGCCCTAGGTTACAGACAAGCCAGTGGCAGAGTGAAAGTGTAACCTGTGACTCCTGATCTCTGAGAACTGAAATCAATCAAATGCAGGCAAATGTTTTTAACTGCATAGGATTCTTTTATATGAGCAAGGGGAATAGTTGGGGAATAGATGGGTGGTTTTTAAGAGGGAGTGCTTATGGAATTTTGTACTAATTTTCTTTGACTCTTTCTCATAACTTTTTCTTACATTTCTTTTTGGAAGAGTAGAAGTCATATTTGCAACAGTGCTAAGTAAGAATGCTTGTCTTCAGTGTGGTATTTTCACTGTAGTATTACAGAAAAAAATGGAGTACATGCAGTGCTTTTGTGAGCATTTGAATTGTAGATTAATTTTTAACTGTTCGGTTGCAATGGTATCAAGCGCTACCAAACAGGGCTCACACAAGTGATGTGGAAATATAGAGCAATGAAATTTTTGCATTTGTGAGGGGATTCAAATCATTAGATTGTGTAGAATAAAGCATATTTGAACAGATATCAGCCATATGAGAATGGACACTTCTGAAGTCAAGCTTATTCCTTGAATATAAAAATTCTTTATTTACATCACCAAAATTATGCTACGATAGCATTTCTTTCTGTGAGAAATTATCTGTATTTAGAGCTATAAAAATATGCATGTTTAAATTACTGTTACGATTTTAGTAATTAACATTCTGTTGTAAATCAAGTGTATAGCTTAGTTTGATGTCTTTATATCAGTTTCTTAAATAACAGCTTATAAATTAAACCTTGTATCAGAAGAAGAGAAACTCTGTATTAAAAAGGAAATAGCTATAATGAAGAGATTATGTGTCTGAAGTTTCCTTTTTCATTTAGTACAGGCCATCTTATTCTCAATTTTTACTCAAATAAAAAGATGATTACATTCCTTCCCATGGTCTGTGCTATATTAAAATAATACTGATGTCTTTTTGCATTTTGGAAGATAACCCCACTGATTGTTGGATCTTCTGCCTTCACTGTTGAAGGAAGGGAGTCTGCTGTATTGTTTTCTGACATAAATTGTTCACAAGTTCATGGCATTAGATTTTATAGTGATATAGCAGGAAACAAAGCCCCTGTTGAGAAAATAGCCTACTCTTCAGGTCCTCAGACCTGTGCTAGCACTAATCTTTTTTCTGCTGCTAGTGATTTTGGAAAAATTACTTTGCAATACTGTGATGCTTTGTAAAAGAAAAAATACTGAATTTAAAAAACATAAGTGTAATAATAAAAATATACTTAGTGGTGACTTAGATCTTTTTATGTAGGGTTAGGTACCTTAATGAAACAAATCTATTAAAACATACCATAAGTGGTTCTGAGCTGATGAGAAATGAGTTGTTACTATTACAGTTTTCAAAAATCAGTATTCAGTCTGCAGTGCTGCATGAAATTTTATAGATTGAATGTATTCTGAGCAAAGCTGTCAGATCTACTTCAGGAGAGGTAATTAATGCTAGTTGCAAGGCATGCTGTTGTCATGACAAAATCCAAACATTCAGTTGAATACACCTGTCCTCCTGACCACTGATCTTTGTGTATCTCTTGGAGACTGTTGTATATTTGTGGCCCACATCTGAGTGGCAGCTGTTCTTTAATGGGAAAGAGAACAAAACATTAAAAACAAAATCACTTTTAGAGGTATACCTGGGAAGAAAAGTCAGCTGTTTAAGAGCAACAGCTAAAGTCTGTGGGTAAGCAGGGGAAGAGAATGTGAAAGGGCAAATTTTTCAACAGTGCCATTATACTGTCAGGTAACCAAATTGCTTTGTCTTGCTGATGTAAGAGAATCTGTATGTTGATCTTCAAGCAGCAGATAGTCACTAGGGGACCAATGATGCAGTTAGCCCAGTGTGTAACATCTGAGTACCAAATGCTTAAAGAAAAGTGAAAAACGGATTGAGAGGTGTCTGTGGTATCTGAACTGGCTGAGACACTGAAGAATTGGGTTCAGTAAGATTTTCAAAATGTGATGGAAAACTTGCCAGTAACTGTAGAAATTCCTATTTCTCTAAATATCATTCCATGAGCTAAATATAATTCTTCTCTACTTGATTTCTTTGTGATGTGACATAGATGGAAATCTATGCATCAGTTGCTCAAAAAAGATTGTTTTGCTTGATCAGGTTTGATTTGATACATTCTTTGTTTCATTCAGAATACCTTTGTCATGGTACTGCATTAAATGAAAAAGTGTTACAAATGCCCTCTGTAGCATGTGCTTTCGTTATACAGCATGCTTATCATGTTACCTCCGTTTTTATCTTTGTTAAATAATTTTCAGCCTTTTAAGTCACTCTTTTTGAGGGAATACTGGTATCACTCCATATATTTCCATCCCCAAACCCCTATTAGATCTTTAATAAATGGATTTATCCCTTTGGATTAAGCATAAAGCAGACTTATTCAGCTAGAAATGGATTTAGACTTGTACTTTTATGTTTTGCTGAACCTTGGCCTAAAAGAATACATTGGTTAATTCAAAAGTCTTTCTTAATTAGGATGCAGACACTGGTGAATGAATATTAATTCCTTATTAGCTATTTTTGGATTAGGTTAATAAAATTACCTGGCATTTTATGAAGGACTGTTTTAAATATTTTTACTCTTGTGCACTGCTGTATAAGTGTGTGAAGATTTTTTTAGGTCCTAAATTTTCCTTTGCTCCACCACATTTCAGAAACACATTTGCATTTACTGTAGAACCCAAATAATGCAGCGCTAAATTTTGGCATATAAAGAGTTCACGAGAACAAATCCTCCACTTACCAAAGGCTAGAAAATAAACCTTGAATGACCTTTAACTTTAATGTCTTAATCATGACTATATAGCATAGAACACCATATAGGATTTCAGGCGAAATCACTGAATTTATTTTAAAATAGTTATAGGACATTGGAACAAATCTGTTCCCTTTGATTCCAACAAGCCGCATGCTGTAGCAGCTTTGTTAATCTTCCAATATATGTAAGGCACACCAGTTTAAATCTTTGTGAGGGATATGTACACATACACAAACAATAAAATGATTGTATGAATTAGGTGAAAAAATTTTATAACATGGATTTGTTAGGATTAGCTTCTTTCAAGGCCTGAGCTGTGGGAGTGCAGTGGGAAATGTAATATGGTTTGGCTGATGAGTCTCCTTCTCCCCCCCACCCCCTGCCCTTTTTCTTCTGTTTCCAGCCCGAAACCTGAAGCTTTCCCAAATCCACGTTCAATCCACAGGGATAAGGGGCTGGGACTCAGTTCCCTTCCAGTGAAATGTGCCTGGGCTGGGCACTGACATCTGTGGCTGTGACCTTCCTGTGAACCCTCCAGCAAGTCTATTGCTGTTTTTCTGCATTTCATACAATATACAGGGCAAAGATTCACTAATTGCATTTTACTGGGCTATGCTACCTTTAAAACATTGCTTTTACAATGTCCTTTCACCTCAATCACTGGTGGTTTTTGGCTTTTCTGCAGTATCTGGAGAGGATCAAACTGATAGTTGCAAACAGAATAGGAGTTTTTGAAGTCCAGATATTTGGAATATGGCTCAGCTTTAATGGTGAGAATAAGTATATTATTGAGAAATATTAAAGGCAACTGGAGTGCTAATGATGTCACAGCTGAAAAATGATTACTCTATCATAAGCACATTTAATTTCTAAAAATTAAATTATGCATATTTTCCAGATCTGTAATAAAATAATTAGTGCCTGCACTTTCTCATTATTGACTGATTTGCTCCAATTTCTTTGTGTGAAAGGGGCTTTGTCATTGAGTGAGGAGTCATAATATAGTCAAGTTTTACACATTTTATTGTCTCGACTTCAGCTCCAAGAATTACATGTGTACTTGGGAAATGAATTCGCAGTACCACAGAGGCTGGCAAGTTTCCAGATTTTAATTGCTTACCAGTGAGGCTTAGGGCAGACTGTTCTTCCTAGGGTGGGAAAATGAAAAAGAAACAAACCTCAGTTGTGCTAAAGAAAATGGAAATTATCTTTTTGAGAAGAGTACTCACTGATATGTGAAAAAAAGAACTGCATCAAAGTTGCATATTGAGCTCAGTGGCTGAATTAACAAAATTGGAAAGCTAAGGAAAGCTGGAGCTGTCATGGTATTTAGCCAAGTCCTGCTTTTTTTGTAACTAAAATCATTTAGGCAGACTGAGGTACCTGATAGGAAAGAGGAACTTTAGATCAAAATGCATGGGAAATGTTTACAGGAGGGATGGGCTGAAGAGCTCAGTTGCAGCAAACCAAAGTACCCTGAGCACATCTGCTATGAAAAGGTGCTGCATGAGGAGCTCAAGTGATGAGCTCCTGGTAGTGACAGCCAACAAATCTGGATTCTGATCTCTGGCTCCACAAGAGGCTCCACTCAAGATGCTGTTTCTGGTGTGCTCTGTCTGGAACAGGGAATAGTTTTTCACCTTTTGCCTAAAGATCTTTTTCAAAGAAGCATTTTCCATTGTATAGCTTCATGCCATTGCTTTCATATCTCCATCTTGTAAATGTGCAAGCATCATGATGCCAAAAAACTAGTGAAACTAGATGAAGGGTAAATATCTGAAGTGAAATAGTAACTGTAAATGTAGCAAAATCTTTGCAATTTACAGCCATCGAGCTGTCTAGATATTGTCTATAGGTATTATCTATTTAATACAGCTTCAAAGGGTACTTTGAGAAAAAGAATAATGTGTTTCACTTGCTGACTAGTGCAGCAGCTATATAAGGCTGCAAAGGGGGAAAAAGAAGGAAAGAGGACACTGTTGGATAGGCTCAAGCCTGAGCTCTGGTAGGCAGATTGATTCTGATGTGAAGTGAGTTTTGTGTTTGGTACAAAATGGGTAAAAAACTGGTGGAACTTTACTAGGAAGAATCTTTATTGCATTGTGCATGAATAGATGGAAAATAACAGCTTGAATTTGGATATGAGCAGCTTAGGATACTGTGGAGGAGCTGAGATGTGGTAGCCAACAGCTGTGGGCTCTAGTGTGGCTGTGCAGGATTGCTGTGGCTGTGCAGGTTTGTGTCTCTGTTCCACTATTGATACTCGGGGTGTGGACAGCCTGGCATCTGATTGTCTTCCAATGGGACTTTGAGTCTCAACCTCATTGCTTCTCCTGAGCTTTCTTTTCATAACTAGTAATTGGCTTATACTAAAATTTGAGCAACCTTTGTATTTTTCATTTTTCTTTCCATTGCTAGCCTACTAAAAGACAGGAATGTCAGTTTAGCTGCATGAAATAGATTTCCACACAGTACAACGTGGACTCTAAAATATATTCACCAAACAAGAAGAAACTGCTTACATGACTTAAGATCTCTTTATCTGTAAACAATTTCATGCTCCAATAGATCTTGTTTAATCTCGAGATACTGATAATATGCATGCTAGGAAGAGTTCTAGTTATATTTGTCAGATCCAAAACTTTTTAAGCCTTGCTATTCATTCACTAATGTTCACACTCACCAATGTTCATGCTTGTTAAATGTAGCACTCATTAAAAATACATAATCCATATTCATCATTTTAGTTATCCATCACTAAATCAGATTAATAGATCACCATGCAATTTTACATTCTTTTTACAATTTAATGGAAATGATCCATTACTCAAATATTGAGCATTGCCCATCTGCACTCTTTGTATTTTTTTCCCTCCAGTTGAGTCAGCCATTAATGAGTGATAAAATGCAAAAGGTTGACAAATGAGTTTGTATATCTTCAAGTAGTTGTTGCCAAGACCCCTTGTAGTGTTTGGTCAGCTTTCTGAGTCATTACCCTCTGCTTCTGGCTTCTTGTGCATCCTCAGGTGGGGTACTCCTGTTTTGGCAATGCCTCTGAAAGATGGCATCTCTGATTGGATTAATGGATTCCCTTATTATGTTTGATGACTTTTCATATTTCTCATTTTAATTCATTTTTTATAAATGGACTCATGTCTTGGTAGCTTCTTTCCCATGGCAGGAGGTCTGTTTTAATCAGAACACTTATATAAAAGGGATTTTTTTGAGGGTAAGTATTGCATTTGTTTTGCCAGTACTGCTATCTAAATAGATGCAGCCTTGTGCATTTTAAAATTCTGTGTTTCTGGGGTAGGCAGGATATTTTGTGCCTTTCTATTCCAGTCTGTGATTTCTAAGTACTCTAAGGGGGCAAAAGATAATGACATCATACTTAACTTCAATATTAATCACGACAATAACTAACTACAAGCACATCCCTCACAGATCTGTTTCATCTGGATTTAGCTCAAGCCAAGTCTTCACTTTAAAGGATGCCTCCCTCAGGATTTCCCTACCTGTCTCTGTTATTAATTCTAATTGGTTTTGTCTTGAGCAACACTTCCAGAGGAGGTGGCTGCTGAGAACCAGTATGTAGCAGTTGGTCCTGAGACTACAGCCTCTGTCTCTCAGACCTGTCACCAAGAGGTTTGTGAATAGGGTCTGAAAGCTTCTGAAAGTGTTAGCACCTTCTCAGCCACTCTCAGTGCTAAAGGATGCAATTGCAGGAGAAACTCTTGGCAATATGTTGTGCTATTCAAAGCCAGCAGTCAGCTAGCAGATATACAGTGTGCCTCAGTTTCTGGACAGTTCATGTCACTCATACACAGAGATGAGTGATACTAACCAGGCTGAAGAGTTGCATGAGAGTTGCTAAGGGAGAGGGGTGAAAAAGGGGTGGAGTGGTTTTGGTCATTGCAGAAAAAAAATCTTTCCAGCACCTGAGAAAGTTTGTACAGCTCATGATGAGCTTTCTCTCTGTAATGTTTTTTATGAGCGTATATAATTCCTTTGGACAGGGACTGACAGGTAGAACACATGACATATTCTTTAAAAAAAGACATTTTAGTAAATCCAGCACATTACCTTTTGTCTTCCTTTATCCCCAGCTTTGCCTCAGAGCTGCTTGTTAAGGCTGCAGTTGGTAGGAATGCTGGGCAGGAAACATCTTTTGTTTCTGCCCTTCCCTGGCTCAGCCAGTGCCCAGGAGTGCTCCCAGAAGCAGTGTGGTGCCCTCTTGAACCTGTTCCTTGCTGGGCTGGTGGCCTTGAAAGGCTGTGCACCAAGGCAGGGCTTTTCTGAACCTGGTTTTTTCCTCCCATTTTTCCTTTTTCTTCCTTACCTTGTTTTCCATGTCTGTTCTCTGCTTTTTCTCCCACGCTGCCTCCTGAGGGCTGCTGTTAAGGAGAGTGGGTGCAAGCTGGGCTTGCTCTCTGTGAAGTGTTTTCAGAGAGGAAACTTGTAAGAGGCTGAAAGGTGAGATTTTTTTTCTTTTTCCCCAGTAAATACTTGGGAAAAAACCCAGCTTTGGCAATGAAATAAACCTTCAGAAATGATACTAGAAGTAAAAGTGAAATTTTTCAGTGTAGGAAACATATAATGCAATGTGTGTTTTAATTACAGGGAAGCAATCAAAGAAACCTGTAAAGGCTGCAGTTTTTGTGATTTGATGATAGCAGCCTTGTGAATTGCTGAGAGAAAAGTGTTGCCATGCTGTGGAATCATCAGATTCCCCCATGCTTGCCCTATATCTGTAAGGCAAAACAAACTCCACTTTATGTGTTTATCTAAAGCTTAATTGCTGCTGCTGTGAGCTTCTTCACCAGCCAAGCCTGGATCTAAGTTACTGATCACTCAAGAGATAAGTACTTTAATAAAATAAAGAAAACAATGGTAGATCCTATATCAATACTCTAAACAATGCAAAATGTGTTCCATACACATCCTTTCCCAATCATGCATTTCACAGCAGATTTCTTTTTGCATACAGATTCACTGATGCAGGTTTTTTGACACAACATTCCATTTCATCTGTGTGTGTTTCCAGCTCAGGAAAAGTGACCAGATAACCTGTACAGATAGGGTGTGAGCTTTGTCCCACAGCTAAAACATGATGAACCAAGTTGTACTGACCTTTTTAAGTATTTGAATAGGCTTTCAGCTTATGAACATTTTCTTCTAATGTCCAGTGATTTGCTAAGATTAGTATTTGCATTTCCTGTTCCCATCTCTCTGCCTGCTCTGCCTTTGTATTTCCTTCCCAAATATACTTTTTCTGTGTGTCCTTGTATCTTTATCTGTCTTTTTTTCCTGTCCTTTCTAACTTGAATTCCTTTCATATTTTTTCAGCATCAAATAGCTTCACCTACATCCTTACCATGACTCTATAAAGCATTTCAGGGCAGTCTTCCACTGAGATCCCCTAATGTCAGAAATTAAACAAAGCAACAGAAAAAAGAGCCCAGCAACAGAAAAAAGAGCCCGGCTTAATGCATCTTTCTACATTTCAGTATTTAGCCAATATATTTTGTTGGGGCTTTGTGCTTTGTTCATACAGTGGAGAAACTTCCTTGGAGAGCATAAAGGCTGAAAAGAACCACTGGAGAAAGCAGTTGGTTAAAGGGGTTGCTATCACATGCAAGCACAGCATGTTGGACCAAAAAAAAAAACCTACTAGAAAAGAAAGTTTTGGGGTTTTTTTTGGTGGGTTTTTTTTTGTTTTCTTTGGTTTTTTTAGTATAGTGTAAATGGCAGTTGGGGGTCTTCAGGAGGGATGTGAGCAATGAGAAATCTGAAGATGAATCATTTGCTTAACAGAGCTTCTCATGTGTAAAAGGGGCATTGGAAGGAGGGCTAGGAAGTCATGCTGTCAGTGGAGGAAAGAGGCAGGGGAGCAACTTTATGAGAGATCAGGATAGTTTCATGGACTTTGTGCTTCTAGTTCAATGGAGCTCCAAACTGGAACAAAGCATTTTGGATGACAATCTGGCCTTTTCAAAAGATGAAGGGGTTGTATCCTCCTTAAATATTTAAAGAACACAGGGAGCACTTTGAAAAGACTAAAGTATCAAACTAGGCAATTAAAGGAGAGGATTCTGCTGAGACCTTGTTTCTGAAGATGTACTGATGAGGTAAAAAAGCAGTCCAAATGCTTAGTACGCAGAAGACAGCAGGCAGTAATTGCTTAAGTAAATGTGTGCTGTAAAAAAAGAAAGTGTGCAATGCAAAGAAGGCCAGTGTTCTCAATTTGCTGTTGAGAACCTGAGCACAGTTGTGCATGTTTGCAGTAGAAATCCATGCATTTGCATGGGAGTGTGAAATACTCCTCTGTACTGCTGGAATTAGGAGTCTTCCAGTATCATCTATCCATGGAAGATTTCAAGGCTATGTTGGATGGGGCTTTGAGCAGCATGGTGGAGATGTCCCTTCTCAGGGCAGGGGGTTTGGAACTGGATGTTCTTTGAGGACCCCTCTAAATAATACCATTCTATGAATCTGTGTTCCTTCTACTTGGATGAAGTCATTTCATTCAGCCTCTGTCCATCCTGTAATTGAGACCTGATGGGATATCCCAAGATACTGATGGTTTTATAGACATTTAAAAAATAATGGATTTTTCATGGCTGAAAATCTCTCCAGAGGAGTTAATTTTAAGATTTATCAATTAGCAAGAATCCCACCACCCCCACTCCTGCTACCACTAGGAATTTAATCCTGAATTAGGGGAATCTTTGATATTACTACTAGTACCTGTAATGTGCTTTAGAGAAGCATAAATGGGAAAGGCATAGGTCGTTCCATAGTGGATATTCACAATTGAAGGAATCCTAGGAAAATAATTGGCTTCAGAAGACTTTTGATTTGTGATTAATTATTCACAACACAATTTCTCCTGCCTGTCTTGATCGTACACTTTAATCTCTTCAATTTGTCTGGCTTTCATTGGTTTTATTTGTAAGTTCATTAAAATTAATCTTTCTGAAAAAGAAGTCTGACTTTGAATATAATGTTGCTTGTGCAATAAACGTGGGCATTTTGCTTTGTTACATTCATATGTATTTTAGGGAGCTGCATATGAAAGGGTGGTCATGTGGGTTAGGTGAATGTATCTGAGCATAATCTGTTATACAGCCTTTCTTCTAGAGGATAGAGCATCTGCATGGACACGTGCCACACAGCAGCACTGCCTTCACACTGCTGTATGTTTTATGAAAAAGATAAGAAACACCACTACAAATGCCTTGAAATTATTTTTAAGCGGACAGCAGGTGCAAGGCTTGGGGTATTGTGTTTGTGTGCTGGGTTGGGTTTCTTAGTCCTTATTATGTCCAACATGTATCTTAAGGCTGGAGTTGGACAGGCAATTTAATGATCAGAAACTCCTCTGGTACAGAAAGGGCAGCTCCTTTCCTTCTCCTACACCAGGGTCAGGGGCTGATGTTGGTGTGGCTGCAGGGAGAGAGGGCAGGGTGTGCCCTGGCTGACAGCCTGGTGCACGGGAGGAGGTGACAGCCCGGTGTTTTTGCAGCACTTTCTGGCTCTGGCTCACTCCTCTTGCCCGGGGTTTTGCTGTGAATGGGGGAGCCATGGTCTGTGGCAGGGGAGCAGGGCTTGGGACAGCCTGTGCATCTACTGAAGGTGTCAGCAAGCAGTTGTAGAGAAGCAGGACAGCAGGGTGGTTTGTTAAAGGTGACTGGAAGGGTGGAGAACAACAGCGTGTTTGGGACAGCATTAATGGTAAGCAAGTTAGGTGCTCCTAAGGATTGGTCTGTCATTTGCTACAGTGGTATTTTAAGGTTGACAGAAAAAAAGAGGTGAAAGAATGCTTTGACAAATTTGATAATCTCATTCCTACATCATCTCTGGTGTATTTGGCTGTAAAGTGGCTCAGGATCCCCTCTGATTTGTGTCTCTGTTTTATAACTATTTGTTTGAATTTGATGGGCTTTCTTTTGATCTGTTTAGAAGCATTTCTGTACCCCTCAGCAGATACCTTCTTGATCAGATAATAGTGTTTCATCTGAGCTTTTTTCAAAATTATAATGATCCTCTGCTAGTTCCTATTCCAGAAGGAGTAAGTATCACTTTGCTTTAGTCTTTATTAAATTATTACTTAGATGTTGTCCTCTGTTTAGGTTTTAAACATGGCTTCACAGCTCAGCTGAATACAGTTGAATTTGCTTAGCCCTCTTTTGTGAAAGAATAATAAGCCTGAATTAATATTTCTTAATTAGCCCTGCCTAGTCTTTGCTGGTAAAAGTCACTTTGAAATGAATCCAGCTAAGGTTGCTATAGTGCTAGAGATACTCATTAGGTATTTCTGCCCATAAGACTGTTCCAGATGTTCCCCTGGGTTTTACTGCTGCTATTTGGAATGATTGGTAGCAGATGGGAGGAGTTTGGGGAGTAAATCCTCAAAATAGCAGATTTCCAGTTTTGCAATTGGCCACTTTAGACCAGAAACCAGTGAAAATAGAGTTTAAGTGCCATTTAAATCTGAGCTGAGATTTGAGACCTTTTCCCAAAAGAGCTGTTCATCAATTTGTGCCGATAAATATCACTTGGAGCTTTACATATAAGAATGTAGCACATACATTTCTTCTCTCCCTGAAGTTGGTGTCAAAGTTTGTAGCACTTAGAGACCAAGGAGGAAACCCAAACCTTAAACCCTCTAGAATTAGCCCAATATCTAACTCTGTTAATTCCTGGTAATTGCAAATACCACCACAATCATATGGGACCACAGATTAATCCTAACATCTATTTAATTTTAGATTTTGATTTGATTGCTTAAATACTTACTGTATCTGGAACACTGGCAGATTATTCCTAGTATTTTGCTCTAGCAAGAGTAGAATTATTACTTCTTCAGAGGTTTGGCTTAACTCTTAACTTTTTAGCTTCCAAAAGCTTAGCTGAGTTTAAGGTTCAGAAAAGAGACATGCAACTATCAGGTAGTGAATTAGTTTGTTACAAAATATAGTTATCAGTTCAGCCATTAGCATGTTTCAAATGTAATGTTTAGTGAATATTTAACTTCAGTCATACTTGCTTTGCCACCTGCCTTCATGGACAAACTTTTAAGCTGGTATATTCAGAATTTCATAAATTTGAGGGGTTTTAATATGTTTGGGTTTTGTGTGGATATATATCAGACTGGAGATTGCTTTAGAAGACTGCAGTGGTCTCTGTCTGGACAGCTGAATCTGCTTTGTGTGTGACTGTGTTTGCAGCAATTCCTTCTAATGGCATGTTTGAAAAAAGATAGATACTAAAAATTCTTTACTATCCAAACATTAATTTTGCTGACATTTCAGCCTTTAGGTAGTGGGTGGTAGAAGAATGGTGGCTGTTACTTTTCTAGTTGATGGCTTTGTCTCCACAAACACACTGCATGTGAATTGCCTCTCACCATGTGTCCCAACCAATCCAGCAAATATCATCTCCTTCCAAATGGGCTGAAATTGGGCAGTCAAATGGAAACTCCTATTCACAGTTTGTGATGAAAAAAACTAATGAAATGCTCCATTAATCATTTACTTTGCCCTTCATTCCCACTGCAATGAAGACTGAGAAGCAACATTAGCCCACCTGAAAGGCTTAAGCATTTAAGATTGATCTTGAATAGGATAAGACCATCAGTGATATGATATAGGATTAATAAAGGCTTAAATAAACAACTCATGTCTTATTGTTGTGTTAACATAACAATCAGTCATGGACAGTATTTCTAGGTATTGTATTTAAATTTCATTATTGAAAGGCCTCACTGCTGGGAGTTTTGTGTGCTTGCTGAGAACTTGGTAAGGCTGCTTATTTTGGCTATACAGGATTTTATTTCACTACTTGTAATGCTGTGAATGTTAATAGTGCTAAATGAGGCAGGAATTATTTTTTAATACCTGTGAAATAAAAATACTGCTGCTTTGTGAAGACTTTCCTCAGTCAGTGTTAGCAGCAGTCTTCTCTTTATGCCAGATGATCCCAAATTGAAATCCTCCTTAGACACATGTAGATCAATTGTCTCAACGTCTTTACATGGGGTCCGGTGTTTTGAGCGAGATGTTGAGCCATATCCGTGCATGAAGTGGAAATTCTGAAATTGCACGCATGATATGTGGAAACTGTAGAAGAATTTTAAGTACAGTGTAATTTTTTTTTCTCTTTTCTTATACTTCTTTTACAACCCTTAAAATTAGGAGAGAGCACCTATGGAAACAAGCATTAGTATTCAAAGGACTTTGCATTATAAGTGTCTCCATTAAGTAAATAAATGTAGGAGTCATAGCAAAGCAGTTTGTTGTTTAGCTGTATAGAACACCAGTGATTTGTGCTTATTGAATTTTAAAACAGCACAAAAAAAGTTAGAGGAAAATTTAGGAAATAGCTATGCAGCTCTTGTTCACTGTTACAAAAAGTTGAGTGATGCATACAAATAGCACTAATTAATTTTTCAGTAGGGAACCAACACTTTTTGCATACTGATTTTTCCAACGCTGGCATGAAATTGGTTACATTACTGCTGTACTGGGATCAAGTGGCACTGCTGCAGGGGATTAAGTGTGTAGAAAGGTGTTGTGCAATCAGCACTGCTGGGATCCACAGCCTCATTGACTGAAAGCATTACAAGTGGGAGAACGTATCGTTCTGGATTTACCAGTTACTTACGTTGAAAATGTATGAAATTGAAATGCAATTTTCTGATTTTTTACTTTAGGTAAATTAGGCTATGATCAGTCTGTAACAAATGGAAGGATTACCGTGGTGCTTGAGTCAGGGTTGATGGCAAGCTCTAGGCAACACTAGTCTTTAAATGAGCTGAACTTGTTCCTTGTCAAGCAATATTTGTCAGTGGAGCAGGTTTAATGTGAGACTTTTAATAACGATAAGACTGTGGATTTGTAGAATATTGTTTAAAGATCTGTGGAGTCTCTTTTGTTTTTTTACTGAACAAGACCAAATTTTTTTTTCTTTTACCAAGTTGCAATATTTGAGATAATAAGCCTTTAAAAAATTTGAAAATCTGCAGATGTTAATGCTATTCCTTTACATTCAACTTTTTCACAGGCAGCGAAAGGAAACATTTGTGAAACTTCTGTACAGGAGGAGGCTGAATGGAGAGAGTAGGAATAGGGAGAGTAAATTTTCTGGAATGTTTTTACAACAGAAAAATGTGTTAGAATAATAAATGACTCATGATAACTAAAACTTTAGGCCATAGAGGCAATGCCTCTGCATATCTGTATGGCCTTAGTCCATTTTCAGCTTTGGATGGAGAAGCAAAGAAGGTGGAAATGCACTGTTAGTGTCAGAGTATAAATGGTCAGTGCAGGACTTCTCATGGTCACAGTCACTTTGCACTTCCCTTTGATGTGGCTCAACATACCTTTTCTAGGGCAAAAGTACAATCTGCAGAATTAACAGATGAGGTTCTTGCCTTGCACCAAAGAAAGTATTTCGGTAGCTCTTGTATTGAAAAAACAGAACTAAATTAGAGTGGGTATGTTTGTGGCTTTATGAATTGACCATATCATGCTCAAATCTTTGCAAAATGTCTAAATTACAGTCCATGGCTTGGCTGCAGTCTCTGGGATGTCTAGTTCAGACCTCAAATAACTAGAAAATTGGGTTTTTTCCCCTGCCTATGTCAGAGTCCTTTACTCTTCAAACTGTAACTCATGTTTCATAGAAAGGGGTGACTTGCTGTAGGTATATACCACTGCAGACAATTGGCTCAAAGACTTGAGGATATTGAACAGTTCAACCACAGAATACAACAACAGCACTGTAAAATCTTGGGTACAAGATAATTTTTATAAATTTCACTGTCCATTAGAAATTTAGAGCATGATACAATAACAATGTTAACATTTCTACCAGTCTCTGAAAGAGCAGTGATTTCTAGCTCCCAGCCTTTCTCTATGTCTTCTTTAGAAAGTTCCCTTAACCAGCAGATACAGAAAGCTTTGAAGTATTTTGAAAATTTCTTTTGTAATTGTCTCTGGCAACAGCAATTCATCCTGCCAGGCAAAGGGCTTGAACATTGTCACCAAGCTGATATATTTGGAACATTTGTAAGTACAGTGCTTCTATGAAGCTCTAGAAGCCTCAGGGTATTTCATTTCCCAGCTCTGGTGCTCTAATGCATATCTGGGGCTATTTTAATAGGGAAAGACCTTTCTCCAGCTGGAAAAATTGAGCCAATCTGAGGATTATCTAAGTGTTTCTAATGATTTTTCAGGCCTATTTACTTTGTAACAAGACACCCAACTAACAGGCTTACTGGATAATATTGCATTTCTTGTTCTGCTCTAGCAAATGTTGGGTGTTTTACACGATTAAATTACTCATTCACTCTTTACTCAGAGTGCAAACTACAAACTGCTCTGTGCTGGTGGGACACTTTCTCCTGATGTAAATAAAGACTGGGGGAATAGTGAGATTCAAGTCCCACCTTGAAGAGTCAACAAAACATTATTGTTGCTTTTTGATTGGACTGTTTAATATTAGAATGATAGAAACAGTGTAGTACAATTTTTACCTGAAAGAGGAAAGGGAAATCACTCCAGAAAACCCAAAAAAGTTCATTGTTAGATGATAAAGGAGGGGCTAAGGTAACAGTGTTGAAAATGATATTTTATGGATAATGCTAGAGCCTTAATAGAGGTATTGAATTAAATCTCAAGAATTCATATGTGTTTTATAAATACAGTTTTATTTTCTCCCAAAGTTTTTGGTGAAAATAATTATTAAAGTCAGGTAAAGAGGTGTACCATTTGGGAGAGGGAGGCAGGTTTTGTCATTTCTTACTGTACCAGGCATGAAAGTATGCAGAGCAAAAGGTTTATTACAAAAGTGAACGTGGCCTGGTGGCTGCCCAGCTTCCTGCCCCTCCCTTCTTGAGCCATATTGGTATTTTTATGCCCCAGTACATTTCCTGATAGCATGTTTTCACCTCCCCCACTCATGAAATCCTGCTACCTGACAGGGTGTTCTATATGCTGCACAGATGAGTCTTTGAATAGAATGAATCCCTCTAATGCCTTTTGTGGCCAGCTTTCCCCCTCCGTTCACAACATGTCTCCTTTTATTGAGGATGGCGCTGATTCAGACTGTCTGATCAGTTCCTTTCAGACTTTTGTCACTTAGAGTCTTCTCCCCAGTGTCTTGTGGCAGATGATTACTAAGGTTATTCTTCCTTCTTTTTTTCTTTTTTTTTTTTATTGTAACCTAGGCTTTGTAGCTTGAATTTCTCTGTGAAGTGTAGTAGAATATCTGAAATACCTGTCTCACCATGTCTCTGTATTTTTCTAAGCCATTAACAATTTTGTTACTGCCTCTGTTCCTCTTAACTTTAGGTTTATATTATTAGTAATTTTAAAAATATTTTTTAGCTTTTTTTAATTTTGGCCATTTTTAGATTCAATCTGTTACTTCTTTGAGGTGTCTCTACCCCACTGTAATAATCCCTTTCCAGAAGGAATTATTCTTGAAAAGTGTACTCTCACCTTTCCTGCCAGGTATAAACAAAGCATTTTCACTCCCTCGCCTCTGGGCTTTGTCTTTACAACCTGTTCATTGTTTTGCTTGCCTACTTCAGATTTTCTCTAATTTATTAATGCCCTTTTTGTAATAAGTGGCCAAACTGGCATGCAGTACTTTAAAGCACTAGTATTAAATAATTTATTTTCTATGAATAATTCAGTCCATACTCTGTAATGAACGATCTTGCCTCCACAGAAGCATCCATTGTTCATAAGCATGTGCCAAATTGTTTGTGCAAACAATTGTCAGGTGATGTGATCCTGAATAGTTCAGCTGTTTGATTTTGGTGGTATAAGACTATTAACATAAGGTCTTGTCTTAGCACAGTCTACCTTAATTAAATGGGGGCCCTTAGTTAAGGAGCTTACATCTTAGGAGGACTTAAACCTGCTCTGAATATCGGTAGTGTTACAGGTTCAGCTGATCAGCTCAAATTTTATCAATGAAATCTGTGCTCTTAGTCCATCACAAATGTGAGATGAGATTTTTGTCTCCCTTTTAGATAGGTTTATTCCAAGGCCCTGAGTACAACTGTTACTGCTCACAAGGTTTCAGCACATATATCTGCATTCTTGCTTGTGTGTCTAAGCTTAGTTTACCTTCAGTGTGTTCCTACACAGCTGCAGCTACATTGAAATAAATACGTGGCGTAAGCTGAAATGAGAGCAGATGCAAACACCTTGCAGAAGTGCAATGCAATTATGCAATCTGATCCTGTCCACGTACCTGGATGCCAAGGGTGAAATTTGTCAGTGTAGGAAAATATAGAGTGCCATTCAGTTCAAAGAAACCAAGTTAGGCCTGCTAAAACAGGCAAATACAGGTTAATAGCAGAATCCTTCATCTCTTCCAATACTCATAATAGTACTCATGTTCAAAGAACTAAACCAGAAGCAACATGTAACAACATAAGCACAGTCTTTTGCAGATTGTCAAGAGTAAAATTTGGAGTGGTTTCATTCATGATTATATCATTTTTTAAATCCAAGATTTAAAAATTATGTATCTGAGACCTCATAATTTGTCAGTGAAGGATAACAATGAAAGATAACAGTGCATTACACTTTCAGTTATTAATCTGCTTGCCAGAGTCTCTAGGACTGGAGACATGAAATTTTGACAGGGGCACTGAATCTTGCTACAAGAATGTTCTAGGAAAGTATCACTTAAAATTATTTAACGAGCAATTTGTTATTTTGACTTCATATTCAATAGCATAATTGCCTACACTGTAAGGCATTGTGTCAAGACCATCATCCTCTTCTCTGCTCTGCTGTCTGCCTCAGGTTGGGGGATACAGATAATGCAGTGACACAAATCCACAGTCATACTGACATTCCATGTTAGTTTAGTTCTATGTTCATTTGTATTTTTTTAAATTCAGGCGCTCTTTATAGATTTAAATATTACACAATGCATTTAAAACAGTCCTGCAGCATGTAAGATGTCTGACTTTAGAGATAAAGAATCTCTAATACTATTTTCTGAGAGGAAAAAGCAGCAGACTTTGGTCTTGAATGTTAGATTTCAACTAGGCAAACCACTTGTAATTCCTCTATCTGCAAATTGAAGCGTCGCTCTGGTCTTGGTTGCTACCTCTGATTTTAGGATTTCTCAACTAAGGAGCCTATCTTATCATGGATTTCAAAGTAGTAGAAAAATTCTATCCCATCCCTCATGAACTGTTATAGGAAATGGTATTTCTTTGACTGATGGGCTGATTTTGACTTCTAATAAAAAAATGGATTGCAGCCATAAGTATGAACTCTCTATTTCCAATTCCCATAAGTGCTCTTCATTGTATATTAAGGACATGAGATCTGAAAGAAGGTTTAGGAAGGAGGGCTATCATTCAGAATTAATAGAGTATCTGGAGTTATATCAAAGTATTTGATTGGCTAGTGTACAACATTACTTCTTAAGAGTTCATTTAAAACACATTGCTTCAAAATAACCATATGTTCATCACATTTAATTTCTTTTATGACAGCAATAAAGTGAGTACAAATAATTTTTGTGGAATCGATTGTCAGCAAAGGTTAAACATTCCAAGAAGTACCTTGTGTCTCAACTATTGTGCCTGACAGAGGTGCGGATAGCTTAAAACTTTTTAAAAGTGTTGACAAGTACACAAAAGTCTGCTCTCATCTGTAAAGATGAAAAACCATATCAACAAGGGGAAGTGGGATGGAGCATAAAGAGCTACTCACATTTGGAACAAGGAATAACTGAGAGCTGTTCTGCAAACAGTTCCTGGGAAACTTTAGGTTGGTGTAATGAAGAGCAAGCACATCAACACTGAATTTTAGAACAAAAGTCTATCTTGGCTTTATCATGATTTAGCAATTGGAGAAAAGCACAGAAAGTTGCACAAGAAAAAAGGTGAAGCTTTAAAGGATTCAAAGATGTCAGAAGGAAAACAGAGAGCAACACAAAAAACCCCAAAAGAACACTTTAAAGATTTTCTTCAGCATATATGTGGTGGCATGCAACTCCCAGCACACTAGAATTCAGGGTTTTAAAAATATTTTTATTTTTTTATTATGTTTATTCTTTGTGTGTGGTGATTATAAAAATACTTACTGTTAATGCATAGATTTGTGAGGAGGATTATTTGACAAACTGGTATAAGTAGGTGACAGCAAACTGGGTAATGTACTTGTGGCAAAGTTGTTTTCTAATTTTTGCTATCAGGCCCAATTCTGTAGTCCTTGTGGAGTGGAACTGATTCAGTGTCATTTGGGGAATCTTTCAGGGGCAGTTGAACATGGACTTTCAAATGTGAAATGGGATTAATGCAAGATTTTTCCTCTGATTAGAGAGAGTATTTACCTAATATGCCATGATTATCTTTTAAAGGCCTATGGACATAAGGATTATTTTCAGAACAAGGTCTTAGAAATTTTGTATCAATTATGTTAATAATGAATTGACAATAACAAATAGCAGCATATCCAGCAGGAAAACACATATACCCTTTTTTCCCCTGAAAAATTATCTATTCTAAAAGCTAAGCAAATTGAATCCTCCAGATTAGATGGATGTTAAGGACCCAGCTCAGGAAAGCATTTAGAAGAATTTAGGCATTATCTCCTTAGTTTTCAGTGTTTTTAAATTCAAATCAAACAGACAACAAAACCCATTCTATCCTCCTGGAATTGTGTACCCTGAAGGCACCGATGGGCTTTGGTGGCCATGACCAAGCTCTATGGGGATCATCACAGCCTGAGCCCCACCATGGGTGCAGCTCTGCTGCCACACCAGGTACACCTGTCTGGCCATGTGCTCCATGGTCTGGACTCTGATATGAGCTTGATGTGGCTGGAACTCAGTCCTGGCTCATCACCAGGACATTGCCTCACCCTCTGGACTCACAGTTGGACCAGGCCACCATCTCCAACCTGCCCAGCTTTCTTCACTTGATCTGCTGCAGTGAAACACTGGTCAGTGAGGTTCTTGCCCTGGTGACCTTTGCATTTGGAGACCAGTCACCCCTTGTTGCGCCTTGACAAATTAAAGATAATTCTGTCTATTTTACAACAGGAAAGATTACCTGTGCATGAATTCAAACACCACAGCCCAGTGTTTCAGTAGTTGCTTTAGGTTCATTTCATTATAAATCCTGATGAGGGAGGAAAGGAGACAAAATGTACAAATGTTATGCTCTGTTGCCTGCTTCTGAGAAACAATTTAAAAGGAATGTCCTGCATGAAAAGCCACTTTTCCTTGTACTGGTAAAAGACCTCCTGCTGGGAAAAGTGATGTGTGTCCTGTTGATTTTTGGAGCACAAATGTGAGACCAAGGAGAGATCAACCCATCCAGGGAGAGAGAATTGGGGTTGAAGTCTTTCAGAAGATCATGGCCACAGACTTATTTTCCAATACTGAAACTGCAGTAAATACCAATTTGTATCTGTTATGCATACATACTGCCACGGAGAGTTGAAATTTTCTCCTTACAGGGTATTTTGCCTCTAAAAATTACCTGGATGGATGAAGGGAGAGCAGTGGATAATGTGTACCTTGACTTCAGCAAGGCTTTTGACACTGTCTCTTATGAAGTCCTTATAGGCAAACTCAAGAAGTGTGGCCTGGGTGACTGGACAGTGGGATGGTTTGAAAACTGGCTGAGTGGTAATGCCAAAGGGTTGTGATCAGTGGCACAGGGTTTAGATGTCCCCCAGGGTTCTCTACTGGGCCCAGTATTTTTAACTTGTTTGTCAGTGCTGAAGGGGCAGATGTTTCCTCAGCAAGTTTGCTGATGACACAAGGCTGGGAGGAGTGGCCAGCACCCCAGAGGGCTGTGCAGCCCCTCAGAAGGACCTTGATGGGCTTCAGAGATGGGCAGAGAGGAACCTTCTGAAATTCAGCAAGGGCAAATGCAGGGTCCTGCACCTGCTGAGGAATAACCCCAGGCACAGGCTGGAGGCCTGCTGGAAGGCAGCTCTGCCAAGAAGGACCTTGGCTTCGTGGTGGACACGTTTTTCATGAGCCAGGAGTGCCCTTGTGGTCAAAAGGCCAATGGAATCCTTGTTTTTACTCTTTGTTCTTATATTCCTGATTAAAAAAAAAAAACATGGGAAATTGGGCACCCATGACACTGGCCTCAGATGAGCCCAGGCACGCAGGAACTCAGGTTTTACCTCTGATGGAAAGGCTTTAGGCGAGGTGAAGAGGAAAAGGAAACGGATTCTGCCGGAGGGTTAATCCAGAGTTTTATTCCAGGGTCACAGATCTCTGAATCTTGGCTAGGCCAATGACCCCAGGGCTGAGAAGCATCTTTTGAACTTTTGCCAATCACACCTGGAATGTTAAGCTTGATGGACAGCACTTAGCAGGAGGCAAGGGGGAGGGGAAGGGAAGGGAGAAGGTATTGCCACACCTGGGAAAGGGCTGGGATAGCTAAAACAGGAAATTGCATCACACTGCAACATTGGCCTAAGATGTGGTAGAGCTTTTCAGGGAGATATGGCAGCTCTTCTGTGCTGGATGTTGCTGCTGAACAACCTTGTGGTAGCAGCATACCTTAATCAGGGTCTTCTCTCAGCTGTCTCATTGGTTCTCCATGTGTGCTGCCGCAGCCCGAGTAATAGCAATCGCTGTTATTTTTCTAATGGAATTGTTTTACAGTTTGACCAGTTTTCCTTTTTTAGTCATGAGCTGGGTGCACAGGTACCTTCTCAAGCACAGTACTGCCTGCCATGCAAGGGCAGGAATAAGTGGCTGGGACTGAGAAGGTTAGTTAAGCTGCTGTAGTCAGTACTGCTAGTGAGTGTGTAATTGCAGCCTAGCTCCCATAGGTTCAGCCCCTGTCACTTGTGCTTACAGAAATCTGAATCATTGTGTACAGCTCAGGAATAATTCCTATTGTAGACTCCTGGAGTATTTGATCTGAGTACTTGGCATTTTTAAACTGAAATTCCTGACCTCTTTTTGGTTTACTTATTTTGAAGTGACCCCCTGAGTTGACACTGACTTACTTCCTCTACCATGTGAAGACTGAGATGCATCTGTAATTACTGGCTCACACAAATGTTTTGGAGGATCTAAGCTGTTGTAAACAATTGCATTAGATGAGCACTTTCCCAGCATGTGAAACCATGTCTAGTCACTTATCACAGCCTGCTCTCATTTCTCCACCTTGGAAGAGCTGAGTTCTTGCAGATTACTGCTGCCTAACAATTCTCAATCTTCCTTTAGCTTCTTTGTCCCTGCTCCAGAGGGGCCGTGATCCATAGTGTAAGATTACATTCGCATTCATGAACTGAATGTATGAAATGTGTAACCCAAAGTGAAATTGAAAAGAGGAATATGAATTTTGGAAAAGGGGGAAAAAGCCTTTCACAGTCATTTAATCTCTTTTGAACTTCATCATTATAAAAGACTACCTAGAAGAATATGTTTCTTTTATTAACCTGAAAACCATATTACTTGAACCTTATATTAAAAGTCATCATCTTGCTTTCACTGGGGCTATTTAAGAGAGTGACATGAGTCAGTGTAGTGTTGTTTAAACATTGCTGTATGTTATGCTCTAAATTGTATTTCCGAGGTGTTTTCCTTTCCATCTGACTTGGGCTGTTTTCTTTTGCATCTGACTTGGGCTGCCTTATGAACTTTTTTTTTTCTTTTTAATTAGCATTTAATGTTGTTTTCTGAAGCAGCTGTGGAAGCTTGTCATATGTCTATGACTGACCCATAAGCAGGCTTGAGACCACAGTCTGAAAGCCTATGAGACTATGTAAATAACTTTCCATGTTTTGTTCAGAAACTCAAGGTGGGATTGCTTATAGTAAATATCTGAGTATTGTTCTATGGTTTGCTTTATGGTCTGAAAAAGTTAAGAAGCAATGTCTCAGATATCTTCACCAAAGAAAAAATGCATTTATAGTCTTAAATGCGTTCAGAGTTTGTTAATATAGAGTTTTTCCATCACTTGCTCGCTGTGTGGGCAGAGGCTCCATCAGCCAGTAATAATTAGCTCTTGTCTTTGCTAATTCAGCATGTTTGTATTTTGAGCTGGATAATGCTTTGGTTCTCCTTTCTGCAATTTCTTTTAATTGTAAAAATCAGATGGAATAAACTTATTCTAGAGATGGGTCTTAAGGGACCCAGCCAATTCTTCATTATTGCATGCTCTTACATTACACTTAATGACAATGAAATGCATCTGTCAAGGCTTATCTTTCATTCTCTTTTAAATATACAGTTCCACTTCGAAACACAGCACAGAGAGTTTCTCATGAGTCTGACTGGAGTGTGATGGCTCCCTGTTGGCTCATGCAGGAGATGGTAATGGAAATCTTCACACTTTTGTCTTGAGCCTGGGCCAGGGCCTCCAGCCATAGCAGCCACGGACTGAGGCAGTGCAAACTGCCCAGTGAGTTAAACAAGCACTTTAAAACTAAATAAGACTCTTTCCAAGACTTAATAAAATCTGGACTTGATCCAAAATAAACATTAAAAAATTTGAGAGGGACATAGTCCCAAGATGTACTTTATGTTTATGAGCCACAGATTTTCATATGGGCCAGAAATAGATTTTGATTAAAGAAAAGGCAGCAGTTCAGCTGGTCGTGCTAAGAAATACATTGGTGGCATGTAAGCAAATAAATATGATTAATAAGTGGTTTAGTTGCTACATAGTGTCCTTCAAGGCTTTAAATCAGTTATTGACAGAAATGTTTCATGCCTCCAGGATATTTTATCCTTCAGCTGGAAATGTATTTATTTGTGATCTAGTAATTAGGTATGCTGAAGTTGTCACATATATTTTGTCATTTTGAGGGGACATAATGTGTGTGTGAAGGAAAGCACTTGTTATGTTGTAGTAGAGAGGTAGATGAGTTCTTTAACTCTTATTTCTACAAAAATATTTTATGGGGCTTAAAGCTGAAAGCCAGTCTCCACTGCTACAGATAGTTCCTCTGTAATAAACTTATGATGCTGTCACAGGATGAGATAGATGGGGGCACACAGTTGTGTTGTTGATATTTGATTTTGTGTTTTTTCAAAGACTCATAGCTTGAATTGCAGGCTTTATTGAATTTTTTTGCAGATTGTATGAGAGAAAGTTGATTCCACATTGTCCAAAAAACCCAAAAAGCACCTTTGAAGGAGAAAAGAGAGTGACTGAATATCAAGCACAGAAAGGTTTATAGCAAACAGTAAAAGGAAGACAAGCAAGAAAAAAAAATTAAGATAGGGAGCTTGTGATAGTCACTCCATCAAACACTAGACCAGACTTGTTCTCCTCCAACATGCCTGCTCAGTCTGTGCTGTTTCAGGCTACTGAATCCTGTACTTTGTCAA
The DNA here is from genome assembly GCF_000277835.1 of Geospiza fortis. Lineage (NCBI taxonomy): Eukaryota > Metazoa > Chordata > Aves > Passeriformes > Thraupidae > Geospiza > Geospiza fortis. The sequence continues at coordinate 3,151,683 of NW_005054372.1, read as the reverse complement.
ATTCCCAAGGTCTTTGGTTCATCTGTTCTTTTTTTTTTTTTTTGGTTGCCATTCACAGTAAAGAAATCTTGTCCAGAGGACCATTGTGATAAATGAATAAAAACAGGGACATCCATCTTATCAGTTATAATTATGACCTTGCAACTTTTAAGGAGTATTGGAGAGATTTTGTGCCCTAAATTCCCCAGGTACTGTTTTCTTTGTAGTAACAGTGTTATAAATGAAACTGGCATTGAACTGTTCATAACACAAGGTTAGAGAATCATCTAATACTACTCAAGTGTGGAAAAAAGTATTCTCTAATGTAGATGAAGTTAGCATTTTACTAGTTTATATTTGTAAACTTGGCATTGGATGCCCAATATCCTCGGTGGATTATCATTTAAACTAAATATAAGGGGAAAAATTTTCTATTAGTTATGGTTATTACTGTCACTCTGCATTGTAAGGATGACTAGGGCTGTGCAATATTGAAAGAGACTGCATCCCTTTATAGTGCCTGGGTGCGCAGAAAATTTTGCTTTAGAATTGTGTGATACCGTATCTACAGCAGGAGACTTTTGTACAGGGAAGTTGCATCCTTCTTGCTGTGCAGGAGCAGCCAAAGGCAGGGTTAGGTCCAGCTGAATCCCCAGCACATTTCAGTGTCCCCAGTGCCTTCAGGGTGCCTCTGAGTGGTGTTCTGGGAGCTCCTGTTCCAGTGCACACTCCAGTGTGTATTTATTCCTGTGCAGCCTGACAGTCCCCTGTTGGCCCTGGCACATGTGCAACAGACCTTCCTGGGGTACTTCTTAACTGGCCACCAAGTTTATTTGCCAAAAATGTAGCTGAATTTTAACAGTAGAAGGGGTTCAGGCTGTCCATATAGGAAATGGGAAAGGATGATGCAGGTGTGAGAACAGAAATAGCCAGAGCATCTCTAGTGGAGCCAGAGGCTTTAATGAAATAAGAACAACAATAACAAAGAAGGAATTGGTCCAGGCCTTGGAGTATAGAGGAAATACACAAAGGTTCAAGCTAGGCTATTGCTTTTCAGTCTTCTTTTTTTTTTTTCTAAATTTTCAATATGACATCTCCTGTGGATATCCACATCCACCATCTTTCTGCCTTTGTAACTTCTCCCTGGGTGTATTTTCTCCAATAGTTCTTCTCTGTATTCTTCAGTGGAGCTTTCCTTGCTGCCTCTATTATTTGAACTACTTCTGGTCAAATATATTTGTCCAGATAAGGGAATTACTTCATGCCTCAAACCCTAAAGAAGTAATAAAAAAGGAGTACTGGAGAGGGAAATCAATCTTTTCCCTTACTCATCATATCTGCTAACTCTTCTCCAAGTCATCTTTTCTTTGTGTGCATAGTCCTGTATTGGAGTAACTGCCAGCAAGAAAAGAAAAAGGAAAGCAGGGAAAAATCCCCTAAATTAAAAAAAAATCTAAGCAGAAGAACACAGAAAACCTTCTTGTTACTGATAAAAGCCTCTCCAAATATATGGCACGAGTCTGCCTAAACAGTACAAATATTGGTAGTAGCGCAAGAGTGAGAAAGTAAAATGTGGCAGCAGCAGTATCTTGCACTGAAGCACCCAGAGGTCACATCACCCACCTTCCCTGCAGTCATTCCAATAGCAGTAGGGCTGGCTTGGCTAATCTGGCAGCAATCCTTGAGTGTGCAAGGATACAAGGACAGAGAAGAGAAACTTGCTAAGAAAACACATCTTTTAATTGAGCTGGGACTGAAAATAAAGGAGTATGTATGAAAAAACCTCTTATTATCTCTGCATCAGGTACAAAAAGTGACCTGGAGCACTTTCTGTTAGAAATATTTTCCACTGTTAGCATAAGCAAAGCAAACAACAGCACAGAAGTCAGGCTGCAAATGTGCATTGGCAGTATATGCAAATGCTCTAAAAAGAGGTTTCCATTTATTTATATACATATTCCCACTGTGGTGGGAATTGAAACTAATAACATCTCAATTGTTTAGTTGTTTTCTAGATAAATGAAAAGCATCAAATGTAGGAACTTAATAATATATACATTAGTGTTTTAGATGGGGTAATTTTGGTTTTAGGTCTTGTATTCTAGAAGGTGCTTTGCCACTGAAGACACTTACTCTGTTCTCTGAAGAATTGTCATTCTAAATGAGCTCTGTTTATTGAGATGTTATAATTTCTGTACTAGAATATGGGGTGTTCCTTTTCTAGGTACTTGAAAGCTTTTTCTCTAAGAAAGGGTGTCCATTACTCAGGTTAGCTGTCCCATTTCCAGCAATGTTTTCTTAATCTGAGAACAAGTCTTGAATTTTCAGGACAGAAAAAAAGAAGGATTGATGCAGCTCAAGCAAGACAAGAAGGAATTAAAGCTTGGCTGCTTTGAAAGATGGATGCCTCCCAGCAGGAGCTGAGAGAAGAATTGCCTGTAAGAATAGAAACTGGGGACAGGTTGCTGGGAAACGGATTAATGAGCTGGAAGATAAATTGAGAGGAGAAATTAAACAGCAGATAGACCCTGCTTTTGGTGTCAGAAAGACTGATGTCCAGTTCCATGTAAGAGAAGAAGCTGAGAGTAAAACTGCCATGTTGGACCCTCATGTCCTGGTTTCCAGACCAAAATGTTTCTGTGATCCCCTCTGTTGGCGAGGCAAGCTGGGGTCTGTTGCTCTGCATGTGTGTGCTCTTGCCTGCTCACAGGGACTTCAAGAGCTTGGGCAGTGGCTCTGATAGAATTACATGGGAGAAAGGCCAAACTGGGCCCTAAAATGAGAAGAGTTGCCAAGGGTGCTCTGTTAAATCACATTTGTGTGCATGGACATTACTTCTCTTGAGCAGAGGAGAAATCATAATGTTTTCTGACATGTTTTTGAGGAGGGAAAAATGCTTTCTGACTTGATTTAAGAGTTTGTCTCTAAAAATGAACAGAAGACCTAAGTGATTGCCTTTGAAAACAGTTTATTAAGGTGCCTGATGTGCATTCATTGGTACAGAATCAATTTATCATCATTTTACAGTCTACACATTTGCATCTAAGGCTGAGTCAGCCTTAGATCACTAGGGACACCTTTTACTGTCACAAAAGTCCTTTGTATTTGGTAGAATAATGGTGCTTGTATGTCATTATGAACGAGCCGGTGATGGAGCTTGTAAGCGAGAACGAACATTTTGGATATGCATGGGAGACCTGCTGCAGATTCTCAGAGAAAAGAAGAACATATCCCATTCAGAGAGACAACAGTGGAAAGAGCAGATTATGGAAATGGGTCATGCTCTGCAACAAACTGTAATGCCTGAGGGAGTATCCAAGAAGCGACTAAGAGCTGGAAATGTAATGACAAGGTTATGGATGAAGCAGCTCTGTTCATCCATTGGAGCAGAAAGCAAATACATCACTTTTCCAGAGCAAGTGAAGACAGGTGCAACAAGAACTGAAGGGAATTCCAAGTTACACACTGTGTAAGGCTCTCTCTCCTGTGCTAAGACCATAGTGTTGAGTCCATTTCCCAAAATATAAATTGAATGGAGTTTTTGGGTAAAATCTTAAAGGTCTGGATTATACTTTCAGTTAACCTGACACAAATTTAGCCTCATCCTGTTTAGCTTCATAGAGTAACTTGGAGTTTTAATAAGGCAACTGAAGCACAGTCTGGCCCCAGTGGATTTAACGCATTTGAATGCAGGAGAGAGTGTGAAATGATGCTCTTGTTAGAGCTTGAGAACAAGAATGTTAACAGGGAAGAGGTTGTCTTTCTAAGTTTATAAAATTGCATTAAATTGCATTTTCTAAAATTTTGGTGTCTAAAGCATGCTAAGACTAGCACAGGACTGAATTTCATAGGCAACCCATCTGAAAATAGGCTGAGATGACTGTTTACAGAATAATCTTACTGGGTTTTGACATAGATTAGATTGTATTGATGTCACTGTTTCAGTGTCTTTCCTACAGGAGGCCGGAGATGGAAATATTATGAAAAGTCTGGGCAACAGCTAAGTTGCCAAGTATTTAGGACATGTGGATCTAGTAGCTAAAGAAAAACAAAACAAAGAGAGGGAAGCAACACCTGAAGTATAGCATTTTTAGACAACATGAAATATTTTACTGTTCTATTTGCACATCTAGGTACAAGAAGGAGGGAAGATATGGGGAGTTTATTTTTTAAATTGATCCTACATATATCAAAAGTAATTTTAGGTTTTTGTGATGCTTTGCCACTTGTCAAAATCTGTAGATGAGCTCTACTTGTTCTCCTTGTTCTGATGGTTGATTTACTACCACAATGGCAGCCAAAGGTGGGTGATGCAAAAAAGATTGGCTTTGAAAATACAAAGACAAAACCACCTTTGGTATTTCAGCTCTCCCAGCCTCCTTCTGGAGTGCAGCAAAAGAGTGGAGGTAGTATCAACTTTTACAGGGTGCTTTCAGATTTCTACATTCTCATAATGTCTGCTAAGTTATGACAGTCATATGCCTGGTGAAGCATCTGGTTAATCTTTAATTCTGTAGTGAATAAATTCTCCTGCCTTTAGCACTGATGTGAAATAATGGATCTGACCTTTAATTTCAGATCCTGGTCTTGTGGGATAAAGAGAAGCATAAAGCATTTTTCACAGCTCCAGGAGGTTCCCTGGAGTTTAATATTGGATGTATAGTAGGATCTCATGTCTCCTTATCACTGGCCAGTTTTAGGGATTTTAGTAGAAGTATTTAGAACAATAACAAGAGATGCCCTTTGCAGAAACTTGTGTGTATAATCCTGATAAAACTTTTCAACAGAGGCTTCTTATAAAGTGTCTTAAGGCCTATTACTAGGGAGGCACCTGTCTGAAGTCTGGTAACTGCACCACTTTTTCCTCACTGTATCATATGTAAAAGTCCAAAGGACTCCTCCTGCTCTTCAACTGTTTCTATTTTTTTTTTAATTAATAAAATGATTAATGAAATATTCACCTTGGATTAGATGTAAATGAAAAGTTAAGAATAATGTAAATTTACAGACATAATTCAGAGTTCTAAGTTCCCAGATCTCTTATTATGAAGATTAAATTCCCCTAGTACCATACCACGAAGTATGGTATTAGGAATAACTTTACTTGAAGAATATGAGAGAAATGCTTAAAGGAAGTACCACTGCACTAGGACAGTAAGAGGAAGCACTGTCAAAGGATATGAAACATAGCCTATAAACTTGCTTTTAAACCTGTAATTATCTTAACAACCTTCAAAATTGTGAGGCATTAAGAAACTTCAAACTGTAGAGAATTTAAATATAAATTTAAATTTAAATATAAACTTGTTGTGTCTCCATTGTACTGTTAGGCTTTCAGTCCTACTAATCTGTATAGGTAGAATTTAAAAAAAATTTCTCTTCACACTGATTTACATTTTCACATTCCCATTTCTGCCTTTTTACTGTTGTGTAGCTTATTACCTGTTAAAAATGCAGTTATTTTCAGTAATGCTGATACTGGTAATGTAAATCTCAAGTAGCCTACTGTACTGATAAAATATCTTCATCTCTACATCTGTGCTGTTAAGAAGTCATATTGCAATTTTGTCTATAGCATCTAGTGTTTGTGGAGGTTTCTTTTATTTTCTGAAATCACTATTAGGGATCAAATTAAAGAACTGGCAGTGCTTCCCTGAAAAGCTGTTTTAGTATGTGTAATCCATGAACATGGATAGAGGTGTATGGTCCTCTGTCATAATCCCCTAAATGTCCATTATGAATAGAAGTTTAAAGACCACAGTTATAATAATTTAATAAGAAAAATTGATATTTCCCATTAATTTGAATGTAATTTCAAAATAATTTCTATCAGTTGGTATATTGGTAAAGCTTTGATAATTGATTAATTTGTTTTCAATTACACTTAATCTCATTTAAGGACATTCCCTTTTGCTTGACTGCTGAAACTGTGGGAGATGCAGTTTTAAAAATGCCTTGAAGTCTATAATACATCTGTCTTTTTTAGAAGCCTAAATGAGATTTCTCATTAGTTTCAATAGGAACCAGGTTGATGCAAAAATTAGTTTGCTTTAAGGCTAATTTCTACTTTCTTTTAAGTATCACATATCATGAACTGTATTTTTTTTTCATACTTCTCATTAAAAACCTCACATTGTTTGGAGAGAGAAGCTCTAATCATTGTGTGGTTGGAAGACAGGAATTCTGCTTTTCAGCTCTTAGAAAGAAAAATTTCTGTCTGAAGAGACTCATTTGTCACCTATGATGACATTTCAACTTTGTCACATTCAACAGTTTCAGTTAATATTGTTCATTCTATTGAATTTGTATTTCTTTTCAAGAAAGGAAGAATAACTATGGGATGCATAAAAAGATGAGCTAGAAAGCAAAAAAACCTGAGAGAACAGCTCTAGAGTGTTAGGGGAGGACTGGGGTAGACATTTAGAATTTTGGGTCCTTTTAAAAATATATAAACAGGTTACTGATTTCTGACTTTATAGTTTCTGAATGGAAAAATTATTGTTCTCTGCAGGAGTCTGCCTGCCTTAATCTAATTGGCACATGGGTTTAGAGTCACAACACTCAAGTTTCAAATGAATATAGAAATTGAACTAAAATAATATCTTTCTTTTAAACAATGAAAATATAAATCACATTCACTCTGCCTTGGAGAGAAGGGAAAAGTCCGTGAAATGTGGGTGGCCAAATTTCTGTGTAACAGACAAGAGCTCTAATTTATACAGAGGTCATGATTTTAAGGAATAAATGTTTATAATCCCAGATGAGAAAAGGTTTTAGAAAATAATTTCACAGTCCTGGGATTGTCACTCAGAGAAGAATTACTTTCTTATGGACATATCTTTAGTTATAATTCAGTTAAATATGTGTGTGTACACTAGTAATAATTTAACAAATTCCTTCTGTTGTGTCTCACTATGATGAAGAAAGGCTTTAATTCATCAGTGAACTCTCTGTTTTCCCACCTCCATTGGTTCTTCCAGCTGTCTGCTATAGATGCCATAAAATGATAAAAGGATTAAGGTTTTAAGCCATCTGTTGATGTAAGTCTTGCTAGAATTGGAAGTCCTAATTACACATCTCAGTGTAGCACACATTTTCAAGGCTCCCTTTATTCCATTATCAATATCCTCCTTGTAGGATCTTTTAAGACACAGTTTTACTCTTTTCTCCATTTGAGAGATCAAGCAAGAGTTCAGTACCTTGGTTATTTGGCAACCAAATATATATAGTATTTTCATTGACATGTCCTTACAAATAGTGGAATATTTCTCCTATCCTTTTAGTTTTAGTTGTGAAGCATACTCATTTATTTCATATTTTAGATTCATTAACAGCATTTTAGGTAATCTGTCTTTTTACTGAAACATCTAAGGTTCTGAATTTTTAACTGCAGCCCTTTGGGATCTCACCATGATTCACTGCAAGGTCCATAGAGCTTTTGCAATACAGCGTGATGGAAATGAAATGAGAGTTAAGCTTCTTACACTGCACTTTGTACAGTTGCTTTAATACACGAAATGCTCTCAGTATAACTGAATCAGGCAGCTCACAAGTGGCTGAGAATTGTATTTGTAAAATTATCCAGTCCTTCAACATGGATCTTCATTGCAACAGCTTCTGAGAGAAAAAGTGCCTGTGGAAGGACTCTGGAGAGTTTGTGAACATGTACCATGTTCCTGTGGCTCACTGTCAACACTCAGGCACAGCTTCCACCTGACTTTCAGAATGGTGAAATATCTCATGGGTTGTGGTGGTGTAGAAAGACATTGCAGGCACAGGAAGTTCCTAAACATGAAATGCTCCAAATTATTCAAGGCCATGTTTTCCTTTTTTTTTTTTTTTTTTTATTCCAGCTAATGAATTTAAATAAGTAGGAATAAGTTGGCAATATTGGCCAAAACCTGCTTTTTGGCAGAGGACCATTGCCCTAAGATACCCATTCGTAATAGAAATGGGATTGACCTGCATAAAATTCAACTGCAGCTGGAATTTCTAAAGTTAAGAACATGTTGTGGGTAAAACCCAGATACAGATGAGTTTCTGGAGGACCTTTACAAAAGAAATGGCTGATAGGTTTTCCTTGCTTTACTACAGCTAGAGCACCATGTAATGTCAGTTGCTGTATTCTGTACCTTGGCTCCATCTAACTTTTCTTAAAACTCATGAAGTCTTAACCTGTAGCACCTGAAGTCAATCAACAGTGAATTTTCATCCCTTCTTTTAAAATTCAAGTGAAACCATTATCCTGTTAGTCACATGAAACTCTTCCCACCTTTATTAATGAACTTCAGCCAGGTTTTTGGTTTTGGAAGGCTGACTTTTTCTTACCTAAGTTGTTCTCATCTGTTCAGTATTTTTTTCTACCCTAAGGATTTTAATCAGAAACCTCTATTTTCATTTTTGGCTTTAGAATATCCTTATTCCAAATTAATGAAAGTGCTGTAATTAGGAAAACAGGGTTTGGGGCATGGATTTACATGCAGGCCCAGGTGACTGTCAAAAACAATCCATAGGTTTTGAAATCTCTTTCTTTTGGGAAGGGGGAATGTTTAAAGCACTCCTGCTCAACTCTTGATAAGTCACTTCAGGAGTTTCTCTAGACTTAACACCCAAAAAGGAGGACCCCTGCATAAGCTCTGTTAATAGTAGGAGTTTAATATAGCACTGAAATATCAGAAAACATGTTATAGAAAGCCATATTGGACAAATGAATGACTTTTTAATTTGCGCATTTTTGCAGTTTCTAGCTCAGCTGATGCTGTGCCCTGTGATGTTTGTTTCTCAAGCTCCCTTTTATAGCTGGAGGATTTGTGTTCATTCATTAGCAGTAACCTGGGACAGGGCTTAGGATGTTTTCTTGGCCTCGAGTTTGCTTTTCTTGTGAATAACTCTACTTTTTAAGGATTTGCACATAATCTGATCAATTTCAGTAAATTGCATGATCACTAGCAAGGGCATTGGCCACATCCTCTGTCTCCTAATAAATCTGGAGTTTAACAAACTCTAAGCAGCCTTTCTCTTCAAAACGTGTATTCTTTTTTCTTTGCTCAGGATGTCCTGATTTTGCCCAAGAAAGAACAGAACAACTGCTGCTGTGATCAGGGCAAGGGTCCTGCCACCCAGTTCCCTTTCTTCAGGAAAGATCAGTACCTTATGGAGAAATAGAAAAGATGTGACATTGAAAAGACTCTTTAGAATAGATTAATTTGTTGAATTTATTCTGGCCACTGATCCAAGCAATATAATTCTCCCTTAGCAAATAGTACTGTCATATATGAAATGGACTTTTTCATGGTTTTAGCAGCCTTGCACAGTCAATAGCTGTTTTATGTGCAAGTGTAATAGGTACTTACTAATTTTCTCACTAGACTTATATGCATTTCTGTATGAAATATAAAATTTTGATAAAAATGCAGATATAGCACCTACACACTCCTCGATTCACAGTTTTTAATTTATTAGGCCCATGTACAATAAATCTTAATCTACTCTGTGTGCTACATACAGAAAATATTCTCCAGCTGTTGAAAACAAGTGTAAATAATGTCAGAGAAAGCAGAAGCTGACATGGATTAAGTGACCTTTCTAATAAAAGGAGCAATAACTGTAAATTAAAGTTTCAATTATCCAACATACCTATGGATCAATATTTACAGATGTGTCTTATGTTGAGGCAATAAATACTGAGGGAAAGGACCTGCATACAAAAAGAATTTATTTTTAAGTATCTTCCTTCAGCCTCTGGGAATATTTTTAACCTGTAGCTTATTCTGAAAAATTGTCTTTCTGTTCCCCAAACTAGAACTTCTTTTCCTTATTTTCATTTCTTTGGATGTGCCCTTGACCTTTCTGTTTTTGTATCCTTCCTGCTGCCCTCCCCACTGCTCACTTTCTTTTTCTCTGGATCTCTTTGCTGGCAAAACTAATGTCATCCATTTATATGCTGCTCTCTGATGCTGTTTACATTTCTGAATTTCTCACCTTCTATTTCCTTAGCATGCTCTTCATATTCAATAATTTATTTTTGGGTTGGTTATTTTTTTCATCCAGTCTGAACTTTGATCTCTTATTTACACCTGGATGATTTTCCCCATTCAGGGGGGAAATAAACTCTCTTCTACCCTTTTCTGAGAATTCATCTCCTATGTGTGATTGATACTGATAGGTCATACAAATGATTTTAGGTCTTCTTAAAAGGATTTACAGTTTAAGATAAAGTTGTCTTCAGCTCTGAGATGTCTTATGTGCCTGTCTTGTGTGTGATTATAGCTGCCTTGGGGCAGCATTCCTGTCTTCTTTCTTTTGCATGCAGCTCTGAGCATGTTCCTGTCACTAAACGAGTCATGCTATTACTGACTAATAAATGGGGCGTTGCACTTCTCTGTTTTCTTAATTTGAAGTTTTGTGGAACATGATTCCCCTTTTTAACCATTTAAAACCTACCTTACAATGACTTTTATTCTCAATCCAATGGAAACAAACAGGGTATTTTCTCAACAGAAGCATCTTAGTAAAATGTACTATTGGCACTGTACTGATATAGAAGATTTTAAAACAGAAATTTTGAATTATTTATAGATGAAATGCAGGGACTGATGTGTTGCGTTTGCTTCAGAGATTGACTGACATGTAATCTAAAATTTCTTCACAGTTGTGTAATTAATACTTTTGACTTTAATGGGAAATTGAAGTCTCCTCTATCAATTTGATTAATGGGGTAATACAACTTGTGACATTAAAAAAAGTTAAATATTGAATAAAGATTGGCGTTTCCTAAGAAGTTGAAAAATATATTCCAGTTGTTGCTGAAGAGTTATGAAGTCTGGTCACTTGAAAATGTTAGCATGATTTTTAATGTTAGAACTTTAAATAATACTTGTCATCTGAATATTTGTGCTGTTGTTCATTCCATAAAACTTTATGCTGAAATCTTAATCTCTGCAGGGATGAAAGCTTTGTTACATAAACTAATTGGTTTTGAAGAAAGGAAAAGTGCATAAATTGACACATGAATAAGCAGAAATGCCACTCTTTCAAATCAACAAAGTACAAAAATTCTCAAAAAATTACATCTGCAACAAAAACGTGCAAAAAAGTGTGTTGGCCTTTTTAACATTTTATTTCCTTTTTGTGTAATATTTCAATGTGTAGCATTTTGATTACTTTTTACAAGTGTGGTAACACAAAATATTGTCCATTTATAACCAAGCACACCATTTTCTGTACAGGTAAAGTAAGAGAATGCAATTACAGAGGGAGAGAGTAGTGGCCATATGTAATGAATTAATTTAATATTCTTTTGGTTGTGTAGTAGAGTAGAACTATAATCTGAGAAAAATAGTTCTGTTAGCTGTGAAAATAATGTTGATTGCCACATGCCAAGTCAATGCCTGTTAGTTAATATTTCTTGGAATACATTGACATGAAGTGCTTTTCTCTGGAGACAGAGTCCTCTCTGCCAGAGTGTGTAGGTGTGTGCAAGTATTATGTCTGTGTGTCTGTGTGAAACTCTGGTTTTGTATTCTCATTGGGTCAAGAGGAGTTTTTTTTGGAAAAAACAAAATTTTACCCCCATTTACAGCTGAAAATCTGGAGAATGGAGAAATTAAGCAATCAGACTACAGAACTATGCTCTAGTGACAGAACTACGACCTGATGAACCCAGAACTTTCCTCCATAGCAGGAGTGTTATTGCTGTCATTTTTCCAGCTCTCCACTTGTAGAAGACTAATCTTGTCCATGTGACACACTACAGGGTTATTAAGATTCATATCACAAAATACTTCAGCTTTTAGGAAACATCATTGTCCTCAGTTCTGCCATCCTCCCTCTCATCCCTTCAAGGACTTGATTAATCTAAGTCTGTCTTTAAAATTGGTATTCCTTACAGATTTTGTGTTTTTAATTACCCTTGGTTTAGGGAAGATTGGCTTGTTGTTTCAGTAATCATGTAAATTCTTAATGGAAAATAAGGAGCCTCAAATAGTATAAATTATATGTTTTATCATCCATTTTCTTCAAATAAATTGACAGTTTCAGACCCTTAAATACTTACAGCCCCATTCTCTGTTAAGACTGTGAGCAGGCCCGAAGGGATTGGTGACTATTTTTGAATACTAAAATATTGCACAGAATGAATGAAAACAGCAAATGTAATAAGCCCTATACTGTTATTAAAATGTAGATGCACCAGAGACATTCAATGTTGTGGCTAAAAAAGGGCTTTGAGAGAAAAGGAGGATAGGAACAGCTGTGAATGAAGCTTTAAAAGGAGAAAAAGTATGACCTGAAAAGAGTAGATTTAACATACTTCTTGCAGAATGAAAATTTCATCCCTCCCCTTCTCCCCATTGGTATTTTGCTCACATGTTTTTAGAAATAAGCAGTGACAAGTTATCACTTTAAACTAATTAACATTTTCTCTATAGAGGACATTAAAGTTTCTGCATTCTTGAAGAAATTTAAATTGCATGGTAAAATATTAAAATGGTGTTTTTAAAATTCTGTCATCATCTTCTGCTTGTGACAAATGAGAACCCATTTGCTTCTGTATTTTCACTCATTGGCTGTCAGTTCCCAGGCCTGGTAAACTTAGAGGGCTTTCTTTCATGGGGTATTTTGAATATGGACTAGTCATATCAGGCCCTAAATCCAAAATATTTTCCAAGGTTGAAGCAAAGATGTTGCATTCATTTAATTAATATTTTTTCTGTCTGTAAAATCACAATTCAACGTCCCATGAGATGGATTCCCATCTTCTTGGTCCTGTATAAAAATTTCTCTGAGACCACTAAGTCTAGAATCTGTACCCAGACAAAATCCATTCCTCGGAGAAGCTGTCAGTGAACTGATGCCATGTGTATGTTCATTTCCACATGCTTTAGGTACTTATGTCCTGAAATACAAAAGTTTTCTTCATTATATAGATAAAATCAGGAACAGAGATATATGGAAATATATTGCTTTTCTTGGTGTATATTATTCTTGTATAATGAATATTTATTTTTGAGTTCACCATGCTAGCACCTAGTGATAAAAAAGTAAAAAATAAAATTGAGCACAAGTATATTTTAACATAGCAGTGAATGAGGTTTTGCTACTGTATCACCGTATCTGATTTCTTTTTCCTATTTCTATTCTTGATGTTCTGCATTTTAATGTCCAGATGAACCAGTTTTATGGTTGGGAGGTTATTTTCTAAAGCAAATGATGAATGTAGCTTTACACAAGAATTTTAATGCAACAGATGCATTCACTTATGGAATAACATCAAAGACACTTTGACAGCAAATGAAAATATATTAGTTTGTCATTAAAGGTATTTTGAATTTCTTACTAACTTAGATAAATGCAACAAAATATATTTTTGACATCTCATTATTTAAGTTGATTCCAATGGAGTCATACATTGTTAAACATTATAAAACATAACATTAAGACCCTTGACTGGAAAATACCATATAGAACAAGCTGGAATTGATTTGATTTGTGGGTTTTTCCCTGCACCTTCATTTTACATGTGGTCCCCAAGAACCAGGGAATTTGAGTATTGATTTTAAAGAGATGGTCTGTTAATAAGGATGGTAATACCAAATCTTTGTCTGACAGACAAGAAATAATAAGATAAGCAGATACAGCACTTTTAGCAGGGGAAAAAAGGAGCAGTGGGAATGACTTGCCTGTCCCAGAACCCCCTTTATTCGCATACTGTGTTTTTACACTTATGAATTTGACTAACATTTATTTTACCTTCACCTATTACTATGTTCTTGAAACAGTTTTACATCTATGCAGATGATTTCAACTTGCACCTTTCCAGTCAGTCCTCTGTCTACCCAGTAGTTTCAGCAGAAGGATCAGAGAAGAATTATTTCTTCTCAGGGTCTCCTTGCAAAAGATGTGCAGGGTTTTTTCTGAGACTGGTATGATCAAATATTTCGTGCCAATTTCTGTTTGTATATAGAGAGGGTTACAGTTTGAACTGTTCTATGTGAATATATTGACAATATGTGGCTATTAATATTTTACAGTTATTGCCAAAGGTAAACTGAGAATAGGTCCAGCTCCAGACAACACTGCTTGTACTCCTAAAAATATTCTGTTGCTCATGATCAGATATTTCTAGGTTCTTTTTTGTTTTAAATCACAAGACTCCCAATATCTGTTCCTTAATGATTGCTGGTCATGTTGTCACCTGAACATCTTTTCCCTTATTCATAAAAATCTAGGGAAGAGGTTGGTGCGTTCTTTCTTTCCTAGGTTGCCCATCCCACTGGGCACGATTGCTGGAACTTAGAGTTTCCTGAAGAGCTGGCAGATTGGTGTGTGATGGATGTTATCTCCTGGGAGCTGACCTTCTTCAAGGACAGCTCAGGGCAATCAAAGTTTAGGACTTCAGGACCACGTTGCACAAATACATCTATACTTTTTATTTTTGGAGAGGGGATCACTACAGAACGTGATGGATGGACATCTGTATCCATCTGATGGATACCTGACTTCAAAGTGCTAAAAGATGGATCAGAAACTGCATCTCAATCTGGTCATGCTGACTGGAAGAATCCCTTGTGTCTGCCCCACATCCCTGACCTGGGGCCTTTGACAGGGCTGCTTCTTGCCTTTTATAAAGCCCTCCTTTGTGATGCATGAGCCAAATGTCATGAAGCTGACACTTATCCAGGTCCTTCTTGAGTGTTTCTGTGCTCCCATTTCTAGGAGGATTCCCATTTGCCCACTGTGCCTATGGTAATGCAATGGAAACACCTGAGCCAAGCTGGCTTCCTACAGACAGGTGCATTTATTACAGGAATGAGTCAAACCTCCCACAGTGTCTGATTATTTGGGGCCTTGCTCTTTTGGGGAGTGTCCCAGTCCCCTTCCTTGCCTTAGATGATAATTGACTCATTGAAAGATCTACTATTGTGATAGAATAGGGACTCTTTCAGAGGTGATAAAAGCAATTACTGATGGTGCCATTGAATTTTTTTTCCATTAAAACCTTTTGAGATGTGGAATGTGGCTAAGGAGGAGATTTGTGTGTGTATATACATTTTTCTTTCATTAAGAATATGTGGGGGACAAATTGCAAAAGATGGTGTTGAAATGTTGTTTGATAGGATTCAGTCTTTTCAGTCCAGGCAAGACTGAATGCTGCTCCAAGTACATTGTTGAATCTTCCCAAGATGACATAATGTTCAACTAATCTTACTCATTATGTGTAAAATCAGAAAATGTGCAGAATTACTGAAATGTCCATTGCTGAAAAAGAGTGAAATTCAGGGGCATGAGTAAAATGCAGATCTGTCCAAATTTTGTAGAAATACTAAATTTATTTTTATTCTTGTGCAGTTAACCCTCAGTATAGTTAACAATGTGTGCAGTGCATGGATGCAATTCCCTATAACACAATTCAATGATTGTGTAGCTGAGGTTATCCTTTCATATATATATGTATGTTTCTAGAAATAAGAAAAATGAAGAAATTTAAAATGACTCAGTCAAAAAATTGGCCCAAACAAAGAAATCAAGCAAAGTAGAGGTGCATAAGGCTGCAGAAAGACAGGATGGACACCACTATAGCAGTGACAAGTTTATGGCAAGAGAGATAATGAGCAGGAAGAAATGAGGCAGCTAAATGATAAGGTGGGGAAAAGTAGATGTGGAAAGACTGATGCAAAAAAAAGTATGCTGTTTGGCAGGAGAGGAATTACATGATGGTCTATGAAATTAGAGAGTAAAGAAAGATAAGATGAAGTGAAATTGGATTTAATGAGGTAGAAGAAAGGTGATTAGGGACAGAAAAAAAATAGAATTTAGTGATGAGAAAATCCTAATAAATTATCCAATAAATCTTCTTTCCACTTGAGCATTTCCCTTTCTCCTCCTTCTCTCCAGGACAATTTCCAGGATGGTTGTGTCAATATCTAACCATAGAGTAAATGCCCTTTTCACCATCTCTCCATAGAACCAGGAAAATAATAGAAGTGTGCTCCTGGCATGTAGTCATAGTCTCCAGGCTTGTAGTTGACATAGTGTGTTAGCTCTTTTCCAAGACCATGGTTAAGAAACTGGTATCACTTTTTCAAGGGCTCTTTTGTTTAGGGCGGGTTTTGATTGGCATTATATCCACTCCTTATATGGGATACTTTGTATGCTATAACCACCTCTCCCTTTTTTTAATAATCTCCAGTGCATTAGTTAAATCTCTGGAATTTGTGCCATTTGCTTCCTTTTAGTATTGTTTAGTTCTCTGTTACAGCTTATTTAAATCCAAGTGTAGCAGATAGGAGCAGCAATACATGGAGCTCATGTGTCATGGTTTAACAGGCAGCAGCCGGGTACTGCACAGCTGATTTCTCACACCTTCCACCTTCCCCTCCCATGGAAGGATGGGGAGGACAGTTAGAAAAAAAAAACCAAACAAGTAAAACCTGTGGTTTGAGATAAGAATTTATAATTGAAATGAAATCTAATAATGATAATTATCATGAAAAGGTGGACAACAAAAGAGAGAGAGAGAAATGAATCCCTTGAAGAACAAGTGCTGCACACTGCAGCTGCTCACCATCTGCTGCCAACTGCCCAGAGACTCCCTCTGCAGTGCCTGGCACCTCCCAGCCAACTCCCTGGTTATTTCCTGAGCACGAAGCTCCATGTGAGGAATATCCCTTTGGGCCTTACAGGTTGGGTTCTGGCTGTGCTCCCTGCTGGCACCCTTCTGGTGCAGCTCCTCACTGGCAGACAGGAGCCACTGAAGAGTCCTTGACGTGGGGTGAGCACTGCTGAGCAGCAGCCAAAACATCAGAGTGTGATCAACACTGTTCTCATCCCAAATCCAAAACACAGCACTGTGCCTTCTTCCAAGGAGAAAATTAGCACTACCCCAGCCAAAACCAGGACAGTACAGCAGATAGCTTTCCATTAATTTAATGGAATTGTATTCAGAACGTAAAGTTCACAGATTTTAGGTAGTTTCCTTGTTTGGGTTTTTTTTTTTTTTTTTTTGGTGGGGTTTTTTGAGTTTTTTTTTTTGTGTGTTTTTATAATGGATAAAGAGGAAAATTCAACACTTCATGCCTCATAAGACAATCCATTAAAACAACAATTGCTACTATTGCGTTCTTAATGTGTCACCTTTCTGCCTTGGTGTCATGTCACTGGGACCTTGTTTGGCAAGAATTTGCCTATAGGTTGAAATTTGATCTATTTGGACAGTAGGATGGAAATGACAACAAAATTACTTATTTCCCACAAAAAGTGGTTTAACAAAACAACCCCAGACAATTCACAGTTTACTGTCCTGAAAAAGGGCTCTTTTCAAGTCAGTGAACTAGTAGAGATGGAGGACTGCTCTGAAAAAGGAGAAGTAAACTGCAAAGTAATTTAAAAGTGGTTTTACTTTCATATAGAAAGCTTTCCTGTGTAGGTATGGTAGATCTGATGCCCCAGCTAAGATTCAGTCTTTAAATTCTGTGTTTTACAGAGTGGAAGACAACTGAATTGAGCAAGACTTATGGAGATCTGATGTTTTAGTCATGACTAGTCACCTGTTATTAAGTTTTTTGCTTTTTCCTTTCTCTGAAGACTATTTTACAGAAAAAAGAATAAATACAGGAACTAAAGTTAATGCAGTTGTCATAAAAAAACCCCCAAATTGGTTTAGTCAAATCATAAAATTATAGGAAGTGTACTGTTACGCTTTTCCTACAAACTGGGAATGCTGAGTGGAAATAAGTCTTCCCCCTCTATGTCCTTCATGGGAAAACATTCTGAGTGCTACAGTTTTCACAATTCTATTTGTTCAGCTTGAAATACATTTCAAAACTGTTCTGGTCAATTAGATAAGCCTGATGGTTGTTCAGCAAAGTTCTTAATTTTTAGTGCTGTGAAGTTGCAAGGAAGTTCCCTTAAGTGATAGTCCCTTTGACATGGAAGGTGCTGAAATCCAGCCTGAGCAAGCTGTTTTCCTTTCCTGTAGTCTCTGGCTGATCACCCTGTCTCCATGAATTTGTGTTAAGTACCCGTTGTCAGCCGAAGCTGCAGCCGGCAGTATTTTAGTGGTATAGAATTGTTACCCTCTTTTCAGAGGAGAAGAAATATCCAAGCAAAACCTGTGTACCAGGGTTTTAGGAATCTGTGTGGACATGAAAGTAAGAGCATTCCTAATGACTATGAAAAAGAGAAAAAGGCTGAAGTAATCACAAAATTTAACAAGCAAAATTAGTGTATACTTTTAGCTCTGTGCTGTATCTATTTCTTAAATACTTGTTACTAACAGTAAGGACTCTGCATATTAATCCTAAAATCTCTCTTTCCGGGGTGGATGATGCACACAGCTGGTTTTCCAGCCATATCAGTACAGTCTGTGTTTTAGTGATGGACCAAACACCCATTCTTTTACTGGTGATTCTTGCATCAGGCTCTGAGCAGGTTCCTGCTGTGTGCACCAGAGTCAAATTGTTTGTGAAGTGAAATTTGAAAGGAAGACAGCATGAAAGAATTTCATAAGGAATATAACATAAAACAAGATAGCTGTTGAAAGCTACAGGAAGCTTGAACTGGCAAGAAGAGAGGAAGTATTCTAGATTTATAATGAAAATTAATTATGCATTCATTGCATTTGAAGAGGTCAGACATGATGAATTTAAATAGTACATGAGAATGAAGGCCATCTTTTATATTAAAGGCAGTACAACAGGGTGATGTGAGGAGAGGCAAAGAAATAAAGGAAGCAAATGGGGAAAATTGCAAGACTGAGGCAGTAAGGAACAAGAACATTTAATCAAACAGCTCTTCTTTGTGACTAAATTGATTCATTATTTTCGGACAATTCAAATAATGATAATTTATTAGCCATAAAATTATACTGAGAAAATGCTTAAAGCTGTTGAGAAAGTTAATAAAATAAGAAATTTTAAAGTGGATTCTCTCCAGCTTGAAACAACCTTTAAAACTTATATTGAGTGGAGTAATTTTTTCCTAAAATTTTATTTCTTTCTTACATGTAGTTGCTTTATATGCTTCTTCTTCTAATGGGGGGAATGCTAAATTTTTTTTCTTGTTTTTTGCTATCTCCTGTCACATCTATCATGTTTCCCCTACCCCATTTCATTTGTGAATGTAGTATCCAAGCAAAAGGATTCAACAGAAGCTTGAGTAAATTCTTTGTGGGCTGACTGGCTGTAGGGCTAAAGCAGAGGATGTTGCTCCACTTTCTGGGTTACTGGAGCAGAGAGTTATTCTTAGCAGGGATAGACTGTGCTGAATAACATGGGCAGAAATTCAGCAGAACCTTTCTGCTTAACAATGCTTAATGCATGTATTCTGAGGTGTATGAAGATACCACATTGCTCAGCCACCTTTCTGTTAGATAGTCAGATAATTTGGAGCTGGGGACTTTATAATTTTCATATGAACTTGGACAGTATTTATATTGATAGCTAAACACTGCTGTCAGACCAAATGGTTTAGTTTGAGCAAGGTATTGCTAGGGAGCTTGAGCATACATAAATAGTTTGTATTTCGGAGTGTGACTGGGAAGTCAGAAACTTGTTCTGGTTTCTCTGGCAAAGACATACCTTTAATCATGGAAATTCTAGGTGAAATGAGTCCTTTAAGAGTTATTTCTATGGCCCTGAGCTAAGCATCATTAATGGCAAATGAAATCAGACAGGCTTGGTGGCTAAGAAGGGTGAAGAAAAGTTGGAACAGAAAATAGTAAATTGCCGTCTGAGTCTTTTACATAACAACACAGTAGAGAAGTAAAGAGTTTTTTCCAGGGGGTGGTTTCATGTACCTTGTTGTCCACGGGGTGCAAGGTTAGCAGAGCAGGAAAGTGTGCTGGATAATTCCCTTATGGCAGTTGTTATGATTCACTGATTTTAATAGTATCCCCAGCTTTACTTGAGGGAATTCTCCAGGCAAGCTCCTAAAGCATCACATGGAACCTAATAGCTTTATTGTTTTTATTTTTTATCGCAGGCATATTCTTCACTTACTTATCGTCTGCGCTGAAAATGGCACCATAATTCCTCTAGCCACAATTAGATAACCACAGTTAGGTTTAATCAATACTTATTCTTCTGAAGAATATTATACTGACATTGTGGAGTTTATCTCTCTCTGTCCTGACAAATACAATTACAACTGGAACAGCAGCCTAAAGTCCCCCTAATTAATGTAATTGGTTATTTCCAATTAAATATTTAGCACATGTGTGCTGTCCTCATAATTGAGACTCCTAGAAGTTGAGTGTGATTATCTATTAATGACTAGTTATTGCACTGTGTTTGGCGAAAATCCTAACAATGTTTGTGGTGGGCTTTTAGTGAATAGGATTTTCGACGCCTTTTAAGGTGTGTTGGGTTTTCATGTTGTGTTTCCTTTTCCCTTGTGTTTTCCTTATTCTTCACCCTAGACATGAGTGTAGTTGTATGATGTTTTATGATATTTCTTCTTACCCTCACCAAAGTGCCCAGGGCTACTGTGCATTTGCCCCATGAACAAAGTTCAGGGC
Organism: Geospiza fortis; assembly: GCF_000277835.1. Classification (NCBI taxonomy): domain Eukaryota; kingdom Metazoa; phylum Chordata; class Aves; order Passeriformes; family Thraupidae; genus Geospiza; species Geospiza fortis. The sequence goes on along the minus strand of NW_005054372.1, from coordinate 3,131,189 downwards.
ACTGAGTAACCAAATTGGAGATAATTCTCCCTCTTCTCCATGAAACTCACAAGTATTAGATAGTTCTGGGAAAAGCTTGTAGATGTCCATCATAAAGACAAACTAACAAGAATATAGTGGGCTAACAGCACCCCAGATCAAGCAGAAGTTTGTCTCTTAGAGGAGCAATAGATAAAACAGGACAATCATCTCCTGTTTTCAAATTACCATTTTAATGATCTCTAAGGGCTTAATTCAATACCAGTTATAACTTAAATTTTGCATTATATTTAAAATTAAAATTTTATGATTTTAAAACTTCTTTGGAGTATTAAAGCATTTCACCATAATTTCTCTCATTTCACTACCTCTGTCCTGAACCACAAGTAGATTTTTTTTTCTTTTAAAAAAGGCACAGCAGGGAAAAATCCTTCCATGCTGGGATCCAGCCCTCATCAGTTTTCCTCATCAGTTAGGTAGACAGCAGGTTTAGTGCATTTATTAATTATGATTGCAATTTGTTAGAACAAACAATATTCCAACCCTTTAGGAGTCCTACCTAGATTATAAATAAATAAAAACCCTGGAAAAATTCTTCAAGGCAAGAGGTAAGTAAAGAAAAAGAAGGGATTCTACTTTGACACAATTCCAGTTAAGTGGTAGGTACCTTATTTTGAAAAATTATTCCAGATAAGTTAGCAATATGTTAATGGTATAAAAGTTTGTGTGTGTGTGTGTATATATATATATATATATTTGCTTGCTAGAAACTCATCAAAACAAAATGTGTCATGAACTTGTACATGAATCTCCTTGTGAAAATCTGTCTTCAGGACTGGCAGTTGTTCTCCTCCTTTTTGTGAGTCTGGTTGTATTTCCGGCTTTGGGGCACCTTGATTTTATCTACTACTTAGCAGATAAAATTCTGCAACAACAGTGATTACTGTGTATTGTGGGTTGGCACATGCTCCTCTTCTTTTTCAAGAGAATGGATGCTTGCCAGGTCCTTAAAGGGATCTCTGGAGGTCATCAATCTAGTCAAACTCCCTACTCAAGAAATGTAACCACCTTCAAAATTACCATCCAACAAAATTAAGCAAAAGAGAAGGTTAATTTTTCAGACATCATTTACCATGTGGCCTTTGTTACCTAGCAGACTTCTTCTTGAGCAGAACCCAAATAGTAATCCTGGGGGCATAGTTGTTGTAAATTACAAGATCTGCCCTTTGTGTGCCAACAGATACAAGAGATTTAGGTGATTGTCCACTGTCATGGTCAACTACTGTATTTAGAAAATCTAAACCATTTTGTGTTAGAGGCAGGCAGTGTGGCAATTTAATTGGGGGTAGCACTAAGATTATTGATTTCAGATTTTGAGAGGCTTGTTAAATATATTGTGAAGGCCAGTATTCATTCATTTATTTTTTTATAAATGGCTATCAACACTGAAACATCGAAAGTTGAGTGTACAGTAGTGACATGAATAAACCTCATGCTAATGTCTTCAAAAGAAGCAAATAGCTGTTTATAACAAGCAAAGTCATTTTTCCTGTGCTGACCTGGCTCATGTCTCCCTATTTACCCTATTTATCCCTTTTACCAAAATTCAGTCTTTACATATTTACTTATGATTTTCATGATTTCTAGTGTTCTATACCTCATCCTGTGAACAGGGCTGTAGCCACTCCATTCCTTGGTACAAAACCAGTATTAGCAGTTGTGTCTCTTCTCACTGATCAGTATTTCTGAATTTTCTTCTATGGCAGGGATTTACATCCAATAGTTTACATGCCTCCATCCATTGTTGTACATTTGTCCATGAGGAACTGAAAGTAATATAATGCAGTCAAATAATCTGCTCCTCGCTGTCAGTAGAACTTCAGAAATGAAAATGTTTTTCATGACTAACTTGGATGACACTTTTTCAAAGAAGTGTAAGAGCTTTTGTGCTGTGAACTGGACTCACCTCTTTGTTACACTGATGATAAAAAGGGTTCTTTGGTTGCACTTCTGGGGCAGTTCCAGTGAAAATCAGGGATCTAGTCCAACTAAACACATCGTAAAAGAGAGCTGGATTTGAGTCATTAGCATGTTTTTCTTCAGATGTAAGATTTGGTTTCACCAAAGTGCTGCTATAGTGGGTTGCTTTTGTAACTACATTTGTCTTTTGAAGTTGCAAATATGACAAAGGTGTGTTGTTAAGGTATGTCAGACCCACAGAAGTGTATGAAACAGTCAGGAGAAGGATATTGTGGGCTGTGAGAGTCTCTGTGACCCAGAAAGTAGCACAGAAGTTCATTTACTATGTGCGCTGATGACATACTCACTTTGTTTTTTCAAGAAAAAACAGTTACTAGTTTTCCCACTCTATTATGTTTATTGGACAAGTGCCACATAGTTCATGATCAGCAGAAAACTGAGGTCACACCATTAACATTTTTTGGCATTCATAGCTAGACATTTTTCCCCTTTTAGGAGAACACAACTTTGAAATAAATAAATTTAAAAACCTGAAAGCTAACTGTAGTACCTTGTAGATCAGTGATTTGATTTTCCAAAAAATGGTGCTGCCTGACAATACCTGTTGGCAACTTTTCAGTCATTCTGAAAATCAAAGCATTTGCTTAGGTACAACAGTGTAAATACCACTGTCTGACTTAAGTATTCTGTGTTATTTGGCTGGATCTTTTTCCAAATTTTTAATTGGCTTGTAGTGTGTTTTCCTTGACAAAGAAGTTAACAGCCAAAGAAAACAGAATTGAAAGGGGTCAGATTTTGGACATTTAATATCTGAGCTGTTCATCTTTGTTCATCTGGGAAGTTGCTGCTTTGATCTGAAGGTTTGTGGAATCAGTTGTAAGGTTGATATTTATGTCACTGTTTCAAAACCCTAAATGCTTTGTGCAGCCACTCCTGATTTTCAGTAAGATGTATTCTCTTTCTGAATATTTCTATGAAAATTCCTGAAGGATCAGATGGTACAGGATTCACTTGATGATTGACTTTCAGGTTGAACTTGGACTTAATAATTTGGGATTTCACTTCTGGTTTAGCTGTGACCATGTGTGGCTTTATCCCACCCCCAATTTCTCCCCCTCTGGCCTCTTCGTGCTTTCCCAGTGACTTGGACTGACTTGAAGTGGGAAGGAGATTGTTCCACAGTTGGGTGATTGCAGCTTTTATTTTGGGTGTGCAGGCCAGGTGTGACCCTTTCCAGCTATAAATTGTTGTTCTTCTCTGTCACTGACCCCTCACATGGGCTGTGCTTCAGGATGTGCCTCAGTCTGTACCAGGAGCTGCTCACTTTCATTACCTTTTCTCTCATTATGCCTCAAAGCAGAAAAGCATAATTTCAGCTGCTGTCTGCCCCTGGCTTCAGACAGAATGGCTCAAGGAAGGTTTCACAGGATTCTTCTGTGCACAGCTGTATTTAATGAATATCTTCTGAGGATTTTTGAACAACACTGTATTTAAAATTACCAAAACTCAGTCTTTACAAATGCTTTTGTGAACATTTCATAGCCATGCCCAAACTATTCTCTATGTTTTGCGCAGACGAGGAGAAATTATTTCAAAGGAAACATTGTATGCCATTCTGGATGACATCCTGCTGCTCCCCGACCATTTTTTTGTTTGCCTTTTTTTTCCTCTCTGCTCCACCATATATTAATTCCGTCTCTTCCTCCTTCAGAGACAGATGGTGAGCTGGTGGTACTAATGAGCTCCCTGCTGCCCAGGGAAGGCGGATTGAAATGCTTTGTGTTCTGAGAACTAACAGGCTGAGCACCCTCAGTGAGGATGTAACACGTGATGAAAGGTTTGATGCACAAATACTGTAGCAGACTTTTTTTCATGGGCACCTATGAACCGTGTTTCCCCAAGAGAAAAACTTCCCAAAACAGTCTTCCTAATAGTCCAACCCTTACTGTGTTTATTGGACTATTGCTCTGACTGGTACAATAATCTCTCTCTTTTATGGAGATGGAGAGAGCATTAGGTTGTGGACACATGGCAATTGAATGCCCTGCTTCTCTGGCATGAGCGCACCAAGAAATAAAAACAAAGAGCACCTGCTGTTCCTCAGAATGAGTCTTTGAACATTTTAAAAACTTTCTTGGCAGAAAGCCATTCTCTTCTAGGCTGACTTTAAAAGGAATGCAATTAATTATAGGAGCCACAGACCTCTAAGGTAACAAAATGTAATTATCCAGGGATTCGTGATGGATTCTGTTATGTCTTGTTTACAATGTAACAGGATTGTCAAAAGTGACTTGTACTGAGGATGCAATTAAAGACAGATCCAGTTGGCTGGGAAGTCTAATGGCTGTAGTCATGTGACCAATTCAAGGCTGCCTGCAAATTTTGGAACGGTAGTATGTGGATTCAGCATGTTCATGATGAGTATTTAAGGACCTAATGAATTAATATTCAGAGAACTTTTTAAATAAATTCATTAAATGTGCTCTCTCCAGCAGAGACCACAAAGATGGACCCTTTCCCCATACTCAGCAGAAGAATTTCAGTGAGACAGGATTTCTAATTGACTGAATGTGAAACATTCTGTTTTTTGTATTTAAAACCAAATAAATACTAATATCAGTACCTTTCTTTTTATATGTCTCCTTAAGAGAGACCATTTTGCAACTAAAATGGGCAACATTGAAAGAAATCAAGGCTTTCTTTTAAATTACTACATAGAGATAAATCACATATGTTTAGGGGATGGACAGTAAATCTAGCTCTAACCTGAGCAACTATTAGAGCTGATAAAGAGGTGTGTGAGTCTTATCAAAGCAGGTGCTTTGATATCTGTTGATTCAGGATAGTACCCGGTCCACATTTAAGTTAATTACTGTATACTAGCAAGTAACAGATGTGCTACAGATGGCTAGGGTGATTAAAATAAAAAAGCTCATAAATTAAGATTTTACAGGTTTGGAAGCTAACAATAAATACATGAGTTAAAAAGGACTATATTAAAACTCAAATATTTTAGTAATTGAACTAAAACTATATTAATTTATTTCTTATCAGTCAGTGTCTGTGAATAGGATTAAAAGAGAATATTGAGTTACACACTCATTCCCATTTGACTTTACTTCTACTCTGCCAACAGTCACTCTGGGATAAAGTGTGTACTCTCCCTCTGGTTCTGTGCTTTCCCCAGCTTTCAGTAAGAGCATAAAATGAGGGTCAGCCTGAAAGTGGCTGGTGGTCTTTATTTTTTTTTTAATGTAAATTTACATTTATGGAAATAAAGCTATTACAGACCTGTACTGGTTTCACCAAGAATCCTTTTACCAAAATTTCTAGTTTGTGGCTGGAAATTCTATGGGATCACACATAGACAACCACCTATCTCAGAAAAAGCAATGCGGTCCTGTAGGTAGGGCAGGGTCGAGAAGTTGAACTAAGGGTTCCCACAGGGCTAATTCATATATTGATAGAGATCTTTTGGTTTGTTGTTCTTTTATCCTTATTTTCATCCTAAGTCAAACCACAGCAATATGGAGTCTCAAAAATTTTAAGACAAGAAAATGGTTTCCTGCCCAGCTGTGAAGGGAGGAATCCTTGTGAGGTGAGAAAGATGAAATGTCAGTAGAGGAAATTATACCATCTCAGTAATACCAGTGTGTATGGATAGACTTACTCAAATTCCAAAATAATAATAAAAATGTGTTACACCACGTACATATTTTGTGTGTGTAGATACATATATATGATATTTTATTTGCCAAAAGGTGTTATCTGAGCATTGTTGTGTCATGTGAGATTAGCATAAGATGCACTGCAGATATATTTCCTTCTCTCATGTATTAAATTTGCTTCATATTAATGCTTTCTATTAATTTGGATTTTTGGATATGATAGAATATTATCAAGTATAATGCAATACTGTTCAGACATGTTTTATGTTTGCTTTGTCACAGACACACCCTTAAAGAATTAGACAGGAAGAAATAATGTTGCCTTTACCTGGATTTGCATTATGAAGCACCTTCTTAGAAATCACTTTTAAATTTCTGTCGTGTCATATGAAAAAGTCCTTTCCATTTAATTGTGAGACAAGAGACAAATACCCCACTGCTCACTCAGATATACAGGAGATGTAAGCTGAAGAAGTATTTAGAATCGATTAAACTTTCTCATTTCAGCATGTGCTGCTGGCTCTGGGGAAACCTGGGAAATTCTCTCCCAGCAAAGATAAATTGAGAGGAAATGCCTTTTTCAGTGCTGAATAAACCACCTCTGCTTTAAGTATGGAGAAGCTTGGTTATTTTGCATCCAATGAAACCTAAACATGTTGATGTTGGAGGCTGTTTCCTTTTGTTAAACTATAGTTTAGTTGTCGTACTATACTGGCTGTCATTGCTAAATTTGCTCTGCCAAAATCCTCATTGTTTCCCAAGCTATGTGGATTCAGGTCTTCGGGTCTGTCTTCATATTAGGTTATTCTCTTTTGTTTTATGATAAACTTTACCTGTTCTCTTTTATTTTTTCAAAATGTCTTGCTATTTCTTCCTTTACCTATTCTACAGGCATTGATACAGACGAATTATTGTGGGCAATTCTTTTGAATATAGTCAGCACAAGAAAAGTGATGTATTTGGAATGTGAGCAGTGGAAGTCTAGCACAAGTACATACTCTACTGCATCCAGATAATGTTCAAAACTGGTTTTTGAATGTCCAACACTATAATTCTTTTGGGCAGGGACACAAGGCTGTCATGCATATAAGTCTGGATTTCTCTACAATCCCAAATCTGGAATCTCCTGACTTTGCACTATAAGGGATTATACTTGTTACAAATGACAACTCTATAATCCACTATCAGATTTCTCCACCAAACATAGTTCTAGTCACAAGGCCCACTCAAGTTAGTGTCTAAAACCAATATTTTATCTCCCTGCTGCTGTGGTTTTAAATTTTTCTTTCTGTGGGTTGCATGCAAAGGAGTACAGTAAATTATCTCCTTTAATGTTGTATGCCACATCTCACTTGTAAGTACCAGAATTATGATGTGAATTGTTGATATTCCAATGCTGAGCTTGGAAGTTGATGGAAATCTGGCATGTAGGATGATGGGATTATCAGTGTGACTTCAGTAAAAGGCATCTACATTTTATTGCTTTAATTGGTCACTTTCCATAAAGTAATTTTAGAGTATCCAGTTCTTTATTTTTGTTCAAAGATTTTGATGGTCTCATGGAAAGCAAACCAGTATCTAGGGGTGAATAATAGAATGAAGCTGCTACAGAGAAGGTGGAAAGGTGGTCTAAAGACTTCTTTACAGTCAGCTTCACTGGAAAAACAGAAAAGTGAGATGAAGGAGATTCTCCTGACAACTTTGTGTTTGGAGTCAATTCAATTTTTATTGCGGATCTGGTTGATGGAATAGACAGTGAATTTATTTTATCTGTAAATCTTGGAATCTGAAATGTTTCTAAGTATTGTTGGAAGACAGAACTGGAATTCAATATGATGTTGGCAAACTGAGGAAATGATAGGAAAACCAGAGGAGATTAATTAATAGGTCTAAGGCCAAACTTTTGCACTTTGTCAGGAATTGACAGCTTCACAGCTACCAATTAAGTGGAAATTTTACAGAAATAAAGCTTGAGTTTAAAAATTAACCACAAACTGAACTTCAGTACAGTCTTTGTGATGCAGAAAAGTCAAACCTCACGCTGTATATGTATATATATGTATATTTTATGTGTACAAGACACAGATTAGTCCTTCTGGTCAATTTGGTTTTGTAGGGCATCAGATGGGAGTGAGCCTAAAGAGAATCAAGGGTGAAGGAAGATCTAACAATTGACCTGTGACAAAGACCAGAAGAATGTGGGGATTTTATTTTAAAGAATAGCAGTCAGCAGGCAATGTGTCAATCAAATATAATAAAAAATACCGGCAAAGAGGATGCAGACTCTAAATGCATAATTCTAGATGGTGAATAGCAGGCTTACATGTCAGCAAAGAAAACACAAGTTACAAAATAGGAAAAACTTCATAGTGTTATACTATTTGGATTGTTTGCCTGAGAAAGTTTTAAAATCTTCATTACTGGAGGTTAATAAATGTACAAACAAACATCTGTGAGGGATAAAGTATAATTTACCTGCCTTGGCAGTGATGGAAATTAAGTAGGCGTCTTTTGAAAAAACTTGCAGGCCTGATGTCTGGATTTCTCTGTGGGTTTGTTTGTTTGTTTGCTTTGATTCTAATGGACAATTGGTAGTATCAGAAAAGAAATTTTGGGCTTTAGGACTACCTACTCCTTTGTGTACTTAAAGCCTGAAAAATTTCGCCTACAGGTAATATTGCTTAAATTTACATTGTTAGAGTTGCTTATGTTAGGCAGACCCATACTGTTACATTGATCAATAACTATTAAATGTACCTGTGGTAGGGTAAAATCAGATGTTCTTATCCTTCCAGTATGTGGTCAATTGTGTCTTCCTTCTGAAAAGCTTCTTTTATGGCCATGCTTAAAATAAACACTTTTATCTGCTCTGACGTCTTGGTGGTAAATGAAACATATTTTTAGTATTTTGGCTTTTTTAAAAAGTATCAGAGTTATTCTGATAACTCTTGTGACCTTCTGAAAGTGTTAATTTTGAAAGCATGTTAAGAAAGTTAATTGGCTCCAAAAGCACATGGCCCTGGGTGGCATTAGGGTTTGTTACCAGCTTCCATAGCAATGGTGCAATAAAGCAAAATTTGCCTCCAGTCCTTCAGTTTCATTGTTACTCTGTGCTGTTCTATGTGGCATGATACTGTTGTTTAAAGTGGCATAAACTCAGATTGAAAAGCAGTGAGACACCTTTATCACAGAGAGGAATAGCCTACAGCAGAAACTGATGGGAATTTCAGAGGGGCAAAGGATTCAGTTTCTTGTATCCCTGCAATTGCCTTTGCCGAGGTGGAGGTGGGCATGGCAGAGGTGAGTGGTTCACCAGTAATCCAACAGTTGGCAGCTGTTCTGCCTGCCACCAGGATGTTTCATTTTTCATAGAGAAAAGACACTTTTAATCCTGAGAGGTGCTTCTGTCAATGTGGATTACAGGTATGCTGGAGATGTGTCTTTAGATCTGCTGTTCAGTAATGGAAGGATTGAGGACTGTAACACTTTTGCTGAGTTGAAAGTTATTTTTACAGTTCTTGCATACAAAAAATTAATGTTGTATACAAAAATTTAATATTTTTAGGCACTGTGGCAAGAAATTGGAATTTGACTGCTAGTTATGACTTGTGCTCAAATCAAGAAGGTTCCTTTAGCTTTTTCATGCTTTGCATATGTTCACATTTCTGCCCTAATGCATTTTCAGTTCTCTTTGTTATCTGGCATATCTTTCAGATTTGGAAGAAGAAACCATTTCTATTAGACTTGTTTGTTCTGAGTTGCAGCATTTCCTCATGGGTTTATGCTGTCAAATACGGAAAACAACCCTGTTAGCTCTCTTGGATTCTCATGAAAAGTTCATAGAATCATGGAATGGCTTGGGTTGGAAGAGACCTTAAAAATAATCTAGTTCCCAACCCTGTGCCATGGGCCGGGTTGTAAATGAATTTGTACACAGATGTCAGCTCCATAATAAAGGCAGAACACTGGAATCAGATCCCTTTATTACTGGATTCAATATCCATTTTTAAAAAAAAGAAAATCGATTGATGTCTTTGCTATTAGGAGTAGCCCAGTGTTATTGGAGGATGTGAGCAGAAGGGCTCTCATTAGATCTTGTCTTCTGCAAGTTCTTCCATGGCAATACCTGCAGGGCTTTAGCTGGAGGTTGGTTTATATGACTCATATGTGGTACAGCCTTTTCTACCTGCATACATTTTCAGACAAATATGAACACTCACCAAATGGAGGTGAAGAAGAGGAGCTATGCAGTAATCAGAGCTAAGAAATATTTGTGCTACTGACTGATGGCATTTCAACTTCTCCATAGTGAAATCAAATCTTCAGGAAAGCTGAAGTATTCCAAAGCATATTAACCAAGTAATTCCAAGTTGATATTGAAAGAGGGATGTTTTCTAGTGGCAAAACACTGCCAAAAAGGAAGAAGTGCAGACCAGCTAAAGAAGCACTTGTTCTGTGAATAGTTTGTTGGGACAGGTATGGTGATTGTTCTGCATCTCCATGCAGCAGAGATCACTTTTGTTTTACAGTTCTATTCAGTCAAATTACCTCTTATACTGCAGTCGTTATTAGCTCCAAAGAGAGGAGCAGTGTGTCTGGGGAGTGCTCAGGCAAGAGAGCATTATTGCAGGCTTATGCAGTACACAAAGAATAATTGAGAGACTTGTTCAAGGATACAAAGTTCTGTTACAAGTGGTTCATGAAGTGAACAAAAAAAAACCCCCTTGAACTGCTCCCCCTGCACACTTCTGTTGAGATGGTCTCAAGCTGGGGGGAGAAACAGCGATTTTGATTATGGAAATAACTTTTGCTTTGGATGGGAACATGTTCTAAACTGAAATGATTTTTAACCGCAGATTTTGAGATGAAATCAGTATTTCTAAATGCTTGTCTGTAGTGAAGGGCAGTAGGGAATTAACATTTACATTATGAAGGACTCTTTAAAGAATTAATTGTTAAGTTAGAAAGTGTTGTTGTTCTGCATCAGCAGGGATAGTGGCAGAGAAATGGAAGGATAATGCTGGAATATTTATTTGTGGATGAGCAAGTGGTTTTCCTCATGAGTGCAAGGTGACCAGGAGCTCTGGCTCCTGTGAAAAACCTCCACAACTGAGAAGGGCAGCTCTCATTAGATCTTGTCTTCTGCAAGTTTTGCCAAGCTCCTGGGTGTATTTGCGAGTTTCAGTGTGGCATATAAACAGAATCAGACCTGATAGGAATTGTTACCATGAATTTCATGGCATGTAGACCCATTTCCATTTTTCATATCACTCTTTTTCTAAACTGACTGTTGTTCTCTAGGAGCAGACTGGACCCAGTGTGGGTCCTCTGCTTCTGTCTGCAAGTGTTTGTTCTGAGGTTAGGAGCTGGCATTGTTTTGTTCTGTGGATGCAATTTGATGGACAGTGTGATAGCATTACTCCCAAAGTGAGGATTAACTGGCAAGCCAATACCATCATGGAATCAGAGAAGGTGCAAACCAGAGGAAGATTGTGGCAGTTAATTTTCCCTCAGAAGTCTTCTCTGTGTTTGAATGTGTTTGATTGCAGTTGAGTTTGGTTTCAAACAGGAAGCATATGGCAGCAGGCTGGGGGGCCAAGTCTTGTGCTGGGATACAAGACATCAAAGAAGCCGCATGCCTAATTGAATCTCTTGTCCTGCTTGAGTCAAGCAACAGAATATTGTTTTCTGTGAATATTAGCTCATATTTGAGAATTAATTTATTTCGGTCCTGTCTAGACATGTCTTTTGTTCATCTTCTACAAATAGACTTCAGCAAACGGCAAAAGGATTTTCCAAATCAATAGATTTTAACTATGCATTACGGAACTCTTGAGGATGGCAGTCAGAATTTATAATCACAAATGCTCAAGGCAGAACTCTGGTTCTCCAAGTCCCAAATTGGCAAAACTAAATTTACCTGACCTCTGACTGGGCATAAGGAAACATTTCATTTTATACCGAACAAGATACAGGTCAGTAATTACTTTACAAAATTCTGAAGCAGCTATCATTGATACTTTGTAAACAGTAATTTGTCTGAATAACATGATAACAGTGTTCTGTGATATACTGGTGCATTGAGATGAATTTAGTGTTCATATACATAGAAGTCACAGAGCTTGATTCCAAGTGATTTACTAAAGTAGGTGCCTTTTAAAGGGGGTCTTAAGGCATGAACTGTTTTCTGGCTCCTAGCATCTCTTCCCTTCCTGTATAAATCTTTGCAGAATATTTACCCTTTTCAGGAAATGCAAATTGTTTCACCATTCTGAATTTCACCTTTTCTCAGTTATAATGGAAACCAGGATGGTGAGAGTGGCAAGTGAGGTCTGCAAGCCCATGGGCCAGTGCTTCACAGCTGAACTGTAGGACTGCATTGCAGGTGTGTTGTTTTCAATTGGCAGTGTATAGTGATATTTGAAATATTCTGACAGAGAGCCCCTTATTTAACATTTTTGGAACCAGTTGCCTGCAGACATTATACCGGAGAGCCCCTTATTTAACATTTTTGGAAGTTGCCTGCAGACATTATACCTGATATTTAAGGAATTTGTCTTCTCTTTTCTGAGACAGGACAGTAAATTGACACCAAGTGTTCTTAGACTGAAAGAGAAGATAATGGAAAATTCCAAATCAAATGCAAATAGGCTTTCTCGACTTTGTCCAAGGATGCCTGACATTGCTATCAGTACTGTTAGTGATGCTGTACTGGCAATTAAGATTAAATCTGTGCCTAGCATGTCCAGTTTTCAAAGTAAAGGACTAATGCATTTCTCTCTCCTTTCTCCGCTACACACTGAGTCTTGTGTAATCACTACCAAGAGATAAGAATGAAATGGGAAGAAAAAGTAGCAAAACACAATGCTATTGTCATGGAGAAGGCAAAGAAAAGATAGGTAGAAAAGAAAGATTGTATGTGCAATTAGTGCTGTGATAATAATTGGAAATGCAGTTACTAAAGGTCAACCATCTCCAAAGGCAAATTTTGCTTTCCTGCTCATAGACTTTGAAGTGGGAGTAGGGGTAGGGTGGGCAGCAGAGGGATAGCAGGTCATGTTTCCCTCCTCAGGACCTTAGGTCTTCTAAAGATGAAGTCACATACATCTCTAGTAATTGTATGCCTTGCAGTATTGCTTATTCACTACAAGCATGGAAGATGCTTCTCTTCCTATTGCATTATACTCTGCCTTTTTGTGTCTGCTTCTAGAGGGATTGAGGAATAGCAGAACTAATTCCCTCCCACATTCTTTGCCTTTTGACACATTACTAAAAAAAGACAAGGTATTTTTTCCCCCAAATCTGTACCTAAAGATTTGAAGAGACAATCACACAGCATAAAACGAAAGCCTGGAAAATCTACCTACTATATGCATAACCCAATCTGTATTTTCTTTAAGACATTTCATTAAAAATCTTACATAAACATTCTTCTTTTCTTTCCTTTTATACTTGACAGTATGTGTGTAAAGATGTGAGAGCCTGAATGTGGTGTTACTTATTGTTGTTATTTAGTAAAGGCACAGAGCTGAAATGAAAAGTAATCCAAACCTCATAATAATAAGCAGGCATGACTCATGGATTACTTCTAAAGTATTTGTTCCATTAATCCAACTCCACTGTGTGGTTTGAAAGTAATTACATTTTGAATATCAGCGTGAATAACTTAAAGATTTGGGATCACTTGAAGTTTCTTATCAATCATCAGCTAATACCCCTTACTTATAATTTGCATTTTTAACATAATAAGTGACTCAAAGCTACTTCTTATTTTACTTCTTTTTATAATTATTTACAACTTCCTTTGATTGTATGGTAATACCCTTCACATTTACATCCTTTAGTGTCTTAGAGGCTGCAAGTATCAGTTAGTTTGATTTTAATGCTTTATTGAGACAAATCCAAAAGTTTCTCTGACCTTTTGTAATATTTGAGGGAATATGAAGCATCTGAAGCTCAGTTGTTTTGAATGCATATTTGTTTATCTATGTAAAAATATGCAAAATATTAGGAGAATCTGAGACGGATCCAAAAACTATAACAAAGAAAAAAATTATCAACTTTAAGTGCTAATCAAAATGTGATCCACATCTAGCTGCTGATAGCCCATATGTGGCCAATGCAAATAGGGACGTGATGTGACTGTTCCTTGTTATGCTACATTAGTCAGTTCCTGAAGACACAGTGCTGATATGGAGGACAATTTCTGTGGGATTTGGTGGGTCATCTGATTAACATATTTTGTATTATTCTTACTAATCTCATGCAGTAGAAGAGATGAATTTCTGAGCAGGTAAATAAAGAGTGCAACTATATTCACACACAGAATATTCTTATAATATATTCTTATTCTTGTTCTCCCCTTGGAAGGGGGCCAAAAGAATCATTGAGTTCAACTCTTGAGTGGCCCATACAGGGGTTGAAGCCACAACTTTGGCGTCATTAGGACTCTGCTCTAAATTGGAACAAAAGATCACTTTTCTTTCTGAGACAATTATGCAGTTATGCAGCATTGCAAATATTTAGGAAACACAAAAGAAAAATATTGCCGTATGTAAGTTTTTAATGTAATAATCCTAATGAAGAAAGGAAAGCATTAGCACTTGAAAATATGTCCATCCTCCATCACACTCCTTTTTGTGACTCTGAAGTGCAGAAATGCTGGCTCATGTTAGTGATAGATGGAAAAAATCAGTTCTATACATTGTACATTGTGATAAAAGAGCAAACCGGCTTTGAGGCTGCTTTTCAAACTTGCCCAGAGCTTGCTCAGTAAGAGGTAAGAAAAAGCTTTTTAGGTTCTGGAACTGTTTCTGGAAAGTATTTTGCATCTGTCTTCATCTCATGTAATGTGGCCTATCTTGGTCTCAAAAAATAGTGTTTCTCAGTCCAAGAAAACAAAACCAAACCAATAAAAAAACCACAGCATAGTGTAAGAATGGTTTTACTTGTCTTTAACTATGAAGTGGAAGAATGAAATTTTTGTGTCTTTCTTAAAGTACATCAGAGATGACCCTACTGTCCAAACTCATTTATTATTATTATAAGATCTTTTCAAACTTGAGATGTGCTGACATCCTGTCTTTAATGCTCTTGTAAATTCTGAAGTAAACAAATTTCAAAGACACTTGACTGTTACTGTAAAGACAAGGTCAAAGAGTTGAATGACACATTCTCCTCGTACAATAAGACTACCTATCAATCAGTTTTACTAGCAAATTCTTAATAAAGAAGAGCGATCAGAACATGACAAAAGTGTATCTTGGAAAATATATGTGCATGATGTCCATTTTGGTATCCTTGGAATAGCAGCTAATGATGAAAAACCATTACATACAACCTGGAAATATGGTTGTCTCCTGTAGGAGGCAGTATTCTGCAGTTTATTACTTCTGAAAATTAGAAAGAGCAAAAATCTATTATGTTAAAGTGGTCTCAAATTTTAAGTAATTAAACTTGAATGTGTACTGAACACATTTAAGTAACTAAAAGAAGCAAGATGGTTAAATGTAATTTAAGAATTACTATGTTGATAATTCATGGATGGTAATTTACAAGCATTAAAAAATTATTTATTTAAACTATTGCATTCACTGACCATGCATTTGGCAAAACAGGCTCAGAAGTTAAGTAATTTTTGTCTTTCAATATGCTGAAAGATTTTAGCATTTTTTAGCATGCCCTGTGGTGTCACTATCTTTCATTTCCCTAAATTTTCTGTACAACTTTTTCTACAGGGTTAGATGTTTGACATAGGTTAATAAATGGTAATGTTAAATACAGCCAGTCTCCCACTTTAATAGTAGGACACAGTCTAAAGTTAGATGGCTCTGGAAGAAAGAAATTCCCTTTACCTACTAAGTAAATATATAGAAACAATGAAATTATGACTTGAATATCTCATTGTTATTAGCAAGAATATTAAAAATCAGAAAAAATATAAAATGCCTGTATTATAAAGCACTTCCGGTGATTCAGCAATCAAGGAATTACATGAGTCTTTAAGACATATATATGATTATAATTACAGTATGTCTCAGTAAAAAGAAAACAATTCATACCTGGAGATCCAGTCTGATCCAGTCTGCATTCAAATTTATTTATTATATTTACATATAATTTTACACATATTCATATTACACTTAAATTTATACATATTTATATACATAAATGTATCTCGTGTGGTGAATTTGGCAGTGCTGGGTTAATGGTTCATTGGTTGATAATCCTAGAGGTGCCTTCCAACTTAAAGGATTCTATGATTTTATGAGGAGGGGAGCAGATAGCACTCGGTAGTTTTCCGTGGGATATTCCACAAATGTAGGGCAGTAGGCATTGAGCGACTCCTTCTGACCACCTTACTGTTGTTTTTCTCAATGATAGCTGGAATCTGGATTTCTTTGAAAAAACTGCCCTGAAGTGGAAATGATTTGGAAATAAGAACAGCAAATGTATCTTGTTCTCTTCCCAAATGCTGGCATGTTTTAATTTACTGGTGTAAAATCAAGCTGGTTTCCAAGTAATGCGCAAAAGGTATTTAATAAAACATGTTTGGTGGGACTAGTGGCTAGAATTTGGAATCTGTGCATTTATTTGTAGAGTAGTTGTGTCATGCTGAACTCTCCCTGTGAACTGTAGGCTTGACTGCGTATACCAAAAGGTTTGCCAAAGCTTTCACAGGTTAAATTCCCTAAAGTGGGGTTTTAGAGTGGAACCAACAACAGCAGAAAAGGATAAAAAAAAAGCTTTCCTTGGGCAAATCTGGTTTTTTCTCTTTATTTAGCTTGACTGCTTTGGGCAGTTGAATAAGACAGCTATATGACTGCAAAATGACATTTAGATAAAATGCTTTTGTGCCACTTCAAATGTAGAGTTTGGGATACAACTATAATTTCAGACTTCACATCCACAGATTATGCAAGCTGTGTGTGGTAAGCACTTTTCTCATCAGTAAATGTGACGGTTTCTTTTGTTGGCTTAATCCACAATGCTGCCAGTTAGGAACTTCTTTGGAACAAGCACACTCCAAGCAGAATTCAGTTCTGCTGAACTTAAAGCAAAATAACAAAGCTTTTGGTTTTATTTTGTGAAGTTGTGGATTCCCCAGCATATATGCAGTGAATTCCTCCTATGACTTGGTGATGCCTTAACTGTGTTGGTTGTCTACAGAAAATTACTTTTGATGCACAGTATCTTCAGCAAAGTCAAATAATGGAATTTAACTTTCAGTAACTGCAGAATCACAAATTGAGTGACGTTGGAAGAGAGCTCTTTGATATCATTGAATCCAGCCCCCTTGATCAAAGCACAGTGATCCAGATCTTGTCCAGTTGACTTTTGAGTATCTCTAAGGATGGAGATACCACAGGTTCCCTGGGCAGCCTGTTCCACTGTTCAGCCACCCTAAGGTGAAAAAAAAAATTTTTTTTTTTCTTATGTTTAAACAGAGTTTGATATATTTCAGTTTGTGTCCATTGCCTCTTAGCTTGTCACTGAGCACTGCCAAGAAGTCCGGCTCCATCTTTATACACTCACATCAATTATTTGTATACGTTGATAAGGTCTCCCCTGAGCCTTCTCCAGGCTGACGAGCCCAAGGTCTCCCAGCCTTGCTCTTTGTGATAGGTGCTCCAGTCTCTAATCATCTCTGTGCTTTTTGCTGGGTGTACTACAGCATGTCCGTGCCTCTCCTTCTGAGGGGCTGCGTCACTGCAGCTGTATCTCGGGATTGCTGAGTGGGAAGGATTCACCTCCCTTGGCCTGCTGGAAAGGCTCTTCCTGATTCAGCTTGAGACACTGTCAGCTGCCTTTGCCGCAATGGCACGTTTTTGGCTTAGGTTTGATTTGATGTCCACCAGGACCTCCAGGGCTTTTTCTGCCAAGCTGCCTTCCAGCCTGTTGCCCTCCAGTATGTAGTGGTGCATGGGGTTATTTCTTCCCAGGTGTAGTACTTTCTACCTCACTTTGTTGAGCTTTATGAGATTCCTGTTTGCCTGTATCTCCACAAGATGCATTACTGATATATCAGCCACTCCTCACAGTTTTGTATCATCTATAAACTTGCTGCCATCATCATGGATCTCTTTCCCATCTTCTTGGACACTGTGAAATTTGCTGGCCTCCATCTGCAGCTGTTCTCTTGGTGACCTTCAACGACCACAAGACTCATGCAAGGAAGGAGCCCATCCCCTGCTGTCCCAGCCTCAGTGAGAAAGCCCAGACACCCCAACAGCCTCAGAGCTACATCTGCTACTGGCGCCTCCATCTGAGCTTGAGTAGTAGGTGATAGGGGAAGCATGAGAACAGGTAATAACCTTCATTCCTACAAAAGAACTCCTTTTTAGACACTGGGTCACTTTTTTCTCTTCCTAGTCTCCTTTAATGTCAGACAAGAATGTGATTGAAGTTTTCAGCTCCTTCAGAGCTTTGAGTTATTTTGGGTGCTGAGAACTATTCTTATTCTGTGGGGGTTGTTTTAACTTGCATTTGAAATTACATGTCAGTAATTTACAGTGGACGAGGTTTTGTTAGGGGCAGTTAGTCATCGCCAAGTGAATGGATGTATTAGCATGTCACCCTGGTATATATCAACCTCCTCTCCCGTAAAGCACAGTGGCAGCTGTAAATACACTCTTAGTGCAGCTTTCTTTTAAGAAAATAGATCTAGCAAGGCATGTATTCTACCAAGGATTGTTGTTTTATTTTTGGAATGTTCATTAACATGGTGTGGAAGCACCATAGATCCATGTGGAGGTGTTTATGGCCATAAAATTGGCTGCTTCCTGTACTTGTTGCTATGAAGTGTGATCTTAGTTTGGAAACTCCTGTGTAAATGGGTGTATTTGTCTTAGGATTCTGTTTCCTAGCAAGCTGTGACACAGTGCAAAATGTGCTGCATTTGCTGTGGCTGGCCCTCTTAACCTGTCAGCATAATTTATGGGAACACTTCCCGACACCTTCTGGTGCTAATGGTCTCAGAGTCCTGCAGAAAAGGCTAGTTCTGCCTCCTACTTTTAAGAGCCATGATGGTGGCACTGCTTGTCTCTTTTCTGGATCTATTTTGGATTTATGTCTGGCCAAGGGTTTGAAAGAGCTGCTATTAAAGCAGAAACATCTGCTGGGGCTTTATGTGCTGCTGGCTTGCCAAGTTCAACAGCAGGCCAAACTACAGCTGATGGGCTCAGTCCTCCACAGGTGTCACTGCAGTTACAGGAGAGTGACTGTAAGGGAAATTGGGCTGCTGAAAACTCTAAAAGAACAAATAAGTAAATAAAACCCCTTCAGTGACTGTAGAATGCTGTTAGGAGATTATGGTTGGGGTCATTAGCAAATAGCAGAAACAAACCTTGCTGAAGTGGTTGTGAGTACCTGAATTCCCCTGCTGCTGCAGCAGCCTGAGATGTGCCTCCTCCCATTCCTACCTGCTTCCCATCGTGTTCTGCATGCTGCCAGCTTGGGCAGCACAGATGCTCAGTGATTTTAAACCTGTTAGGAAAACCTGATTTTGTTTAACTGTCTGAATGTTTTCATGATTCAGATACATCATGGCAATTGTTTGTGGGCAGACATGGGTGAGGCAGATGATTGTTTTGACATGGACTGTTTTTGAAGGAGAGGGATTCAAAACAATGCTTTAAAATTCCTTGTAAAGCTTTTGTTCTGATGCAATTTTAATAACTTGAAATAATCGCTCCTTTGACACTGGGAACATGGGAACTTGCATCTTGGATGAACTCGAGCTTCATCTGAGCACTGACCAGCCTCCATCCCGGATGTGTACTTGCAGTTTCAGAGAAGCATTCCAGAAAACTCACAACAGGCAACAGTGGGTCTCTGATAACATTTCCAGAGTATATTTTTCTGTATTTACTTGTTTAGGATTTTTATTTGTTTTAAAAATGTCCAGTTACTCCCTTAGTTTGCCAAGCATTTGGCTTCAGGAGCAGAATACCACAGTCAAATTACTGACAAAACTTCAGTTGACTTCATTTACCTTTTTATAAAGTGCTACACCTGGCCATATAGTTCATTTTCCCTCTCACCTCCCCCACAACAATCATAAAATGGAGATCAGCACATCAGCAGCAAAAGCTAAAACTGCTACAATTGGAATTAAAGAAGAGTTGTGCTTACTGAAGGGTGAGTAGAAGACTGTTATAGTTCGCAGAACCAATTGCTAGAGGAATAGATAATTGCATGTGAATGTGAATATGCAATTTATTAAATTATTATCAGTTCTTTTTAAATTTAATAAATGTTCCTATTTCAACCAGTTCTATCCAGTGATTACAAGAAAATTTGCTGTTCTGGTCAGAAAGCACAAGGCCAAATTCTCTCATATATCCCTACATGTTTCTTGCCTTCCAAGAAGCTGCCTGACTGAGAGTAAAGTTGTTTCAGAAATATTTCAGCTGTGTTTAGTGGTTTAAATAAAAAGCCTGGGCTATGGGAAATGCCTAGCATTTTTCCATGGTGGAAAATTTTAATGTTCCTTGCAAACCTCGAGAAAATATTCTTGAACCATCTCCTTTCCCCAAAGAACACAAGTATGTGAGATAAGAAATAATTCCTTTGTAATTACTCATTTCCCTTCACAACACTCATAAAGGAGAAATCATACTAGAAGTGATATATGTATGTTTCCACTTCTGGCAATATAGTTAGTAAGCATAATTTTGGAAAATTGCATTTTAGCAACAAAGACTTCTTTTTCCTAAGCTAAAAAAAACCCCAGACAAAAAATATGCCACTAAAACTAAACCCAACCTTTTTTTTTCCAAAGATGGTTGCCTAAATAGGTGTAAGGAAGCTAGTATTATTTAGGAAATATTAATTTGTCTTGTAGGTATTAATTGAATAGTTAATTGAATGGTTAATTAAATAGTTAAGTCTCTCAATAGAAAGCTCCCAAATGCTCCATAATACACTCCATTCCTTGCTAATGCAGTGCTGGACTTGCAGCTGCTGAAACTGAATCTACACAGGGCTGTTTCTTATGAGAAATGCCTGCATACTAACTGTTAGTTACACAATACATTGAATTCAGTAAAGAAAATATGGTAAGAAATTGATCTTTCCTTATTTCCCACAATTTCATTTTTGTTTTTACTCCCTCATGTAGGTCACTGAAACTGTTTATGGGAAGGAACTGTAAACAGCATTACGGAAATGATCCAGAAGCAAGACTTCAAAACTGTTAATTTGACAGTGAATTGTTTCGATAAGTTTGTTTTTAACAGGAACAAATGACTGGGATTGAATGATTATGGGAGAATTTTTGATTTGCCCCCAAGCAAATTAGAAATTCCCTGTGCCCCTTGAGGGCAGCGTGATCCAGCGCATGCCCCAGCTCTTCCATGGCTGCAAAGCTAAAGAAGAAATAACCCAGAGCTTTTACTTTTTGCAAAAATAAGACATAACCCTGTCTTGCTGGCAGTGTCTTGTCTGCTTTGTCACTGTGACACTGCTTGTTTCATGCTTGAGTGGATTCATCACAAGTATCTGTGTAGTGCGAGCGTGGCTACAGGCTGTACCTTCCAAGACGTACTGTCAGCAAGTGCTGTTGTTGGTGATGGAATTAATGCACCAAGGCAGTAGCTTCAGAATAGGTGTCTAACCTAAACTAACACTTTCTGAGAGGGTAGGAGATGGCTGCAGCTAATAGAAGCTAATGTGATGTTTTGTCAGCCTGTAGAATATAAAAGCTAATTGTTGCAGCTGTGCAGCAAAGTAACGAGGAGCTTGAAAATGTAACTGATAAGCAGAGTGATTATAGGCTAATGAGCAGGATGTTTGTGGTATATTGAAGGACTAATGAAGGGCTGCAAAAGATAACTGCGATGGTATACAGTGAGATATTCGGAGTAGGAATGTTTAAATACAGCACAGAAAGATATGTAGTAGATACTAAACACACAATGCTGCTAACTATTGGAGTTTGAGCATGTGTGTGTGTGTGCATTGTGCAGATAAAGCAATTAACCAAAATCAGTACCTGATAAATGCATGACAGAAGATACTAGTAAGGGAAAAAATGATACTGTACATAAATACATATTGCATAATTCACATATCTCCATCAAGTAACACCCCCATCAGTACAAAGTGCTCTGTTTATCACCATCCATGTTCTCTCATAAGAAAATGTGAATGGTTCCTCTGCTTGTACGAAGCATTGGGTCCAGATAGCTCTGAGGATATTTCTTGGAAAACGTGGACTCAAAACACTTTCTCAAAGGAAGTTGCAACATCAGGGTAGAAGACTGTAGCCTGGCATGCCAGTCTGGGGCCCAGTCAGGCTTGGTACCGTGTGGTGTCAGAGGACCCGGCTGTGTGCGTTGCAAAATAAGGTCATGGCTTATTCGTCGCTCTGACACTAGCAGCCAGAGCTCCTGAGGAGAGATCTGGCTCCCTAAAGTCACCTGCCATGGTAATCCTGACTTTCATTGTTGGCTACAAAGGACTGGTTTTCCTTCTGTTGTGGCCAGTTGAATTGGATATGTTTAATGCTTTGAATAAAAACCCAGTTCTAGAACATGCGATGTTTATGATCCTCCTTGAGTCTTCACTTGATGCAAATGTAGTCTTTTGGGTTCTTTAATTTTTTTCCCTGTGGAATTTTTTAGATCAGCAATTTACAATCATTAATACCTGTAATTATTGGAAGGAGTCTTTATAACTGTATGAATGTGAAGTTGCACCATGTCCTGTACACAGCAGGGCATTACAGCGCAGGTCACTTCAACTAAAAAGGCAGTTGGGATTACCAACAGCTCTTAACAACATCTGTGTTATCAGATATGTGATCAATATATGATCTCAATAATTGATAAGTGAAAACAGGACATGTTAATCTCTAGTGCTTTTGGGAAAAGTAGGTAAACCCTCTATTGCCTAAAGACGAAGTTGCTAAAATATTTTATGCTACCTCTAGCCTATGCCATTGATTCTTTAGTGTAAAACTGGATTAAGGAGGAAGCATTTCTATATTTTTGGTTTGGGGAGGGAAAATATGTAATTTCCAAAAGGCTCAATTTTCTGGAAAATAGGGAGAGAGGTATTTCCAAAAAGTACTCCAGCAAAGCTGGTAGCTGATTATTAATCTGTTAATTGGATTGCTGGGTGTTAATTGGATTGCTAGGAGTCCTATACTTCTACAGTCTTTGAAGAAACTTTCATCCACATGAATTCCTCAATATATGAATTGGGTGTTGGAATTCAATGTTACAATGTGTTTGTTCTCTGAAGAAAGGCTTTGGGGCTTTTGAGGTTTTTGGTTTTGTTTGAAAGGATTTTATGAGGCTAACCAAAGCCTCTGCAATTTCCACATTGGACATGTAAAAACCTTTGAAGGCTTCTGTGCTATTTAAGTGAAGATGATGAGTTAGTTTTCCACTTCTTTAATGATGTTCTTCTGGTTTCTTCCCTTTCAGTAAGCTTGTCCTGGTATTTGTTGCTGGAATCTCTGATGTATCTGTTTTAGATACTCCATCAGCCAGTTCATCATTACTCTGCCGTAGTTATCTATTTTCCTTACACACATTTGAGGTATAGTCAACAGTGTTGTCTCTACTATTCAGGTGAAGGACCAGAGCACAAAGGAAATCCTACTGTTACATCTAAGTCTGTCACGGACCAAGAATCTAAAATAATTTTTCCTGTATTTTAAAAGTTCATGCTGTAAGTCTTGGACTGTTCTGCTGACTGAAAGGAGGGGAAGGTGGGAAGACAACATTTGCAATAGAGTCTGGAGAAAATTAAGTGGGAAGCAGTCCAGTGAGTTTTATGTACAGAGCCACTCTTCCTTGATTCTCTAATGTGCATCTCCATTGAACCCTTTTTTCAACAATTTCCCAATTATATAAACCAGCAGATCTTTTGTATTCTTTTCTTTCAAATAGACTTTTTTTTTAGTTTCACCAGTTAAGTGGTCCCAGAGTCATTTGAAACCTCTTCATTGTTGTCTTCCAGGATTTTAGGCTAATGGAGCTTGTACAATACGACTCATTTGACTGGAATGAATCTTGAGTTAGTCTTCAAGAAGAAAAAGTAGAGGAAATCTGATGAACATGTGTGTTAAGTGTTCCAACCATTCTCTTTCAAGTGTGTCTCTTCAATTCATTAAAAAAAAAAGAAGGAAGCATTTTTTTGCAGTTGATGTGTTCTTTGAGTATTACATTTGATTTGGGAATGCAATTTTCATCTCTAAGAATCCTCATTAACATTTTACTATAATAAATTTTAATTTTTCTTATATATTTTTAAATATCTACTTGTAAATAAAACCTGGAAAAACAACTAACAATGAGCAATGTTGAATCATAGGTGTGAGTCACAGGGGAGAGCTTTATAATGGTAGTGAAGTTCAGAAAGGCAAACATTTGGTTCATGTCTCTTTTGGTATCTGCTAAATTTCTTCTTCTTTCTCAAAATTTCTGTTGGAAGATATCCAGATCCAATGTTTAGGTACAGTTCCAAATATGTTAGACATAGATTTATTTTACCTCAAATCTAAAAAATTTACATTTTTGAGGATGAGACCTAAATTTGCACAGAGCTTAGGGCCTTTGGGAGTTTTATTTCATGAGGGTACATTTCTTTATCACTTGGACGTTTTCCCACCTATTTTTTGAGCTCACAATATTAAGCTAAAAAGAGCTAATTATGTCTGTGCTGTAATATCACGGTATGATGTTGAGGACTCTTATCTGAACATGCCGTTCTTACAGTGAGAACTGATTTTTTCCATAAAGGGGAAAAAAAAAGAAAGAAGACTAAGACATATTACAGCAGAATTATGTACATGACTTCAAAAAAGCCACAAACTGTCTGGCTTAGGTTGTGTGATATCTGCATCAGTATGTGAGTAATCATGTTGCCCCACCATTCAAGGGTTCTGTCACCTGAGTACTGGAAGATGTGTATCCTGTGAATCCTCCACTGAGTTTTGCTCAATGAAGAAACACCTTTGTAATCTGTAGCCTGTAGTGCACAGGTGGATGCACAGCAGCAGGAAGCAGCCTGAGTACAGCTTGCTGTTTCCCCTGCAATGTCTCACATAAAGCCAAAATTCTGATTAACTGTGTCCAGTTCACTTAGAGCTGCAGGTCAGACCCTTCTTTACAAAGGCAGTCTGGACACATCTTGCTCTGGTTTATGGAGTTCTGCTGTTGTGCTGCCACTTCAAGTGGTAGCACACCGTGGTATAGGAGGAAGTTTTACTCTTCTCATCAGGTACATGTGTATCCTCTTTCCATTAAAACCATAAAGGGCTCCTCCTCTCCTTAATTTTGTACAAGTACAAATATTTGTTGAAATATATCTTGAAACAGGCGTGCACTGGGATTGTAGAATTCATCCTCCCCAGCTGTCTGTATCTTAGTAGTGCAATTAAAGGATATTCTGTTCTAGCTGCATGCTTCAAAATGTTAGTTCTATATATATGTAGAGTCAGGAAATTCGAAGTTATATCTTAAGTGAAAAAGTTGAGGTGACCTGTTTTCTCTGGATTATAGTAGATTTGGAAAACCAATTATTTTGCACAGTGCCTCCCTTGAATGATGTCCTTGAACTATGTCCTCTCGTGGATGAATGTCTCAAAGAATAGCTGGCTAACTGGGCTCTCTCAAGTCTGGGCTATAGTAAAAAAGATTTGGAAGTCAGAATACATTCTGACTCCATAGATCCATAGATCTTCTTCCAATCATGTTTTTCCTGTTTAGGCATGGTGTACTTTTCAGGACATACAGTTGCCTATTTTCTCGGGCTGGAATTGGATTTCTCTTTTCCCTTGGGATTGCTAATTTTTACCTGAAAAAAATATTTTTTTTGACTGTATAGTTTTATTACATTTGTCTGGAAATACTGTACTTAGTGCTCTCATGCTGTTAAAACTTCATTTGTTTTTTTGCATTCTATCTATAAGTCATGAGAATTAGAAGGGAAAGTTTTGGTCTAGAACTTTTTATCTTGGAACTTACTTATCTTTTTTAGGCTCCCTGCCTGTACTCTTTTCACACATTGACAGAGTTGCCATGGTGTCCTTCTCATGGTGTCACTCTCCAGTGGTCTCATTGTATTAATCCTGGAACTGCCTCTTCAAAGTAAATTGAATCATCTTTAAGGTTCAGAGAATTATTTCAGGATGTTATTACTGGGCTAGCCACCGACCTGATATTCTTCCCTCAAAGAGAATAGGCTAGGTTATGTTTCCATTATACATACTTGTTCGGCATGGTTTCACTACATCTGTCTGAAGTTGATATTTTAAAAGTCTTTGCTTTAATTTCTTTCTGTCAAATTCCACTGGCAAATTAGGTTTACCACTGTCCATCCTATTCCCCTTAGAATTTTAATTAGTTCTGTGCTGAACACCCAGTAGTACACTGCAGTTTTATGTGTTTGATATCTACATATTTATTTGTCAAAATCGAATTGTTATGATTCAGTTAACTCTCTAATGCATTGCTGTATATCTGCACAGTAAGCAACATTGTGGGGGAAAAAAATCTCAGATCAAATCTATTCAGATAACACTATAAAATGGCTAAACTCACAGCTTTAGGCTGGAGGATGGCCTGAGTGTCATAGTGTTATGACCAGTTGCGTTTTTTAACTGGTGGAGAAGGAAGAAAAGCGAGGTAAACATGAACCTTTCTAGGTATTCTTTAGGACCTGTTCCATCACTGTCTGCCCACTATGCTTGATGATGCCAAAGACATAGAAAGCTGCTCCATGGCAGCAACTGAAACTTCCTGTATCTTGTGGAAAGCTGGATTGGTGAAAGCACAGAAGGAGCCTCTGGCTTCATACAACATGCCCTCCAACTTCAGTGATGTTCTGGGTGGCACTGGGACATAGGTGGGATGCTCATGGTGGCCTTCTGTGGGCACCAGCCCTTCAGGCAATAACCTGCTTCAGGTGGCTTGGAGGAGACCTCAGGCAGTGGGCTACTTCTCAATGTGTACACACTCAGCCAGGGATTTGGTTCTTCTGTGCTCTCTCTTGTTGTACTCCCACAAACTTCAGCAGTGACTGCCCTGGGTGAGGAGCATGAGGCAGCAGAGCCTGCTGGGGAGCAATGAATGTGGTAGAAAGGGACTGAAGGGCAGAAATCACTCCTCAGGCAGTGCAGTGTCACAGTGGGTGGGACAGTTTTGTCTTGGTTCTCTTGGACATGAGTGCTTTTGAGCGCTCCCAGTTGTTTGAAAGATGAAGAGTTAGGGCAGGGTACCTTCAGCCCTGTTTTTTATTCCAGGGAGGGATAAAGGGTGTGTAGAGTGGAAGTTCTCACACCAACTATCTGTTCTAGGGAGTGCTTCTTGGTGAAGAAGGGACAAGTGCCCTAGATGTGTCTGAGTCCCTTTCCAAATGCAAAATGAATAACTCTAAATATGGAGAGGGCATATGGTACAATTTGATCCTAAACAGAACAAGCAAGGTTTCATCGACAGTGATTTAAATTTGGATGTGACTTGCTTTGAATTTCTCTAACTTTTCTTTATACTAACATTTTATTTGTCTGTTCTTTTAATAGTTGAAATTGACAATACAACTGCAGAGCACGGATGCCATTTTTTACTGCTGGATTTTCAGAAGTATGGAACAACTCTGCAGAGTGTCCACATTTGAAATACTCATGGAGATGTCTCTGTGACATACTGATGGCCAAATACTGACTTTCCCTTTTTTAATTCAAAATTCAGTGATCCTCTGAAAAAGAGCTGGAGGAGTGATGGGTTACCTTTATTCAATACTAATTCTGCTAGAGGTCTAATGTGAATCTTTGAGATCTTGGGCCAAATTCTTCTCTTAGGCAACAGCAAGCTCTGAAGTCAACTCTTCTTTTTCTGCATAGCTGAGGAGATGCTGTTAGTACTTGCCTATGATCCTGTGCTCTTCATAGCTCCTTTTTTCCACCTTGTGGGTGGTGATGGAAAGGTGTACGTGTCAGGCTTCTGGCACTGCACCCAAAAAAAAAAAAAAAAAACAACCAAAAAAAAAAAAAACCCAAAAAAAACCCCAAAAAAACCCCACCTAACACTGCAGAGAACTTCAAAGTACAGACAGAACTAGCCAGTTTTTTCAAACCTAGAATTTAATTTTCTTCATAGTTGTGGGTTTCTTTTTTTAGTAGCTAATGAACACTGAAAAGAGCAAAAGGATGGCAGAGAAGCATTGAAAATGGACAGTTAGTGCACAGAGAGGGGTTTTCTTTGCAGAGTTTCAATGCTGAAGCCTTTAGAAAAGAGCACTTACAGATGTTTGATTTCTTTCAGGTCTTCAGATTTTGGGACATTATACACAAAGTTGAATCTACAGCCTGGGATTGCCACTGTTATTGACAATTTCTACATTTGTTCCACCAACAAAAAGAAGGTATGTGGCAAAAAACCATTTTTGTAGTGCAGGTGAGATTCTGCAACTATGTAAAGAGTGTTTTATAGGTTTTCACAATATAGGAAACTGATTTTCATGATGGTGAAGATCACTTTTGGTGCATTTGTGACATACAGAAGTGGGATGTTTATTGTTTCTGAATAGTAAGGCCAGAAAAAAAGAAATTACCTTGATGGACATGGGAACCTTATGAGATCATTGACTCATATGACTCCTGGAAATGAAAGTTTCATTGTGTTTTTCATGCAAATGAAAAATTAAATTCTGTAGGTTTTCACACATCCCAATGGATTCTGGGACTAACATTCAAACTCTTCATCTTTAATGCACCAGGTTCTTTGCATGTTCCTTAATATAAAGTATAGGGATTGGGCAGGCTGTCATTGATAATGATGGTTATCCTGTGTAGAGCCTTAATTAAATAAATTTTAAAAACCCCTCTCCTTGAAGCTTTCTTAAGAAATGTTCCTGCATCATTACTAAGAAACAAAACACTTTTCCTGGAACCTGGAAAGGTTAAGTGGACTTTATAAGTGAGAGCAAAATCGACCCACTGAGTGTATTTATAATGGATTTTATATTAGAAGCAAAGGAACAATGATTATGGGAAAAAATCACAGTAACAGCCCTTCTGTGTCTTAAAAGTGCCCGTGATTTAAATGGCAAGAATTGTGAAGTACAATGTGAAGCATAAGCACAGTGGGTCCTTCATGAAATAAGAATTTTCTCTTGATAAGGGCCTTTTAAATCCAGTGTAATACAGAAACACTGATTTCCAGTAGAGGCCTCTGATTGGAAGAAAAATGTTTGTTGTGTTTGTCTATCTGTTTTGCTTAATCAAAAATCAGTAGAACGCAGTAAGGCTGCCTTGATGATTAAGTACATATTGTATTTCCCTTGAACTTGTCACTGGAATTTTGTGCCCAAGCTGTGCAATGTCTGAAATTGGTAATATATTTTTAATCTGCTGCAAAGCCAGAAAGTATTATTTTGTTTCCTGAAGTGGAACTGCCAACAAGCGCAAAGTTGCTTCAGATTATGTGTTTCAGATATACAATCTACTGGTGGTTTCAAGTCCAAAAGAATAAAACCAAAAATCTTTACCCATCTCAATTTCTGGAATAAAAGCTAGAAGGATGACATGGATGAGAGCCCCATGGAGGATCTTTCTCAGCTCAATCAGCTACAATATCAAAGCCTGCCCAAGCACAAGAGTTCAGTGACAATATGATTGTACCAGTTGTGTGAAAAAATAAACAACAGTAAGATCACTGCTAAATTTCAAGCCTGAAAGACACACCAGTGTTCACAAGAACCCTCATCTTAATCCTGTCTAAGAAAAATCTATATTCTACTGAATTTCACAAGTTGAATTTCTTAGAGAAAAAAACTCCACTTAGTAAGCTAATATGATATTGAAAGCAACCTGATACAGAAAGTCCCTTTGAGTCAATATAAATACACTATTTTTATGTGGATATTTGCTTCTATGAAGGTGTTGTTTATTAGTATACAAACAACAAAACCAGCAGAGCAGAAAGGACTTCTAGAGCCTTTAAATGATGCCAGAGGGAGATATATTAATATATGGAAATATACATACATGCATATGTGGTACAAAAATGATGAAAGCAGTGGGGTTGCATGTTTCAGCCAACAGCTTCAGACTGTTCTTGGAGGTTTCACAGTCACCTGTGGAAGGTAAGAGGGAAGTCTTCATGTTTTGAGAGCTTCATGTTGTAAGTCTGTTGTAATGGGAAATTTTAGGTGCTGGACCTTTGATTAGAGCATTAAGAGCAAGGCTAAGTTGATCTCACACAAGTTATTTGGGATGATGGAGGAACATATCTGTGGAGGAATAGAATGTAAGAAAATAAAAATAGTGCAGAAGGTAGTGTCACACCTGAGGAGTTGCAGCTGTACTAATTGCCAAAGATTAGGAACAGGCCTGCCCTTAACAGGCCACAGCTGTGTCCAATAAGAAGAAGAGTGCTACAAAAGAGTGGGTTAGGTGGCTGTGAAGAGAGTGGGAGTTTGTTGTGCTGTGCTGTGAGGAGCTGCCCATGAGAAATCACTGAAAAGTTATGGAACTTTTGACATAAGGTGACAACACATATCTCCCTGTATGTCTCTTTCAGCACAGTTGCTCTGGGGGCGAATAGAATAATTAGAACTCTGACTCCCTTTTCTGAGCTGAGCAGAAGCTTCAGGGTTTTACTTGTTCTTGATGTTACTTCAGATCATTATGGTGTGGGTTTTCTTCAACCAGTTCACATCTTTTAAAATGTGCTGAAAATGGAAACTGGCGTGCTGACTGCATATACTGAAACTGAGCGTGCACTTTAAATTTAAAGCATAAGTAGTCCCATGCTACCACTTAGCATTTAGTGACTGGGAAAATACATGAAAGCAAAAATAAAATACATTTATAGGGATTTTTAATACTTCACATAGTAAAAAGTGTTCTGTGATTTCATTTCATTTAGCCGTTGTAGTCCTCAGCTGTGGAAGAACATATACTACCCATTTAAAGCTTATCATTCCCACCTCAGTATCATCAGGGCATTAGCTACACCTGATTTAAGTTGTGTAGAATTAGGTATCTGGTTGAGTTCTCTCCCTCTACAATCACAAAAACCCCCAAAAGCCAAACCAAACAAAAAACCTACCTACCAAACAAACAAAAAACCAAAGGAGAAATATAGGTATCTCGAGGCAGTTCATACTGTTAAAATCATAGTTCTTTGTAAGAATTCTATGAGAATAAAGTTGAATTATTTCTGGAGGTCTCTGTAGCTGACTTTGTGACTGTTGTGGGTTTGAACAGAATCAAACTGTGGCTTCCTACAAAGACATATGAAGAGATGGGTCATGGTTTAACCCCAGCTGGCAATTGAGTACCACAGTGCTCTAGGCTCATTTCATCCACCAGTTCCCTCAGGGCTTATGGATTCCTCTCATCAAGTCCCATGGACCTGTGCACCTTCAGGTTCCTTAGATGGTCTCAAACCTGTTCTCCTCTACCATGGCAAGTTCTTCATTCTCCCAGTCCCAGCCTTTGCCTTTGATTTGGGTGGTGTGACTAGAGTTCTCATGGGCCAAGAAACAAACATGAAGTGGGAGATTATTTGTTTGTTTGTTTTGAAATGCAGTTAAATGAAATATCTGCTAGAAGGCTCCAGTCTAGCTCGTGGGCTGGCATAATTTTTAGAGTTCATAGCTTCCAGTGTACCAACTCCTGGAGTGGCTTAGGCTTTCACTCAACTTGCCTCCACTCTGTGAACTGCAATCACACCAGACAGACTAATGGAATTCTAAGTGAGCTTTATACAGTAAATGTGAAATTGTTCTGGAAATTTTCTGTGAATGACTCTAATTTTCATTTTTTTAAGATATATTGAAAATAATGCAATTGATAAAGAAGTGCATTAGCAAAAAAGTATAACAGCATTCTTTTCACATAGTACTATATGGAAAAAGGATTGTATAAAAACTCCCACAAGGTTATAAGGTAAAATATAGGAATGTTGGGGACTGAATAAGCTGGAGGAAGTATGGAAATCATCTCTAAACCCCACTACATTAATTCAAAAAGTGGCACATTCCATTTTGCTTTGGAAATGTGCCATAGCCTTCTGTGAACAAGTTGTGGTGAGTACTGTTCATAGGCCTAAATTAAGAATCTGGAAGGAGTTGTAGCAAGGTCATGTCCACACAATCTTTTGACAGTTGAGGTAAATTCATTCACGCTGTGTCTTTTTCTGGATGAAGGCAGCAGAACTCAAATGCAGAAATTGTGTTGCTGCAGTTACCAGAGGACTTAAGCTATGAAATCCAGTTTTGACAAGAAATGATGGCAAATCTCTGAGGGCAGAGCTTTAGAGGGCTTTGTTTGTTGCTCTGAATGGACCTTTCTGATGAAATGATGGGATGGATGTGTGAACTGTGGCTGTATTGTTTGTGAGGCAGAGTTGAATTGCAGTCAGCAGCTGCACAAGTAGAAAACATTTTGACCTACCTGCAAATGACCAAGTAGGATCATAGATCATCACCCTAAATGCTATGAAACAGCAGAGCAATAGGCAAGGTCACACTCTAATTAAGACTTTATGCTTACTAAGGATGCATTAATATTTGGTTTGCATTCTGTCTGGTTTTAGTGTAGTACAAACCAGCAGCTAAAGACACTGATTTGGTTTTGGAAAGCTGTAGTCTTGTGAAGGGGTGTTCTGCTATGTAAGCTCTCTGATGCTAACTTCTCCATTTGATGCACTTCTTCATTGATCTGTGTTATAAAATAGCCTTTCCCTATGCAGTCTTGAAGGGCTGTGCAGTGATAAGGGATGTCCCTGCACTTTAAACAACAGAATTTATGTAATTATCTCCTTTTCAGTAATTAGCACATGCTGATAGCGTCAAATGGTGCAGGAAATCCATCATGTACCACGTGCAGGAAATAATTTGCTTTGTGTTCTCCATTTTCCAAACCAACATTTTAATTCTGAGTTGGAAGTGTGATGTGTGTAGTTTATAGAGTCTGGGATTAAGGCTTCTATAGGGTCAATCTGGAATCAGGTGAACAAAGTAAATTCTTTCTACAGAAGAAAAAAGTTAGCAGAATTTAATTTCACTAAGCTAAATTATCAATAAAATATTTAACTTTTTTTGGGGCATATATGCTGTTGGATGTAGAAATTACATATTTGATTTTATGTACTGTTGCTGGGGAGGAGTTGAATGAACACACTGATTTTTCTTTCCCTCACATTCAGTGCATATTTTAATTTTAATTCATGCTAATGCAATTGGTGCATCCATCCTTCCGTTTATATGCTTTTGGAAAACATGCAGCTAAGCAGTTTATATTCAGGCTTTTGATATTAAGAGAAAACAAATATTGATTGTGATACACTAACTTATTAGTTAAATGAGTTGAACACTTACATTTCCCAGCTGTCACAATAACCAATAACTGCATGTTTTTTCCAAAATGAAAGACAAGGTGACAAACATATTCTTGCTTGCCAAAGAAGGCAGAGCACTTAAGATAGTAATAAGGATATAGGCTTTTTTATACAGTTTTAACTCCTGATAATTTAAATAGCATGAATTACACTTTGCAGGAGAGTATTTGCCAGAACTGTAAAAGCACTTCCCAAGATGCAGTTGTTTTGAGCAATGTTTGTAAGCACTTACAGGTAAATGCAGCCCTACATAATTTTGACATTTGTCTTTCAGAGCAGAACAATTGGTTGTGGAATTTCTCAAAATGCAGTATGACTACATTCACTTGTAAGGAATAATTCTACTCAAATATCAGTTTCCTTAGAGACTATGCCAGAACGTCTTCAAATATAGAGAGCAGAATAGAACACTTTTACTAGTAGTCAGGTAAGGGATATTCCTTTCAATAAGATGAGAGTTACTTGAGGAACATTTCCCTGTGAAATTACAGAATATGAGTTTGTATGTTGAGATCTCTCCCATGATGTGTTCTTGCCTTATAAGCAGTGTCACCATTCCATTTTATTCCACTGATGCACCATCAGAGCACTAATGTGACCTGACTGCATCATTTTGCTTAAGTCCATGACTGTTCAGTTTGTCTTCAGGTATTCTAGATACTACCAGAAATACGCCCAATAATTGACTCTTTTTTTTTTTTTTCCACCCATACTTTGCTAGTTGGTAGATTGCTGTGAGAGGCAATCCTGGGCAGAAATCCCAGAATTTATTCACACACAATTGATGAGCAGCTGCTTGGTTGACAACCAGGAAGCTGCTAAATGCAAGTGGAACTCAATAGGTTAAAACAGAGCTTTCACTGAGCTGTTAGCTGAAGTCACAGCCCACAGCAGAGGTTCATGCAGCACTACCAGGCCCATGACATATATGGGGAGGATTTGATGGATGCTGTTTGATGGGGTATGACTATGTATATGTGGAAAAAATAGAATAAAGCTTTGAGAAACAGAGTGGAACTGTTGAAAATTAAAGCTGTGGATGAAACAATGGCTTGGGATCTGGCTATTAAAGAAGTATTTGAGTTATTTACTGGCTAAATGGAGGGTAGGAGCCATAGCTTTCCAGCTGGACTGATTTCTGCTATGGTTGAGAAACCAGGGCTTTTGCACAGTTTGTATGTAAACAGGGCTGCATAAAAATGTGTAACTCCTATGTCATTGTCATATTCTAACTCCTTGTAACCCTTTCAATAAGTGGAAGGTAGGAGCAGTGTTACTGCTCTATTTGAGAATACCCTTTCTCCTAACCAGTAGATTATGAATACATTTTCCTACAGTGTGACAGAGAAAGGTTTCGTTTTGTTTCCATCAAAACTCTTTCTGTCCATTTCTCCATCCTGTTCTTGTATGTGCAGAGCTAGAAGGAATCCCCAGCTCTTGTTGATCATGGTTTGATCTTGTTGATCATCACAGGTTTGTCTCTGAATACCCTTTTGAATGCCTGTCTACTAAAACATTCAGCCATGCAAGCTGAAGGTGCTCTGAATTTTTTTGTGTCAATTCTACTCTCTTGGAATGAATAAATATTCTACAGTCCAGTACCTGAAGTACACTGTCTTTAAAGGCTGCAATTGATATTAAAAAAAAGAAAGAAAACAACCCACAAAAATCAGCCAAGCCAACAAATACAAAACCCACAAAAATCAGCCAAGCCAACAAACCTGGCTAACAATACAAGTGAAGAGCAGAATGCCATGACCAGCATGTAGGTTTCCCACAGTATGTAGGATAATTGCTCATCAAGGTAGAAGGTGAGTGAGCTAAATGGCTGCATGCTTGAACATTCTTTGTTATTATTCTATCCTAGAATTCATTTGATGCTTAGGGATCTCAATTTAAGTTTTTGAGACTGACCTTCCACTGTGATTTTGTAGCCTAATGTGCAACTTTTGCAATCTTTTGTGCTCAGGCATACAATTATTCTGAGGAAAAATAGGCCTGTCTTTACAGTGCGCTCATTATAAATGCTTTTGTTCTGTTTTTATGAATATCCTGTCTAAAACTCATTAGTCATAAAAGCACACCAACAACTACCAAAAAGACGTAATGTTAAATTAAGTTTACTGTAGTGAAGCCAAAAATAAAATGACTAGTTGGTGGGAGTACAACATAAAAAAGATTTATGTGAAAATGGAAAAGACCTCCGAGCAACTGTTAAGAGACCATTGTGCATATGATTCTGCACTTGAGAGACATCTATTTCCCTCCCAGTAATTCTGGAAAGAGAAGGATTCCAAGCATCGTATTTTCAGCAAGGTTTTATTTGCTATTATGATGAGCAGGGGTCATTGCTTGGAGAAATAGGAGCAGTCAATCAAGAGCATGCAGCAGAAAGCAGCTCTGAAGCTGCCCTCAGCACCTGGGGGAGGATGTGCTGCTGAAGGGTGGCTGGGCAGAGGGAATGGAATGCACAATATTCCATGCCAGGGGGGTTTAAGATCTGGGATTTTGATTTGCTGTGTCTAAAACCAAAGGTAATTTTGCAAAATTTAGACCAGTTTTTTATTTCAAGCTCATTATTTTAAAATGTAAATTCTTAGGCCCAATTCAAAATTTGAGCCACATGCCAGAGAAAAATGTAGAGGAGGTGGGAAGTGTAGATTTCCTGTGCAGGACACCAGGCAAGTTGTGTGTTTCCCTTGTCCAGCCT
Organism: Geospiza fortis; assembly: GCF_000277835.1. Taxonomy (NCBI): domain Eukaryota; kingdom Metazoa; phylum Chordata; class Aves; order Passeriformes; family Thraupidae; genus Geospiza; species Geospiza fortis. The sequence continues at coordinate 3,095,490 of NW_005054372.1, read as the reverse complement.
GCCCATGTGCTCATTGACCTGAAAGTACTTTTGAAATCCTTCTCTGCTTGAGATAACTAAAGGAAAAAAAAAACCCTGAAATAATCAGCCACAACTATCTGCAGTAGATCTCTAGAACTGAATGAGACCTGAATGAGGCTTTTCTCTGTCATGGCAGAGAATTTAATTTTGTCCTAGCAAAAGCCAGAAAGGTCTTCTAATCAATAATTATGAGTACCATAAACATCTTTTTTTTAAGGCTATACATTTCCGTGCAAATATCATCCTGCAAGATTTTCTGATGCAATATGCAACTTGCAGAATTAAATATAACAAGGAGGAAAATCATAAACTATGGGATAGTGTCCAAAGGAGAAGGTGTCCATATGATGAGTGAATAGAAAGTTACTCAATCTGTATGAATTCTGTCACAGGTAAAACAAAAAAGGAAGATGTGCTGCATTAGCAAGACGAAACAGGAGAAAAGAGAGAAAAGATAACTAAAAAAAGGAAATGGTAAAGGATTGGTAACAAGCCTCTTACTGTACTCAATAAGTATTTATGGTGTTACCAAATCTGCTTGCATGAAATGGGTACAGGTAAGTCTATAGAATAGAATCAGGTTTCTGTTGAACTGGCATAGGCAAGATGAGGGGGTTTTGTGACTGATTTAGATTATTTATGTAAGTTTCAATGATCCTGTATATTGAGATTACTTTTGTCTAATTATTCACTGAATGTCCCAACATGCCAAGAGGCTGTATCGTGTTCCCCATGTTGCAGAAGGCAAGAAATTTGGAACTCTTTCATCTTAACTCAGAGTCTGGCAGGAAACAGGAGGTCCTTGCTAAAGAGATGATGTGAAAACTGCTAAACTGTATTTGACAAGAGATGAGTACCATTCAGGAGGTCTGCAAGGACTGTGAGCAGTAGGTGTATTCCCCAGACAGCCCCAAGAAATAATGGTGTAGAGTGTTTGAAACATATCCATCGTGCTTGCTGATAGATTGTCTGCATCTCCTGGAGCCCTGTGTGTTTCCTTCTCATTTCCTCAGGGATGGAACAGTGGATGAGTCCCAGCATCCCCACCTCATGCTTATGCCAGCATTGTCCAATCTACTGATGTGGCAAATCCTGCTTCTCTTCACCACTGCTGTTCAGCTTCCCTTGTGCTGACCACACAGGCTTCCCTGGCTCTCGGCAGCAGAGATGCAGCAGGACTTTTATCCCCAGAGCTGGCATGGAAGCACAGTGGAAATGAGCAGGGTTTAAATGGTGGCCATGGCCATTTTGCAGGGCTGGCAGTGTGCTCAGCCCCCTGAGAATCCCTGGGGCTGCTACCCCCCTGGTCTGCCAGGAGTAAAGCTGATGTTAAACCAGTCAACTTCTGCAATCAGCCTGTCATGCCACAAGCAGGACTTCTAAACTATAGTGGAAATTAAATATTCCAGTTCCTTTGTTTATTCCGTTCTTTGTGGCATTTACTAGAAGGGATGAATGTAACTGTTTGCTTACCTGTTTCTAATTCTGAAATGAATCTTGACTCCCAGTAGCTCCAGCACCCTGCAGCAGCAGCAAATGTCTACTGAAAAAGCAGCACCCCTATGGCAAATATGTTCTAATGCAGCCTGTGTTTGTGTTTGAGCACAGTCAGCAAAAGTTCTTGCAAAAATAAAACAGGTTTTTAATTTGTTTTTTTTTTTACACAATGTGTTTCTGTCAGAGAAAGAATCTTTCTCCTGGAAATTGGAATCTCATATTCAACTAAGCCATCTCTGAAGCCTTCTTGATGTGATCTCATTGGGGCTTGTACTAGAGACAAATTTTTTTCCATCTGTGGGAGTAATGCACTAGGTTGCTGCCATCCCTTCATAGCAGAAGATTGCTATGAAATGAATGGTGCATTCTACTTAATATTGCCTGTTTGGTTTTGAGGTGCGATCTTCTGCAATCTTGTTTAAGTTTGTGACTATCAGGTATTTCTCTCTTCTTTGTTCTTCTGGTGTTTTTGGTTTTTTGTTTTGTTTTTTTTTTTTTTTTGTAACCTTTCATCACCTCTTTCTGCTTTTCCATTTCCTAATCTCTTTCCAAAACTCTTTCTACTTTTCTTTTTTTCAATTTTTGAGCATTACTTCTTCCTACAGCTCACACATAGATTGTGGACCAAATTAAAGCTTTTTCTTTCATGGTTAGAATTACTAAAGAAAAATATTATTTAGAAGAATGTAGCTAGTGGTCCATGTTTCTATTCAAAAATCACAGTATTCTTGGGGTAATAATAATAAATCTGCTGGCGCATCCTTAACTATCATTTATAAAACAAATCTCTTCAACAGTGGTGGTAGGATGATTCAGTCAGGGAGCTGTTAGCCAGCAGACCTGACATCAGTTTCTATGACCTTGAGCAAGCCTGAGTCCTTGAAGCCTGACTTCCTATTGCCTCATACTTTGTAATTGCATTTGCCTGGTGCAAAACCACTGTGACATGACATGATTTGACACCCTACCTTCAGATCAGTTTGCAAGGTAAGGTTTTGCACAAAGTTCAGAATTAGTCTGGCTTAGTTTCCTTATTTATAAACTTAAGACCATAGTACTGGTCTCTAGATCACCTATGATCCCTAAATAAGTGCTAACTATTTTTATGAACCCATTTCAAGACAAATGCACATTTATCAGGTATTTTTGGTGTCACACCCCTGCAGTATTCAACAGCATTTTAAGATTTTCAGCATGCTGAAAACTCTTATAAATATGGTCCTCTGTTTTTTAAGATTGTGCAGCTTTTATCAGTCATGACTGGTTCAGTGCATAGGTAATAATTTGAATATGATGGTAATACCTTTATTCTCACTGAAATGAGAAAAGTCAGCTTTTTGCCCCAAATAAAACAGGATTAATTTTTGCTGCAATTGTGGGTTCTACAATTTATAGATGTTATTTTATTCTCAGTCCACTAAACAAAATTAGCAGTCTGTGTCTTGAATTGGCTTTCAGATTTGACTAATATGCTCTCATTCTTTTAGAAGGCACGAATCTGTGCAGGGAGAGTGTGGGATGGAGGTTTGTCAGGTAGCACTGGGGGATTGTGGGTGTTTATCTTGTAAAATTGGTGCCAAAAATGGACGACTGCAAGTTGCATAAAAGCTGTGCTTTCAGTGTAACTATGACTACAGGAATCAGCCTGAGATCCATGGGAATAATCAAACATCTCATATCAATTTAAGGTAGTAAATGTACTAGAGTAGTTTTTTAGTGCTAATATATGTCCTGATTTTTTTTTAATTTAGCCATACCCATGAACAATTTTTTTTACAGATTGCATCACTGTATGTTTAAATGCTTTTGCAGTTTGTTTGAGATGCAGTGCTGGCAGGCATAAATTAGTGGGGTTTGGCTAAAGGTTCCAGTCTGTCCACGAGAATAAGAGTGTCTCACACCTCGTTCTTTCTGTGGACTCCAGAAAAGACAATGGTTCTCTTACCTGCTGCTGCTGAGGATTTCAGAAATGCTTCTCTGCTCTGCAAAATGCTGTAGCACAGGAGCAGGAAGTCTAGGTCTGGGTCTATATTATTCTTTTTACATATTTGCTATGTAAGTCTCAGGGATGCAGGATTTGTGCTGGACTTTGGGATTGCAAAGCAAAGGCTGCTCAGAAACTCTTACATGCTGTATATTATTGCAAAGCCCAGCTGTAACTTTTCATTTAGGCTGACAAAATCTATAAAAGTGTCTGTTCTGGACTAAAATTCCATTCAGGAGGTACTAATGTATTGCTGGGTATATTGCAGGACCATATTAAAACCACTTGTGTGCTGCACTCTGCCATAAGATCTCAGAATTTTATGTGCATGTGGATGACTTGGCTTCTCCTGTTAATAACTTCGGGAATTCCGGAGAGGTTATAGGATTTCCCTTTTACAGATGTGGAAACAGAAAGATGTAAATTACTTGCATGGGAAAGAAATTAGAGAAATTTAATAATACACCACACATCTAAGCCAGTCTCTCAGCTTGAAGACTAGTCTTGAAAACTAGTCTTTTTCATCACAACAAAATATTAGATTAATTAAATAATATACATGATTACCAGTTTACAGGGGAGGGGAGGTTGGGCTTGTGGAAGGTCTATCAATACCATAAATATCAGTACTCAAATATATGAAAGTATATTTTGATGACCAAAAAAAAAATCAGAAAGTTTATTATTTCCACAATCAAAGACTAAAATTTGGGAAGTATTTTCAATGGTAAGATCATAATTAGCTTTAAGAGGGATCAAGTAGATTTTTACACATTGTGTTGTTTTTTAAAAAAATATTAAATAGATGAATACACATAATTTGATTAAATATTCATCTGCCTGTTATCTAAGATAAAATATGTCTAAGATGAAAGATGTAACTTCTGAGTCAAATTTCTTAACTTTGTAGAAAGCTACTTCATGAAGATAATGAAAGTTTTAAAGCTTTTCCAAAGTGTTTGAGGCAATTTTAACTACATATTTAAAAAGTTATACTCAGAAATGAAGAGGAGAGTTGAATTCACACCTAGGACCTTAATTGTAGATACTCAGTTGGAAACATTGCCCCTGTGTTTCTGCACAGTTCACAGAATTCAATTTTTATTAACACTTCTATAATCCATTTACCAGGTCAAGTACCATTATCACATAGCTATATTAGGATAACATCAGAAATTTTTACCAAGACTGAAAAGTTCTGAAAAAAATAAAAATTTCTTGACTTCGAAATTAAAATAAAATGGTTGGAAAAGTGTTGATGGTGCTAAGATGAGGAAAACTAATGAGATAAAGTGAAGTATTTTGTTTATGTTGTCACTCTTTTAAATGTAGTGCTTTAAAATGATGTCAAAGTTTGCTTATAAAAAAAATAAATTTTCCTAATTAAAATTAACATTTGGCTTGGGAAACTAGCCAGACTTAAAACATGCATTGTAAACATTGCCTTTGCTACTTCAGCATTTTCTGGCCCAATTTTTTTTTTTTTTTTCTGAAAGTGCTTTGACATTTTAATAGCCTGGTAAGTGCCACAACCTTACACATTTTTTACTCTGATAGCTGGTAAATTTTTGACTTACATAATATTTAAAACTCTGAGTTTACTTCCAAGCTATCAGGGATACTGCTTTGCTTATGAATTTTTCTTTGTTTTTTTTATTCATCAGTAAGGGCATTATCCTCTTCCCTCCATATTTTTTAAACCAAGATCTTAAGAGGCGAATTCATTAGGCTGATGCTCACAGTCTACAGGTGACACTGCTCTGGTTTTCTATCTTGTGTTCAGTGGTCCATGATTTAGGTAATTGCCAGTTATTTATCTCTTTTGAGCATTTTGATAGCATGCTGTGTTTTGTTTGTGGTGGTTTTTTTACCATCTCTCTTGTCTGCTCTCTGACTAAAGAAACTACTGCAGCTTGTCAGTGTTTGAGGTTGGACAATTTGCTGTTCCTTAACACTGCTCTGTCACCTGCCACAGCATTTAAGCCATGTTCAGAATATCACCCAGGGAAAAAAGAGACAAAGTCTAAGTGTTCATGATAGCAAATAAGTTTATTTAAAAATCAGCAAATGATGTAGAGACAGAATGCCAGAGTCCCCCTTCCTGCCTTCCTGCAGCTTCAGCTAACAAAATTATCCCAGAGAGCATTACAGCTGTAAACTGGCAGTGACATCTACTGTGGCTTTTACCAGAAATCTCCAAAAAAGGTCTGTTCTCAAGGTTGTAGGCATTTTTGGTAGATCTTAGGAAAATTAAGAATAATGTAAGAATGCACAGTAAATTTTCAGTTTACTTTTAAATCCGGTAAATATATGTTGCTTGCTGCACACTAAGATGATTGAAGTTTCCAGCTTATTTTCATTTCTTAAGGAATTGTAAACATCAGGAGGAAACCTTCAATTTAGGCTTGCCCAGCTCTGTGGTAGTGTGTTATATGGTAATCAGATGTACTCCAGTTTGATGACCTTTCATTTAGGGTTGTTGTTTAGCAGTGCACAGTGCTGCAATCTTGCCTTTCACGTGTTTTGAGTATTGAGTTTTCAGATAGCAAGTACTGGAATAGTAACCTGGGGAGGTCTGGCATCACTCTGACCTGTTTGCTTTTGTTCCTTTTGACTCTAGTCAGCTTCTGGGAGTGGTGGGTGGATGGAAATGGCACATCTCTCCCCACTTTCCTTTTGTGAAAGCTCCAAAAAAAGTGTTTTCCTAGTGTCTCTTCCTTGATCTTTCCATTCCAGCTTATTTTCATTCCAATTCTCTTTCTGTCCTCCCACCCTTCCAGTTGCAGCTTGACCTGGAGGGGGCTTTTCCTGGTACACCAGAAGCAGCAGCAGCATCAGCTCAGCCTGCATGGCTGGGCAGCCTTGTATGGACACTGCTAACTACTGCAGCACTGAAAGCTGAGGGAGCTGTACCTTGGATGAAAAATTGCACATCAGATGCAGTTTTAGTCAAGAATCACCTCAAACTGGTGCTCTGCTTTCAGAGTGTCTTATCTCCTTCCTTTGTTCAAAGAAATGTTCTGGCATTATTTTGTTCAAACCTCTATGTAAAATCCTTCCCTATCTAAAGCTCCAAGGTATGACTCCCTAGTTCACACTGGGGTACCATAAAAACAGAGAATTAATTATATTGGAAAAGACCTTTAAGATTATCAAGACCAACTGTAAGCCTAACGCTGCCAGTGCCATCACTAACCCGTGTCCCTAATGCCAGGGACATGAGTCCCATGAAGGGCTCATGAGGGCAGGACCTTGGCACCTTTTTAAACCTCATAGAGTTACCTTGGCCCATCAGTCCAGGCTGTGCAGATTACTCTGCAGAGCCTTCCAGCCCTCTGGCAGATCAACATTCCAGCCCAACATGGACTAGTTGGATCAGGTGATTCCAGAGGTCCTGGCCAACCTGGTATTCTATGATTCTGTGATCCCCCCCATCCAGATCACTGATGAAGATGTTGATGATCTGGATGATGGGAATGAGTGCACCATGGTGATGGGTGGCTTCCAAATTAAATAAGTGTGATGATGGTTGCTGTGAGACCAGTTCTGTGTGAAGAACCCATTATCTGGATGAAATGCTCTTCATATATGAGCGGTAGTGCCACAAGGGGCTGAGCTGGTGGCTGCTGTCAGTGCTTGAAATTTCTAAAACAATGTCACCAGGATATACTTTCACTTGGATATACTTTCTCAATCTAAAATCTCTTCCTAAATGGAGTTCTCTTATGGGAATGAGGTTACTTACTGACCATTTCAGGATACAGTCTATTGTCAATGTTTGTTCATCACATGTAATGGGGGGTATGCAATATTTATAGTCTTTCCATAAGGATTGCTGTTGGGAATAGCAGAGTCACAACTGATTTCCTCAGCTGCTGCCTATGAAAGCCAGCTGAATTATCATACCTTGGTTGCAATAATCTAGCCTTGTGTTAGAAGTACATTACCCAGTAAACACAATGCAGTTGATGCCTTTTTGCAGAGACCTCACTCATTTCAGAAGTCTCAGGAGACAAAATAATTTATTTCTGTGGCTGATTTGCTGAACAAAAGAGAAGCTGTTTATTATCTGAAGCAACAGGACAGCATATGTTTCACTGCAGTGCGGCTGGCAGCCTAGAGCTTTGAAAAATATGTTCCTGTCTTCAGGGGAGCATAGACATCAACTTTGTGCATCTCAAGAGGTGTTAAAGCAACATCTGATGAGTCAAGTTGCAATCAAATGAACCTTGCTAGGGAAGAGCAGGCAACGTAGTCAAGGTTTTGGCAACTGCCATTTCATCTTTGCCTTTTATAATCAGAGAAAATCTACTGTGATTTCTTACATATTTTCTTGAGCTTTACAATAAAAAAAAATGTCCTGAGCTATTCTCTCTGTCACCCTAATTTCAACTATCTTGAAATTTTAACCTCAGAAGTGAAAACAAAAAGTTAAAGTACAGTTTGTATTTTAACTTCTATTACCATTTGTATTTTAGCTTCTATTCCCTTACCTATTAAAAATTATTTATTCTGTCATCTAAGACTTCCTGAGTTAGTCACTTGTGGAAACTGTCTTTATTCTGGAAGACTAAATTGCAAATTTTCATTTTTAGCATTTTTGAAAACACTTTGACTACCAAACAAGTATCTTGAAATGTCAATTCTGCAGATTTATGTAGTCCTCAATTTGTTGTGTTTGTGTTCAGATATGCCATTCCATTGTCTTCATGGTTATAAGATAGATGGCCATTTGGCACTTTAAAGTTTGTATTTTCTGGTAGAAGACATCAATGATGCCCACATTTTTAGCACACTCACACTAGTAAACAAGGAAAATATGGTAATAATTAAAGGCTTTTTGCACCCAACAGCTTGCAAAGCCTTTGAAAAGCAGTCCTTGTACAAGATAAAGATGAAAGGTGTGTGGAAAGGTGTGTGAAAAGGTTTTCAAAGTCTGTATGTTTCTAGCAGGTCAGGCAAAGAGGAGGGACTTCATTTGCTGTTGATGAAAACAGCCCCAAAAAAAGAGGTAGCAGTCAAGTCTGTGGAGGCGTTATGTGTTTTGGTTGGATCTGTAATTCCATTATGCTGAGTAAAAGGAGTTTCACAGAAGAGCCTGAAGCACTGATTCTTCTCTGAAAGAACAAGGAAAGAGAAACCATATTCTGCCCAGATCTGTCTGGATGAAGTTGGAAGCACAACTTCCTCCAGTTGGAAGTTGTGGGTGGTTCCACAACTATGTATGTATGTATGTAACATATACTGTGGATGATGGACTCAAAGAGCCTCAGGTGGGACCATGACACATAAATTAACAGAGAAATCCATGACCATATCAAAGGCTCAAACAGTTGTGGTCTTCTGGAGTAATTAACAGCTTCATCACTTCACCTTGTCCACCTAGTACAGTTGTAAACCAGCCAGTCCTTACCACGGTGCCGTGCATGGCACATCCACCTAGGAGCAATTGCACCAAAAGGGGTAGATAGCTTGGAGACCTGATCTTTTACATTTTGCTTGTTCTCAGTCAAAACTGTTGTGCTTGGTTCCCTACCCTATCCTTTGCATTAATTTTGAATTACTGATTCTATTTGCTGAACAGGCTGTAAGCAAATGGGGCACATGCCTTGGGTGTAAGGTCTCTCATTTCTGTTTATTTTTTACCTCTGAATTCCCCTTTCCTCACAGAAATTGTGTTTATAATGGAAATTAGAAAGGATCTAAGTAAATCCTTTCATCTCCTCTCTGGTTGCCATGTTAAGGAATTATCACCAAAAGTAGAAACACTGACCTTCTCCTTATTCAGAAATAATAGAGAAAATGAATTCAACCAGTAAAGATTATTTCAGTACACGTAGGACAAAACTACTTTTTTGTGCTATACCTATTACATCCTAGGGGAATTGTCTCATTAGGATGGCTAATAATTGCCTTGCTGAATGATCTTTTATTTTGTTGGCAAACCTCATGCTGTTGCATGTTTATTGCAAGGTAACAGAGAGATGCATTCACATGACATTGAATTCTTTTGCCATCTTTATATTCATGTTCTCAGGACCAGTGGTTTGACTGGTTCATGGGTGATAGTGATTAGTAGATAAAAAAGCATAAACAAATCTTTTCAATATTTTTACTTCTTTATATTTTTGATTTCTCCATGGCTGTGAGCAACATGGAAGAGCATCACAGGCAGTGTGTTGCTCCCAGTGGTGCTCCAGAATCTAAGTTTGATAAAATGGAAATTAGCTGAGCTTACTCTTGAGGATGTAAGTGAAGGGGCATTTATCAAAATATTGTACAAAACTTCTATCTTTTTTGTGCCACCTAATTTGTCATCAACCTTCTTGGAGCATCAACCTTTAGTCTGGCATTAGAACTGGAGTGTTGAAAATAGTTTCTTAATTGTTCTATGCAGTATGACTTTATTTATTAGCAGATTATATTCTCATGACACAGGTTATAGTTGGAGGTACATGATATACAATATAAATATAGTAAGAAGTGTCACTAAAGCTCATCCTTGATTAAGATTTTATTTTACTCTCCTCTTAACTAGGATTGACTGGATCACAGGCCATTTCATTTAAGAGGCTGTATGTGAGAGCTTTGTTGATTTTTAATTTTCCTCCATTGATTTTCAGCATCCAGAGAGCACTTGTTCTCTAATGGCTCTCTGTGTTGGTGTTTGCTTGCAAATTGAAGTAAAAGATAAATGGCTTTCAGGGTAATACCTCTCCAAGGGCTTCCACTTAAGGGCTGGTGGCTGTTAGCAGAGCTGCATTATGTTTAGAAAAGTTCTGTGCTTGAACAAAAGTATTCTTGAGCCTCTTTACTGTGGTAAAATTGTTTTAAGTCTGGTGTGACAACAGTCTCTAGCTGATCTATAAATCTTTGCAAGGAATAGCCCATTTGTCCACATTTTTCTAAGTAAAATTCTCTGCACTTTTGTTTTAATAGGAATTTAAATATGTTCCTTGCTCATGTTTTTCCCACAGCAAACAATTGATTTTTCAGTAGAAGAGAGGAATAACTGTTGCTGGTATTCGCTTGGTTTTTAACAAGTATTTGTGCTAAAATGCAGTGCTAAGTTGAAAGTTTTGGCCTGCCTATTGAGCAACAATATTTTTTAAATGGCTATAAATTGACTTTTCAATATCTTTGCTTGCTTAGGAATATTAACCTCATCAATAGTATAAGTTGCTTTACATTTGTATATTTCAAGTCTTTTTGTACACTGTTGCTGTGATTTATCATTGCGTTGAGTAATAATGTTCTGTTTTATAATCACTGCTAATGAAAGGGTCCTGCTTAACACTCCTGGCCCATTGCCTCCTCAGCCCAAGCTTTATTATTTAGAAAAGACATATCCTTATTCTAGGCTGGTGTTAGAAAACCATAGAAAAAGAATTGTGAGGTTCTAGGAGCTCCAGGGAGATGATCCAATGGCAGCATTTCTTCCCATCATCTTCACTAGAAATGACTACTATTTATTGCCTCAGAAAGTCCTGTTTTGGTGTCAGGTAGCTTCGTACATACTGCTTGTACACAGAGACTGCAGGATGTGTGGTTGTGCAAATTTCAAAATTGGGCTAATAAAATTTTTAAGAGAGGTTACCTGTTAAACATATACTTCTTATATAGAGTCCACACATGTCTTTTTAGTTAGGGTTCCAGCTCTTCAAATGTCCTGTACAATCAGTAAGGGACCTGTAATACACATTTGTTATTCTGTGTTTTTCATGCTACTTGTCAAGCTTAATTCAAGCAGCTTCAGCAACAATCTAAAGATTCATATTCAAATGTCTTGATCAGGACTGAAACAGCTTAACAAACTACTCCATTAGCATATGGGTCTGAGAAATTAAAGACTCAGTCTGGAACAGAGAAGCTACAAATCCTGGGCTCTTTTCCCTGTTCTGCTGCTGTGTTATTTTGTATCTCTAAGATGAACATTAGAACAGCCTCAGCAGTCTCCTTGCCCTACAGAGCATTGGTCACAGTTTCATCTGAACGCTGAATTTCAGGTTGGTTTCTGTGTTCTGCTGCAGCTGGAGTTTAATCTGGTCATGTTTGGCACTAAGCAAGTGGACGATGCTGTTGACTTCAGTGCAGTGCTTAAGGTTAGGCATTTGCACAATTGCATTTGGGAGCTGGGGAATAAGATGGAATGTGCAAAAATTAGTCTTTAGTAGAGGACTGGGACAGGAACCTCTCCATATCTTAATTTATAAATAAAAAGAGTGGTTTGTTATTTTTTTTTCCAAGCAAATCAAGTCTCTGTTTTAGAGCAAAATGCAATTTATCTGAAGCCTTCTCTTAGCTCTTTTTTTTAAGTTATAAATTGCTGGTGGCTGTGTGTGTCACAGGGCACACAGAAATCTTTTGCTGGAGGCTTTGTTTCAAGCTTGTGGGACTTTTCCTTCTCAACAGTCAGACACATTACATCAGACATGCTTTTGTTTTGTTTCTCCAATGCAGCTTTCAGGGTGACCTCTGCTGAGATAAAAGGACTAAAAGCACTGTGGTTTTTCCTGAAGGAACACCTTCTGCAGTTCATTGCCTTGACAGCAATTGCACACTTCCAAAAAGAAACCAAACCAGACCAAGAGCAGACCTGGAAGAGCCACTGCCTTTCTGTTCCCTCCTTTATTGCTTGTGAATCAGAGCAACGTTAAGTCTTGAAATACAGTAGTATATGTAATGACCATAGTAATGATTGAGAAAAAGCACTGTCCTGTTATTCCTTGAGGAACTAAAGGAGTATCACATTGCTGCTGTGTTCCTGGTGGCTGTTAATTGGAGGTTCTGGAAGAGCTTGAAATTTGGGCTATGTCTTCACTGCATGGTTCAGTGCTGTTTAAACTCAGGCAAATGTAGTGTGAAGGGGTTTGAAATTCTGCCAATAGTAAGAGTTGGATTTAAGCTACTGTTATGGAAAGCACCAGCAAAACAGGGAAGATGTCCAGGTTTAGACCATGCAGAGGTGACACAGCAGCTGGTTTGTATTGCAGGGATACTTATGTGCTGGGGATCTGTCCCAGAGCATCGTTTCCCAGTGTGTGAGTTTAAATATGATTTTAGGTCAGCACAGAGCTCTTAGAGACAGCTCTTCTCCCTCTCCCTCCCTCCCTCCTAAAAAGGGAGTGCAGCAGGTTGGCCTTCAAGGAGCTCTTCTGACAAAGTTATAACCCTCAAATGATTGAAGGGGAAAGACAGCCAAGGGATTTAACTGAAATGAGTCCTGATCATTTTTCTGTTTGCTTTTCAAATAGAATCTGATGCATCATCCTTCCTGCAGGAGAGGTTTGTCACCCAGAATGCTCTGGAGGAGGCTGGCTGCTCTGCTTATGCTCTAGGAGCTCCTGCTCTGTAGGGATGTAGCAGTTTTGGGGAAGAGTGTAGGGTTGGATGTGTTCACCTTTGTGGAGCTGTAAATGGCTAATTTGAAAGTCAGAGAGTAGAGAAATGAAACCTCCATCTCTTGTGGAAGTAGTAAATAATCTCTGTTGTGAAGGTGACTAGGTTTACTCTCATTGCAGTAGAAAGTAGGAGATTTTGTAAGTGGTATTAGTCCATATCACCATCCATAAATCAATCCATGTTCTTTGAAATGGAGTGTGGGATGTGAGGTGTGTGCACGTGTGTGTTAATCAGCAATGGAAGCCCTAGAGCATTTAATGGGAAACAGCTAAAAGTGATATCAGGGAATAGTCCTGGAATAAGACTCAAATGAATAAAACTGTGAATATATTTCATGATACTTGTTTTTAATCAGATGCCTAGCAAGGGAGTTGAAGGAGGGCACTGGGGTGGTTTGAAGCTGAAAATCAAGCATTTTTATGGAAATAGACTCATTAAAACAGTCTGTTATAGAAGGGCAACTGTTTTTCTGTGAATATTATATTTGTTCAATAATTGAAATATGCTCTTAAAAAGGAACTATTCTTTTCAGTTTTCTTTTTTTCTTTGTTTTTTCTCTTTTTTGGTTATGTGATTAATGAATGCCATTTATAAGTAGACTAGATACCTTGCCCCAGAATACCTTGAACATATGTACCTGCTTTTTACTGAACTGGTAATGTAACCAACCCAACCTGCAAAATAAAGGTTTATTTCATTACAGATAAATTACTAATTTGGATCAGTAAGTAACGATGTGGTTCTACATCACAGCATGAATTGTCTGATGTTGATGAAGTAAATTCAAGTAGCTTGAAATTATTTCCATTATTTAAAATACTTTATATGATCTAGTACCTTTTTTTACAATATCTTTTAAAAATATTTTTAAAGCAGTTCTTTCACTGGTCAGCTTGAGCAGGGGTCTTGTATGGAGACATCCTGAGGTCTGCTGGGTTTCTGGGGTGACAGAGTGCCCCACACATTCAGAATTCATTTTCATGGGTTTTCCAGTCAGATTATAATTTAATTAATGTGTATTTATTTTTAATTGTTTAACTTAAATTCAAAACTGCATAAGACTCCTCATACAAGATGAGCAGTGTGAGTCAGCCCATTTATATATATAATCTGGTTTTATATTGCAGAGTCCAAGACACCACGAGAAAGGAAAATGCTGTGCAACCTGCAATATAAATCCTTAAAATAGATCCTTTGAGTCTTGAAGTCACCAGTTTCACACAGCTCGCTGTACAAAAATATGTTGGTTCAATCCTCCAGTTGGCCAGAATACCCATTTTAAACATCTATTTATAATTTCCTTGACATCCTTTCCCTTTTGTTCAGTTCCGATCTGAACTAGACCTTTCAAGGTTGCAGCATTTCCTCCCCACTCTTTCTCTGATGGAACAAAAAGATTGCTCCTGTCATGTCCCAAGTGAGATAAGAATCAGTGCCTTGTTAGGCTGAGGGCATCCCAGTTTCTCCAGGGATGGAAAGCCATGCTGTTGTAAGCAAGATGACCCAAGTTCACTTGGTTTGGTTGCATTATGTATAGTGATATTGGTTCTTTTGTCACTTGGCTGACTTTTTACTTAACAACCTTCCTGTTTTGAAGTCTAGCAGCACACTGGAGACAGCTGAACCTGAGAGGCACTGGTGATCTACTGTGTGGGAGTTAAGGGTGCCTGAAGCTGTGGTTTGCAATTCAGTAAATGCTGGGGCAGATGCCTTTAGTTATGGTTTCCCTTTAGGCAAAAGGTTTGCCAGCTCCTTTTGTAGCGAGTTCACTGGTGAAAGAGAAGGACACAGTGCAGTGTGCACAGGGAGTGTTCACCCACCTCCAGAGCCACCCACTCTTCTGCAGATTTTTTTTCTTTTTCTGTACATTACATTATTTGCTGTTTATTGATGGGGGTTTTTTCACCTTTTCAATTTAGTTTTGTTTACAATGTGTCTGTGTAGGTGAACTGCTTTACACCTTTCACTTCAAGTGAAGTTAGACAAATTTGTGTAACTCATGGCAAAATTGCATGTGAGATGCTGGAATGTAATTTTTCATTGAAAAAAGATACAGAGAAAGCTAGACACTATTGAGGTGTGTCATACTTTGTGTGTGACAGCATCAGGGATTGCTTGCAGAGCCAATTAACTGGCAGTGTTCTCAATGTGTAGTTTCCTAAGCATATATATCTCTGTTAGTGGGTGAGCTTTTGGGGGTTTGGCTGAGCACACAGGGTATCGAAGGTAGAATTTTATAGGACCTTTTTTTTGTGAAGTCTTTTTTAAACAGATAATCTATGAGAATCTGCACCATGCCTATAGACAAAGTATGTTCTCTACAGAACATCTGGTGACCCCTTTCAGATCTCCCCATAAAGTGCAGAGCACCTATTGGTGGCCTCTGTGCTGGCATTTTCATCAGGTTTCTGAAGAGGCAACATTGCTGGCTCAATCAATACAACTCAGATTTACTGATGACACAATTCTCTTTTCCTGAGACAAACAGCTGTAATTGCTCAGCTTGCTTTATTTTCTAGCTGCTATATCCAACCACATCAGCCAGTTTGCATGTGCCACAGGAAAGGATTCAGATCACTTCAGATCTCTTCTGAAGTCTCCCCCACTGTTGTGAGCTGGTGGACTTTCTCTGGCAGAAAAGGAGAAACAGGTTTTTTGGGATCTGAGCCTGTCACTGCAGACTTCAGAGCAGTGACCATAATGTGAAACAAATGTTTTGAGATTTTCAGAGGGCATGTTCTTAAAGCTGAGTGTGCTACTTTAAAAAAGAGAAGAACTGTCTCAATATAGCATATCAAACCTACAAATCAATAACAAATGAAAATATTATAATGTGTCCAACTGACCTAATATCACTGATTTTAGTTTTATTTCTGAATACAAACATAATTTTTGTTGTTTACAAGACTATGCTTGGAACTGTGAGTTCTGTTATGTGTTATTATCTTTATAACTGTGTACCTGCTCTTTTCTTGTACATTGACAGACATGTAAGCCTCAAGTTTCGGGAATTTTAAGTCTCCAGCGCATGTTAAAACTCTAGGCTCAGTGTGAGTGTCGGGCCTCTTGAGCAAACTACATGCCAGTCAAGAGAAAGCAGTAGTTATTCAAGCCTATCTGGATATCTGCAAACCTCTGTGCTCCATGTTGATGGGCAAGTGTCTCAAAATGCCTTTTTCTCCCTGGGTTTGGTAAAGCAGCTATTTATCTCTTTGAAAATGCAGGTCTTCTGCTACTTGGGAAATATATGCTAAATAACACAAAATAGTTAGATGAGACCTACCATTCCTATAATCACTTTTTCCCCAAGCTTGCTCTTGCTTTTTAGTAATCTGTTTACTGCTGTAAGAATGCTGCAATTACTGGACCCAGGCATACTTGCTGAAGGACACTCTAAGTAGCTCTGTTAGAGATATGTTATTTTTCAATTTGGCTTCCTACTAAGGAATTACAGCCATTCTCTCCCTGTTTCTTTTCTTTTGGTACACAGATTCTCTGCTGAAATGAACAAAGTTTCATTGATAACATCACTTGATTTTGAGCCCTTTTTTCCCCTATACCTTCTCCCATACATTAAGTGATATTGCTACAAGAAACTCTTTTCATCGCCTCGCATAATTTGTTTTGGTAAATATAATGGCTTGACCATCCCTCTTGCTGGGGGTGGAAGCCTGATGTCGATGGAAAATCCATGCCAAAAGAAGGGAAGGATTCAGTGAGGGTGAACAGATGGAATTGACTTCTCTTATGTCTTTTTTTCCTAAAGAATTTTGATAGCCAGGGGCCTGAGTGTCTGTTGTCCTGAAACCCATTTACTCACTTAAAATTGTGAGGAGAAGCTACAAGCACATGGCTGAGGCAATGCAAAATGGAGGCAGCAGGGAAAACAGGGCTGGTTTTACACTGCAAGCAGAAAGGATTTGAGGAACATAATACAAGGGTTAATAAAAGCTCTTGAGAGTAGGAGCAGCCTGAGTTTCTTAATGAGTATTTTATTGTATTTCAGGCAACCATTTCACCAAAATTATCATCTTTGTTTTCTTTGAAAACAGACTGACCTGCAGCTGAACTGTGCTGAGAAGTTTTAACAGAATTATACCAGCTATTAATAGTTAGCAAAACCCTGTGCTAGACTCACAGCTGGTATAACCTGATGCAATTACATTGTGTTCAGGGGACCTCGGCTTGTCACATCAACCTGAGGGTCTGCTGCTCAGGGTTTTTCTGAGGCTGATGGGCAGCATGTGACTGCTGTTTTTTCTACATGCTGTGCTGTTTCGCTTACTGTGAGGTGGGGAAAATATCTAGGTTTAGTCTTAGGTCTCTTCAAAGTCTGAGCAAGGAATCTCTTTTTCTATCTCTGATGTTTCCCCGCTCTCAAAGAGTGCACCATGCCAAGGTTTTCCTAGCTGGGATCAGCCATCACTGTTATGGAATCTTCCTAATGTAGGCAAAAATATGTTTGAGACTTTATTTCACAGCACAATGCAAAAGTGCTTAAAGGAGGTCCAATTTTCAAGGAGAAACTGTATTGTTGAAGGTATTCCCATGTGAGCAGTATCTGCATTGCAGTCTTAGCCACTGGTTTGCAAAGAGGTGGAAGTAAGGGGATGAAATTGGTGGGCTCATCTTTTCCTGGTTGTCTGTTCCTTAGGAAAACTGTAACTAAGGACAACTATAACTACAGCTTTGTACTTTATACACAGATTCATCTCCACTAGAAGTTGGTTGGTTTTTCAATATCAGATAAAAGTTTTAATTAATAGCCTAATCTCTTAATCTCTTTCAGTAGTTCTCGTGTAGTGCTCTTAAATTACACAATTCCTAGGAGATGGGTGCTATTTAAGTCCAGAGCAACCCAAAAGAATGCTAAGCTGGTTTTGTCCAGAGCTGCATAAGCTGGTAATTGTTTACAGTAATGCAATTTCTGTGATGACATGAGGTTCTTCCCTTGTGACTTGGACACCAGGACATAAAAGCTCTATAATATAGGTGCTGTTTAGTAGCTCTTGCTTGCTCCCCTGTCTCCAAAACAAGTAAAGGTAAATAAGTATATGGTGAAGACATTTTAAACATTTTTGCTTTTTTTTTGATGTTTAAACAGAGACTTTTTTTTCATATGATTGCTGCTTGCCATTTTCCAAAGCAAGGGATTGTCTCCAAGTGAATGTGCTGGGATGAGATATCAAATCCACTGTGTCTTTGCTCCCTAGGTAGCCTGATACAGCTAGAGGGAAGGGCAGCCAAATGTTAAATTATATGTCTCAGGCCATAGATACTAATTTCAAAGACAGCATTAAAACAGTGAAAACAATTAGCACCCTTCCTTGGCCTCATAGCTTTCAATGGGGGAAAATAATCACCCTTCCAAAATCCCCCATTGTTCTCCCCAATTGTTATGCTTCTATTTTTTTTAACTTGTATCTCCTTTAAGTTCATAATGGCCTAAGTTTATTCTCTCTCCCTCTATAAAGTGTCTCTTATGACCAAAGGGAGCTTTCCTTATTTGTAAGATGTGTGAATTTCTAGCCTGTTTTAATATGGTTTAGCAGGTGGAAGAAGGAGCAGAATTTCTTTCAGGTGGGCAGGTACTCCTCGGTGTAGCTGCAGCAGGTGAACTGCTGGCCCCTAGTGGTAAATGGAAAGTAATTGGAGAGTCTGAGTATCCCTTGCTCAAAGATGATGTCTTCTGATGTTATGTCATGTAAGTTGCACCAAGATTTGAGACCATGGCTGTTATTTAGTTTCAGTTACATGAATTATTTAGTATGATTCAGATAATCTTGAAATTAAATACTTTTCATTTTAACTAAATAAAAGAAAACTCAAGCTGTGTGTGAGCACTGGAAGAATAAGATTTGTGTATTAAGGGCCAAGGGTAGAGTCATTTTAAGGGCACAAGCAGTCTGTTTTATAATTTTTGTAAGGAGGAAAAGCTTCTGTTAGGCTGGTTGTGAGAAATAGATGTCATTGTAAAACATAATCACCTGAGGTAATTATTTATTTTCCAAGTGAATCCATAAAGAGATACAGCTTTCCCTGGGATATATGGACAGTTAATGAGGAAAATAATATAATGGCCAGTTTGGTGGCCTAGAAGTAAGTGCTGTGTTACAGGGCTGATCTCTGCCCACCTGGGACAGCAGAAGCCACAGAAGAGACAAGATGCAACATTCTCATTTTTAATGCATCACTGAACTGTGCTTCAGTCCAGTAAGTGTTGTAGTTCTGCTCGTGTGATGAAATTTAGTAGTTGTCACATGCAAATCACAGCCAAAACATGCTGAATCTATCCAGAAGTCCAGGAGAAATATTCATTATGGCAATACCTTAGAGGGATTCAAAGAAGGGAGGAAAATGCAAACCTTTCAGGAGAGTTGAGAGGAGAAAAGCCTCCTTTATCAACCCAAGAAACAATTACTGTGAGAAGTGAGACATTTAGTCTAATTTGTGTGTTGCCAGATGCTTTTACATTGCTTTATTTTCTTTGATTAATGTGTCTGAATTAAAACTTACCCATTGCTCAACTTGTATTTATACTAGACATAGTTACTCTCAGCTTAGTGCAGTCTTTTTTTAAAGGCCAAAAATAATGGTCCTGAGTCCTAATCACAGAAGCTGCTGTAATTCAGAGGTTGAAGCAAGAGATCTGTGCCAAGATAAAACGAGAATGGAATTTGATTTCCTTGCTCTGAATGGGGAGAGACTTTGGCATTGAGGTTCAGCTACTGTTTTCTGGTTAGCCCAGACTAGCTGCCATTTCTGCACAGATATTCCCTTCTGTAAGACCTCCTTCATCCTCACCCCCTTTTCCTCTGAAGTGACAGAAAGGATCTGCTTACGCTTATGTGCACCTCAATAACAGTATTTCCCAAACGTTCCCTGGCAGGACATTTTGTAGTGACTAATAGTTTCTCTTTGTGTATCTGTTTGCTCCCTTTCCCCCTGCCCCATCCCCCCTTCCCTCCCCAGGACCAAGGCTGTAGAACCCAGCTTCTTCCTGCCTGCCTGCAGGCTGGCTGGTGGTGTTGGGGTTGTTAGGACCTGAATGAAGAAAGTGGCAAGAAGAAATTTAAAAAGCCATAAATTGCAAGAAGCAGAGCAGCCAGGCGTTGTTTACTCAGTATAGCCTCCATGAGGGTTTTTAGCACTGTAGAGATTTTCAGGTTTAAGATTTGTCTCTAAAAGTGTCAATTTTTCAGTGGTCGTTTGGAGCTTTTCCCTGGGTGTCCCCACCTTGGAAGAATGTATTGCTTTACTGTAACTGCTGGAAATCAGGCTTTGTGTTTGGTTCTTAGTACTGTTCCCCTCATTCACAGGGAGCACTGGCTTGGAAGAAAAGACTGATGCCCCTTCTGGCATTCATAATAGGATTTCCTTCCATTTACAGGGCCTTAACATTACTTACTCAGCTGTGCAGGGGTTGATGTCAGTGAATCGCTGCCTGAGTCATTTTTTACTTATTTAACATGCTGAAAATAAGCCTGAAACTGTCAGGCAAGTAACATCTACATAGGCTTTTTCTAGCTGCAGCCATTCTCCATTTCTGTGCTATATTAGAGCTCAGCTAATAATAGTACTTTGGGTGATAGTTTGATGGGAAGCTTTGTTAATGCACTTGTGAGGACTAAAGAGACCAGTTAAGTCAGTGCTAGAAGTGTGAGAGAGGCAATGAAGCTCAACTGGAGATTGAAGGAATAGATGGAGCAGCGAGTTGTTTTGCTAAAGCAGACAAAATATGTGTGCAGGCCTTTGCAGCACATTTACTAGAGAGTAGGTACAACAGCTACATTGTCATAGAGCTTCTCTTTCTTTTTGTTTGTTAAAAAACAAACAAAAACACGAGGCTAATTTTATAAATATGAGTACAGGTATTCAGTTCCTTGTTACTTGTTAATAGTCATTCCCACACTGAATCTTTTTTTCTGCACTAGCCTGTAGTTTAGCCCAAGTTAATTAGGAAGAAGGTGAGTGGTACATCTTTTTTGAGCTGTCAGCAGATGATGTACAGAAGGCACCCAGGTCTGCAGTACTGTGCAGCAAAGCAAAGTGGGGCCTTCTGCAAGATCATTTGGTGACTGGAAGGTCAAGAGAAGAGTGGTGGCAATGAGAGCTGCATCTGAGGAGAGAGCAGGGGATGATGGTGAGGATGCTGTTGTGGCAGAGTTTTGTATCAAATGTGTCTGGTGGGCCAGACCCCTGTTTGGTAGCAATGACAGAGTCAGTGGAACATTTTGACTTGCTGGTTTTGAGATTTTTGTCTCAAGTGATGCTTCTATGGGCTTAGAGGTGTGAATTAGCTGACATCCACCACTGTCTGATCTGAGTAAGACAGCCTGGTTAGGGAAGTAAGATTAAAATACCTAATAATGAACACAATAGTCACTGCAAGACTGTAACCCTGTAGAAATCACAGATTTTTTTTTCCATATAAATTAAGTTCAGAAAAACATATGCTTTCCTACAATTAATGGTTTTATAATTGTATCATTAAGGTGGTAATAATTACAGTATAATATATGTTTACTTCAGTGGCTGTGTGTTTCCTTCTGTGTGGGAGGAGTGGTAGGGTGAGATCTGAGCATATCCTGCCAGAGTTATTTTGTTTACTTCCTTGGATTGTCTTACCCTTTTGTCTCTCCCTGTGGAATAACTGTAATGTATTAGATAAATTCTGTTCATTCTATAAAATTGTATAGATAAGCTTGAAAACTATTCTAAAAAAAATACTAGATTCTGTGGATTGGGTTTTATTTCCTTTGTTCCTATTGAATAAGTCTCTAGAGGAAGAATTATATGGTATTGTTTGGTGTTAGTAATAGTGACAGAAGACAGCTTTATGTATTTGAGTACAATTTCCTTATCTAAGTCTGTGAAAGCATCAAGGACAGCACAAAGGAACTGGACAGGGTAAGAGTGGGAAACATGCTGAAAAATATGGTGAAACCTGAAAATACAGTAATATAAAGAAACTAAGCTTGGGACAGCCTTTTGTTGCTTTCTCCATAAATGCTTGCCTTTAAGGGTGAGCCAGCATGTGAAGCAGGAAAACCCCTGCACATGTACTTGCTGCTGATTGCCACTGCCAGCTTGTCTTTGTTACTTCCCAGCTGAGAATTTTGGTACAATTTTCAAACATTATATAGAGAAACTGCCAGCTAGCCAGGTACAGCAGGCTGCTCTGGGGCTGTCCAGGGTTGCAAGGCTGTTGCAGAACACAGCCCATGGGAGGCTTTCTTCTGTCTTCTCCTGCACGGCTCAGTGTGGCAGCTTTGTGATGGGAACCACAGCACATTTGACTTTCAGCTGCATGTGTTCTTTTGATTGTAGAAAGCTGGTCAGTGCAGGGTCACAAAAAGTCCTGTAAATTACCTCCATGGAGAGTTGTGGAGGCAACCAGTGCGTGTTACACTGTGGGAGATATTGTCTCTAATCTATATATAATATACAAAGGGAGCAGAGCAAGATCTTTCCACCTAGGAATGGCAATTTTCTGTCCAGATTGAACCCTGGTTTGGATGTGAGGAAGATGATGGGGTCAATGTTGTGTGAATCCCCCTTTTTTTCTAACTGTGCAGTTTTCTAACCGCATTCATCAGCAGATGTGCTCCTTTCTTGTATTCCCTTTGTTATTTCTTGGCATGCTTTGCTTTTTCCCCCATCTCTTCCTGAGTGAACCAAGTGATAAACCTTGAAAGCAAACATGCAAGAATAAACAGATTGTCCACTCTCTGTATCCCTTACAGACAGTGCAGACTTTGAAATGCTTTTTGTTTCGGGTAGAAATGTCAAAATAATCAGAGGCTGGAAAGCTACTGCTTTGCATTAAGGGAGAATGTTGACACCATTTTCACTAGCATCAAGCCCCTTAATGAGCAACTGTTAAGGAAGAGAGGACAATACAACACAAGTAATTGTATTTCTCTTTGGGATTACTCTGTCAGCTACAGTTCTTTTCAGAAAAGCAGAATAGTATTTTTATGCTAATTAGTAATGTAATATATATTGAGGACTGAGACTCTCTTTTTACACCTGGAATATGAAGCTTCCAATCATCCTGCAAAATTGAATAACCATTTCTGCCCCTGTGTCTTGAGAGCACACTTGCAGAGGTGATGTGGGGCCGTTAATGAGTCAATGGTAGATCATTGTCCTAACCTTGTCTTGGTTTCTGAGTCATTTATAGATGAAGTGTGAATATCTTTGGATGGCGTAATTGGATAAGGTGCCTCTTCTTGAGATTTTTAAAACTCACTTGGTCTCTTGCTTGGTACAGATATGCTTGCAGGGACAATGGAACAGGGACATTTTTAGCAGTTAAAGCATTGAGAAATGGAAACCAAGGGAAGTAGTCCTGCTTTGTGAGATTTTAGCATGCAAAGGCTATTAATACTAATGGTGCTAATGCTTTTAAATTCTGCTAGTATTCAAATGTAAAAAAATATGCAAGTTCGTGTAAAATATGCATCCTTTTTTAGCCAGGATTGTCTGAAAACTGACATATTGCTGTTCTAGAATTTACTGAAATTGCTTTAGCCTTTATGAAGAAATAGAGCAATCACAAGCTTTATTAAATGGAGGTCATCACTCACTGGTTTCTGTACTGTGTAGCTGTGATGCTTTATGCTTTCTCTGGTGATTCCACTGTCACCGTTTCAGGTGCAAAGGCTATGCATGTAGGATCTGTAAACAAAGTGAAGCATTTTTTTTAATACAAAGAGCTTTATAAGATAGTTCTGTATAAGAATTGGTTTAATAGTGGGCCAAAGTCAAAAGAGAATACCGAAGTTCAGGTTCCTAAAGACTGCAGAATTTGGCAGAGGAACAAGCTTAAAGATCTCTTTCTTTCCCTGACAAAAAATAATTGTGTATTAAGTATTTAAAAGCAATATTTGTTGTTGTTATAATGAGGGGTTTTTTTGTCACTGTTAGTATAGAAGCAGATTTTTATGGTTCACCAGTGCTCATATTTTAAGGAACACAAATAAAATGTCAAGGGGCTGAATTAAAAAACTCAAACATTATTTTCTCTGTATTCTTTCATTACTCTTCATCTGCTTCCTAAGTGGTACTTCCTACTCATACAGTGACTTTAAAGAAGTATCAACTTGTCGAAATATGAAAAATTGATTTGCTTATCCGCATCTGAAATATTTACTTTTTTTGTTCTTAAAGACTTTGAATTTATTTTGCTTTGTAATTATATTATTGCTGAGGGCCTAATTCTAACAGCTATCATTTTACCTGGATTTATATTTTCATTGGAGCCTTACCTCTGAAAATTAGATTTAAACCTCATATTAGATTTAAACCTCATATCAGTATTAAGGACTGGCTTGGTTGCTCCTGAATGCTTTGATTTTATGTCCTCCTCTCTAGAAGGTCACAAGTTCTGGCTGTCCCTCTGTTTTCAAACAAAATGAGATCCTTTAGATGCATTTTGTGTTGCAGCCTAACAAATAATATTTGGTTATGTACTTAATGAAAAAGATTGCTGGTGGATACTCTTGTGCTACTTTTAGTTGTTATCTGTGCTCATTGATCCATGACAGCAGTTTAATTACATGAAAAATGAATGTCAGTGGATGGAGAAAGAAATAAATCTTTTAAATCTGTGCAGCATAGTTCACTGAAATTACTGAGTTTACTGCGCTTCCTCAGACTACCTTTAAGAAAGGTTGAAATGGAGTTATAATGTACTGTGTGTCTGCATCCTTCAGCACCATGTTTAACCTGTCTCTCACTGCTTTTAAAATGAAGGCCTGGAACAATAAGCTGATTTATAGAGGAGAGCTTTGTAGACTTCAGGTGACCTGTCTTTATGTGATATCTCATGTTTATATTGGGTTGATTTGCTGTGGATTTATTTTAGCCACACTTAGAATGTCAAGAATTAACTATGAAAGGGTAGAAAGCAGGCTTAACTCTTACCCAGATAACTTATCAAAAAGAGCTATTGACTAAGCTTAGCTTTGTCTCTTAGCTGTCTAACTGGCAGCATTTTAGTTGAGTGGAAAATACAAAGTTCATTCTGTTTCGCTGCAAGGAAGTGAGGAGGATTTTTTTGAATATAACATATTGTTCAGCCATCATGAGCTGTGTACAGGTCAGTATCTATTAATGCTCTCTGAACATAACACAGTAGTTGTATGAACTGGTTGTCACTAATCTCTGTTCCCAGTCTAAAAATAGTTTAAGATTCTTGGCTGCATTTTCTGGCAGTCTACTGAATTGGAGTGAAAATACAGTAATTTGAAACAATTCAAATTTTTTAACTCTGATTTGTACGTGAATTTCCCAAAGAGTTTGATAAAGCCTTTACAGAGTAGCCATGGAATAAATATCCACAGGACAATGCAGGTACCACTTAAAGCTCAGCTACATCACCTTTATGGCAATCATGCTTAATGTCAACTAATGAGCATGGAGCTCATGAGAGAGTAGATATTGGCAGGATAACACACACCTTGCTGCAACTACAAAAGGTCATTGGATTTTTAAGCTTTCACTTAGCAAACAGCTACTTAGATGGGCAGGAACCGGGACCAGTATTGCAGCCATGATCACAGTAAAGTCAAATAAATAAATAAAAGCAGTGAAAATCTGACAGCTTCCACCTCCATGGCAGTTGGAAGAAAGCAGACCTGACCTTGGTGGCTCTTACCTACCTTCCCTCCACTGAGTGCGAGGCAACAAACAAAACCCCAAACTTTTCTATTAAGTAGTAATCAAACAATTTAAAGACTTTTTTTTTGTCTGCCTCTCTCTTAATGTTATGGTGCTCACTTTTGAAACTGACACTGATTTCCCTGAAATCAGACAGAGGCTACAATGTGGGAAAGGAAGTTATAATTTGTCTCCCCTGGCACTGGTTTGATATTTTGTCCCCTGGGATATGTATTTTATATGAGTGGTGTGTGGCCAGTGTTTCCAGCTGGCTCCTGTATTTGATTTTATAGTCACAGTAATGAATATTGCTCATCTTGGTTCCTGCTAGACCATTTGTTGTATTAAAATCTGCATGCTGTGTTATCCTCGAGTTGAACTCAAGGGTTGGTATATAACAACCCAGTGTTTATGGCTCATTTAATATTGCAGTTTTTAAACAGTTTTTCATACTCCTTTGTCCTTTATTTAGAATCGCTGCAAGGACTGAGTGTCCTAACTGAGCAAGTGTATTGCACAAAGAATTAGCTTGCAAAATATTAAAGAAAAGATGTATGTGGAAAAAGGGAAAGTTGTTTGTTAAACTGTACTTCTGGTTCCTCACGATTTAGGAAAAGGAGAAATTCTTTGACTGTATATAATTTCTCTTTTAAAGAATGGCCTTTTCCCCCATCATAATTCTTCAATCTTGTGACTTGTAAAAAGAAAACTTGAAAGGACTGCTGCTGTAGTTTTGTAGTCTTGTACAGTGTTGGCCAGACCCAAAAATTATACAAATGTTGGTAATAATTACTAGTAATCTAGTAGGGAGAAAGTTCTCACTTCCTTTCACTGTAGCAATAAAACATAGGCATTTAGTACATTTTAGTTGTCAAATTAATAAAAAGCTAATGACATCTCACCATGAAAAGTTATAAAATTGGAGTGAGAGATGAAATATATCATTGATTGGCTATAACAAGATTTGTTTAGAGACTGAGGAAATGTACACTGAGAGGCAGATTTTTAGAAATAGCCAGTAAAGATTTAGAATTTGGCCTTTCATTGTCATTATTGACTTCCTCTTTGTGTGTGTTTGCTGTTAAAACCTTAAGCATCTAATCCTGTATTAAGTTTGCATTTCTAAATCAATACTAGGAAAGGAAACTTTTGTTTGAAGAGTTTTTTTCTATCTCTGACACAACAAATGGAAACTATTAATGAAGAAATCCTAATTTCCGTCTGCATTTCTACCATGCATTATAAAATTACTTGAAACTATAGATAGATGTTATTGGTTGCTCAGTTGTTCATGTCTTCTGGTATGAATTGCTGTTATTATTACTCTTAAGAATATGTTAGACGGGTGGCTGGGGTCTGTTGCTGTTGGTACCTCTCTTTGCAGCAAGGGGATTGTTGGGCACCTCCCAAAGCAATAAGATGAGACTTGTGGAACTGTGATGCAGACTGTAAATTGGTGTTATGAGAGTGCAACAGTACAGAAAAAATAGGTGAACTAGAGGGGTCCTTTCTGCAAGATCACAGGATGTTTGGAGATGAACATGGTGAGCTGGGGATACTCTTCTAACTTTGAGTTTCTTAATAGCTGACCTCCTTACAATCCAGATCTTTTTTCTTTGGAAGAGCTATGCTCTTTCTCAATTGTGTGTGCTCTGTTAACCGTCAGGAAGAAATTAAATTCAGAACAATATGCACACATGACAGATTTGAGCTCCATCTCTGATGAAGTGTTTTTCACTCCTACTAATAGTAACTTGGTTGAGGTTATTTTGGAAAGTGTAATTGAAAACTATCTAAAATGGTGTCACACACCTAGTTGAGTATTTTCTGTGTCCATGGCCATTTCCTATTGCTTATTTGGGCATATAAGTGTTTGCTGTGTGTTGCCTCAGATGGGCTGTACTGAAGTACAGTAGGTTTTTGAAGACAACAGCTGTATTAATATTAGGGAGGTTTTCCTGCAGACATGGAAAACGGGACAATGTCAGTTTTGTGTCTAATGTTACTCAAATGAAGATGCTAAAAATGAATAGGCAGGGGTCTTCTGATAAAGGCAACTCTGTAGAACAAAACCACTTGCATGTAATTTTAAGTTAACAATCTGTGGTGGGCATTGTTTTAGGGTAATAATGAGAAAGGTGGAAATTCTGACAGGAAACTAGGATCAATAAGGTATGACTGAAGTAACTAAATTCCTTTAGAATTAGCCCTAAATGAAAGTTGCAGTGCGATTAATAAAGAAAGGAAGTATTTATGAAGTTATATTTTAATATTATTGATGCATAGGATGTACTGAAAATTATTGATGTATTTGTAGAACTTGACCATCTTCCTCAGCTGCATGCCAATACATGCTTTCTGAAATATACAATCAGTGAACTATTTCAGTGTGGTACCACTCAGATTTGGCAGCAGGTGTGAATATCATCTCCCTTCTGAAGCAAGTTAATTGTCATTTGTTCAATTTAACACAGGTATTTTCTGCTGAAGGGGAAATATCAGTGTGCTACCTGTTTGATGAGGATATTTAGAGTCCGTGGCTCTTTTAGTAAAGGTGGATTTTTTTTTCATTCATTGAGAATGTGACCTGCTGAAATCTGTAATTGTTAGGCATGTTCTTTAGCTGTCAGCTGTCACTCTGTTGTAGAAGCTTCATTTGCCCTATATGTGGCTTAGAATCCTTCTGGGGTGAGCAGAACTGCTGTGTTAAAGTATTACTAATAAAAATGTAAATAGCAAAAGACACATTATCCAGGGAAATTCAGATCTGCAGAATGTGCAGATCTACATGGTGAACCTTCATGAGGAGCAGTGGCAATAGAAAGTTGGGTATTGAGACAAACAACTTTGGCTTTTGACTCTTAAAAATGTCACAGATGGCAGGGAGGCAAATTAACAATTCTTTGAGAAAGCATTTGTGTGTGTTACCAGGCTTTTGACAGATGGGTTTCTGCAGTAAGGCCTGCAAGCTCGAGTTTCCACTGCTGCTGTTGACTTATGAATTCAGGGGAGTTAGCGTCGGATCAATAGGGATTTCTGAAGCCTTCAAGGCTTGTACAGGGAGGTGAGTGAGGGAGTGATATCCTTGGATATTCAAGAGGTTACTTGGTAATAAGTCAGGCAAAGATATGAGTTTCTGCAACAGTGATATGAAAGAATGAACTTTTTAACTTGAAATATACTAATTTTTCTCTCTTCAAGAAATGTGCACATGATTGATATTCAAGTTGTTTAAGTCTGGTAAATGGATCAGCAGTTTCTGTGGTGTAGCCTGATCACTGGACTTGCTGATTATAAAAGCAGAGTTCTGTTATTCCTCCTGAGAGCCTCAAACAAAATCCCTTTGTTGCAGTTTGCCTTGAGGTGGCTGAGCCTATCAGTGATGCCCCTCTGGAGCTGTGGGAGCAGCATCTCATGGATCTGCCCTGTATCCACCCTGTGACCCAAATTTTGAACCACCTGGGCTCCTGGAGTAGGGAAGGAGTAAAGGCCTTAAAAAGACACTAGGTGCTATTGACTGGTTACAAAATAAAGCAGAAAGAACCTAAATCTAAATATTTCAGAAAAACTAGAGAGTCAGACCAGGACAGGGTTGTTGTGTACACTGATATTATAATGTCTTAAGCTTCTTTTCTCAGATGTCTTCAAATATCTTCTAAAAGAAGAAAAAAAAGGGCTGGATTAAACTGACCTCAGATCTGCTACACAAAGTCATATTTACCACAGAGGAAAAGTAGGTCTTAGAGAATTAAGAGTGTTTATCTGGGTGGTTGTAGAAATTCTTGTCATTTTAAGTAAGAGCCAGTGTGCATAAATGAAGAATTAGGAAGCGAGGAAAAGGCCTGGTGGAAACAGGCTTCACCCAGAGGATGGCTGGGCACTGGAACCAGCTCCTCAGAGCAGTGGTGACAGCACCAAGGCTGACAGAGTTCAGGAAGTGTTTGGACAATACTTTTGGGCACATTGAGTGACTCTTGGGGATGGTGCTGTGCAGGGCCAGGAGTTGGACTCAAAGATCCTTGTGGGTCTCTTCCAACTCAGGACAGTCTATTATTCTATAAGAAAAAACCACTAGGATTTATTGGCATCAGAGATTTCAGTAAAAGGCATGTGTCACCTCAGAAGGCATGGAGAGGATTCCATGGTGGGGTATTTGGTGGGCATTTCCTGTAGGATTTAAAGTAATAGAGCAAATACAAGCCACCTGACAGGCGTTTCAGTGTGAAGAAAAAAAAATTTAAGATCCTTTTGCTAAGGCAACAAGAGCAATGGGGACACAGCAAAGTGGTCAGTGTACCACCCTAGCTGTCCATGGTCTGTGCCAGGTACCACTGTATCCCTTTTCTAGATCACCTGTAAGTGGCCAGAACCTCTCACTTCTCAGGTAAGTAACCCAATATTACCCTTTGAAAAATCTTCCTCTAAGTCTCAGTAGCACAAGATGGGAAGGCAGATCTATTGGACAACAGTGATTTTGTGCATTAGTGAATGACTGTGTTGGATTTGGGAATCTCCAATGTTAAATTTTAACTGAACCCTAATTGCATCTGGACCACTATGTAAATCTGCTCCAAAATACAAATGCATTACTTCTAATCTTAATAAAAGCAGCAGATGCAGATGGCATTAAGATCTTCAGGAAAAAAGCTTAAAGAATCACTGTAGGTGAATTTTCATATTTTAAAATCATTGAATTTTTAAGTAGGTTTCAAAAGATTTGTAATTCTTCTTATTGCACTAGATCATTCAGCAGAATGCTTAATGCCAGGGAAGTAATGCTTCTGACAGGCTAAAGGAGAGAGGAGAAACTTAGAATTCCTTCAGACTAAGAAGAAAGACAATTCATTGCTGATAGTACTTTAGGAAATGTTAGGAAGAGCCTGTCAGGTGCATGGGTGAGAGCATCTTCTGGGCACACTGATAGACAAGGCTAATAAAGCCAGGGCTCAAGAATGTGAAAGAAGTGCTTGGCAGGAAGCCATAACCAAAAAATTTCATCTCTGTATTTAAAAATGAGTAGAAGTGCAATTGAAAGGAAGTGGGAAAAGGCAAGGTTAGATGTGTAAGGAGCAGAACCAGAGTACTGGTGCTATTTGCCCAGGAAACTGAGGCTGGTGAGCTGGGGTAAGATTCTGTCCCAGTTACTAAATCTCATGTGAACATGAACGAGACAAAACCATAAACTTAAAAATTGGTTTCTTTTCACTGCTACATCAGGTTTTCTTATTTCAGTTTTCAGCTGTCATATCCTAACATACATACAGCATTGAAATGGAACATTGGAACATTTCTGTTTCATTGCATCTTTTTCTTGTTTAGGTAAGAACAGCTCGCTCTTGCTGAACAGATTGAGCTTGGAGGCCTTACATGGTAAAGCTGGCTTTTCAGCTCTTCGAGCATTTCCATGGCTTATTTTTTCCTTACAGATTTGTGGCATTATAAAATTTTACATTTGAGAAAATTTATTTGCTAAGTATACTCTGCCCCACCTACCTAATATTCTGTATTGATTTTTTCTGTGTGATCATTGATGGTGACAAATTTCTGGGAGATAAGGAACCCCAAATGCTGCTTCACTTATATAAGCTCTAATTGGAGCAGCTGGCTATTTCTTGAGTTGCTTACAAAATATGTAACTGTGGGTGAGATTGGCTAGTCAAAGGCTGTTTTGGTGGCTTTCTGCTGCAGATCATAGCATTCTTCACTTATTAGCCTGTGGGAGCAAAGCTAAGCAATGAGAGCTTTAGAAAGTCCCACCCTAGAATTACAACCAAAAATAATTTTCTAGCAAGTGGTTGTCACTGCTTCCTTTTATTTTAAAGCTGAGCCACCTGCTGGGAGTTTGATTCTCTAGGACTCTGAAGATGATTTGAAGGTGGGGGAATTCAACCTAAAAATTAGAGGAGCTCTTCAATGCCTCTACAAAGACACAGTTGTAAGCCTGTCATTTCTGGGCCTTCAGGACTAAGAAATAAGTGTTGGATGCTTTGGAAGGGGAGAAAGGGAATGGTTGCATCTAAACATATGCCTGTGTGCTTTGTACATGTTCATAGAAAATCAGAAACTGTCAATTTTTGCCCTCCTTGGGTTGATTTAGAAGTGTGTATTGAAGAATCTGGATTACTCTCTTTTCATCATCCTGATTACCTTATTTTAAAATATGTAGTACCCAAAGGACTACAATTCTTTAAGACTATGGCTAGCTAAATTTAAGACTATGGTTAGCTAATAAGTGATGAAACAGTGAGACTGTTGGTATTAGCAAATGAATCACTTTCAGCAGAACTGCAGAAAAGCTGGATTTTCAGAAGGAAGCTGAGGTGCTGCTTTGTAAATAGAGCAGCAAATGTGGGACTGTGTTGTGTTCAGAGTCAGTCCCAATCAACTCCTTTAAAGTTACTAAATCCATGCTACCTTCATGGTGAGAGCCATGAATATAAACTGTGGTGTCCCCTGGCTTGCTTTACTCCTGGGTGGATTACCCAGGTTCAGCACTCAGATTGTTGCTGACTTGTGACCCCCAGCAGTGCATCTCCCCTTGCTGCACCCTGGCTGCAGCATTGCAGGAGGCTGATGAAAGTGTCACTTGGGAACAAGGTACCTGAGTTTCTGTGTGTAAAAAAGAACAGATTTTTTTTCCTCCTAGGAGACTGAATTTGTTGGTTGCTTTCCCTTTTCAGAGTCTATCTGAAAGTGTGCAGAAAAGGGTTTTTTTCTGTAAACAATGGGGTTTTTTTGATGTAAACAATTTGCGAATACAGTATTTTGGCTTTTCAGGGTGGGTGTTGTTGGTCCTGCAGTGCAAATGGATGGGGATGTCTGCGGTGCTCTGCTAATGCTCTGCTGGAAAAGTAAATTGAAAACCAGGAACATTGCTAATCCTTTCTAAGTTCTTCCACAATGATTTAGTATTCCCTCATTTGTTCTGAAGCTTGATTTTTGCATTTATTTTACTTTGAGCCTCCAGTGACACCCATCAAGCCTGATTATACAAAGGGTTTGCAGTCAGACACTACTCAAGAAGAAGGAAGGATATAAACATTACCTGCTTGCCTCATAAAGAAACATATTAATCTCACTCTGCCAGGCCTTTGTGAACCTTTGCAGTGGATAAATGATACTACAGTTCTTCAAGTATGTAGGGAAGGCAAAGCTGGTTACTTGATTTGTGCTGTCAGCTATCATTGGAAACATAAAGTCTGTGTTCCTACAACTGCTGACAGTTTGTAGAAATAGTGAATAAAAATATGCATTCTTCGTCAAATTGTGCTGCCTAACCAGAATATGCTGTTAGTCTGAGATCTTATTTTTGGGTGAAATGTACTATATTTGATTGAATAATTCTATTGTGAATTTAGTATTTCATCTTTCTGTCTGTATTTTCAAGGCTATAAATAAATTCATGAGATAATTTTGACATTATCTTACAATAAATATCGATAGTAATTCCTGGATAAGAGATAAACATTATTTAGTTATTTTTATCAATCTATACTTACATATATTAATTGTTATAATATTTCAGTCACCTTATTAAAAACTTACAATTGTACTCCTAAGACTATAATTTCAAGAAATGTCCTTTCTGGTAGTCAGTGTTAACTGGTGCTTTGAAAGGTAGATTTAAAATAGGATTCTATTATTGTATTCTTGAGGTCATAAATAGAATCATAAATAAAACCCAATAATTCAAACTCTAATTCATATGTCTTTGTAATTATAGAAAACACAAGTGGCTATTTGTCCTCTGTGATTTTCTGGCTGCATTTCCTGTAAATTCCAGCTCCACCATTTTTTCTATGTATTTTCATTTTGTTAGCTGAAGGAAAATGTCATTTCCCAGTAGACAGAATCAGAATCATCTGTAAATAAAGTAAAATCAGAAATGTAAAATGTCAGCAACTGTTTTCATTTAAAGAAGGCCATTTTCTCTGTGTGTTTGCACGCAGTGAATAGGGAAAAGAAGTTTTTTTTCACCAGTATTGCCAATAAAGATGATATTTCAAGCAGCATTTTTAATTTGTTCTTCTCCAGGGGCTGACAATGAATTATTAACAGTTTTTAAGAGCAATGCTGCCAGTTTACAGTGTGTCTGTAATCTGAGGTTGAGTCCTATCCTCCTTGAAGGAACAATACTTTTTTCTGTGAATTCAGTGCCATTTCAGCATGGCCTTCAAGAAATACCTGTAGTGGGCTGAGATGGGAGGTTGAGTCCTATCCTCCTTGAAGGAGCAATACTTTGTTCTGTGAATTCAGTGCAATTTCAGCTGGGGTCTCATGGCCTTCAAGAAATACCTGCACTGGGCTGAGATGCTATCATCCCTGAATTGCTCAGCATTTTGCATTAGAAGTTTTGCCAGAAGACAGCTGAGGTAGCAGAACAAATCATCCAAGTGCTTTTCAGCATCTTTTGTGCAAAATAACAATCTTTGTTTAATCAAGGCTCAGTAGCTATCCAAGTCAAGCCACCCAAGTCTGTGCTGAAGAAGAGGGATCCTTATACAATCAATTCCTCAGTCAACAGCAGGAGGGGTGGACTTCAGCCAAAGAATTAACCAACAGCTTATATGAGGAAAATGTCTATGCCTTGTATAAACATGGAGCCATTGGAGCTGCCAGTTTTCAGGTTTTTCTTGGTTTATTTCAAGCATGAAGAAAGTTGTTTGGGAGGGTGAGATTAGTACATTGAGCTCCAGCTTAATTCCAAAACCTGCATAGCTATCTTTGATTTACCTTCCTAAGCTCGGTCTTAGTCTTTCCTTGTGGAGGGGGCGTGGCCTTTGGAGGGTGCATTTCCTTCCATCCAGGATGTGCATAGCCCAGGGAGAGACTTCACTCACTGTAGAAGGACCCCAAACCATGGCATACACAGAGGTTAAGTATTACCCTTGGATGTCTACAGTTGGGAGGGAAGAATTTGGTGCTAACACCTCAAATGCACAATCACATATAGTGTCTGACAAAGTCATGTAAGTTATCTTTAACACTGTGTATTAGGCTGTAGTGCATTGATTTGTGTTTATTGTGATCTAAGGCTGTATGCACTGATGGTTGCCATGGGCCAGGTAATATTTGTTAGCTGAATAAACTATAATAACTGGATTTGGAATCTAATCCCTGGCTGAATGTGTGCATGGACTACTGTTATTGAACTTCTTTATTAAAGTATTTGTGCTAAGAAACCAACATTAATAGATGGGAATCTAAGGTAGATAGATGTGATCTGCTGAGTTTAATATCCTGTCTCAAAAAGAAATTTGTTTAGGATAACAATATCTCATAACAAGGAGTGAAGAGGAAAGAGTTAATGTTTCCTTTTTTTAAAGTATACCACTAGTCACTTTTGTGGAATGACTCTTCTGTCATGAGACAGAGAGCTAAAGTTCCCTCTCAATATAACTCATTATTTTTGATACATTAATTATGAATCTTCTTGTTTATTTCCCCTCTGGGATAAACACTATCAATGTTTTCAAATCCAACTTCAAAGGAAGAAGCTCTGTTTACAAAGAATTCCTAAAAATATGGTTAATCTTAAAAGCATGTTCTGAATACGAAGTCTTTGTTATCATACTAATGTTATAGTTATTAAAGCAGCATAGAAAAGGATGGAGTCAGAAAATAATGCCCTCTCTGTCCATTGGCCTGACACAATTACCTTTACATTGAAGATAGCTGGAGTTAGTATGAGAAAATCTGTCTTGTTCTGTTTTTGAGGATAAGGACAATACCACATAGTTCTTATAAAATCTGCAAATTGTGTATTTGAGGTTTTGAATGAAAGAGCTGCCCAATTCCACAGCAATAACTTAGAAATGGGTAACAAAGGGAAGCATAAACCAGGCAGTGCAGTCACTGGAGGAACAAAGATAATCTACATATTTATGTGAATAAATAAGAACAACTACTACTTTTTGTTGTCTCAGTTGCTTCTTCCAATTATAGCATCCCTTTTTATCTGTCTTAATGTTTTTCTTAATTAATACTGGCGAAGTCATACTCATCTATGTTGTCTAGACATTTTTTATATGTAAACATAATAATTATTTAAAAAATTATGTTTCTTATGACCCCAGCATACTCTGAGATGGCCTGAATACCCCTAGTATCATTTGCCTGAGGCTATATTTTGTGTACTGAAGACCTGTAAGGTAGATATGGGTTCAGGCATTGGAATGAACTGTCCAGGTGGTGTTTAGGGAACTTCCTTATCCAGCCATCCAGGAGCCACCCTGGCAGTCACACCCACACTACCTGAGCTGGGACTGAGGCCACCCACAGCTACACCCTCCACACTCACCCAGCCAGACCAGGATTCCTACAGCAGTCTCAGATGTCTCAGTTGTTAAAATAACTTAGTCTTGGTGCAATAACAAAATAATCTCTCCAACTGGTGCCTCCAAGGAGGGATCTTGAACAAAGACCTCTCACAGTCTAAGCACAAAATGTCTGTGAGTCCTTGGCTCCTGCCCGAAGTGTCCAGTCCCCTGGCTGGTCCCTGAGTCCTTTGTTTCGCAAAAGGTGGCATTTCATGGCCAAAATTGAATTGCCTGGTGCTCAACCTGCAGCTCCCACTGCAGCTGCTCACTGAGCTACCTGCACTGAATGAATTCCTCAGTAGTGGAACCACCATGCCTGGAGCTGCTCAAGGGAGGGCTGGATGTGACACTTGGTGCCATGGCCTGGTTGACAAGGTGCTGGTCAGTCAAAGGTTGTACTCAATGGTCTTGTAGGTCTTTTCCCACCTTAATGGTTCTGTGATACTGTGACTTGGAGGACTGGAGTTAGAACCCAAGTTTTTTGTGTAATGAGCAGTGAGAGCTGTGTGATCTTCACTGTAGATGAAGGGGTGTGTTTTTATGTATATATAAAACTAGAACACAAAAGTGTTTCCTCTGTAGAGACTTTTTCACATCTCAAAGCTTTAACATTTCAATCAGAAGTCACTTATGCCAATGGCAAAACTCATACTTTCAGATGAGTTTTTTTATTTCCTTGAGCACTGACTCTCAATTTATTATTGCAGATGACAACGAACATTCAGGAGCATTAAAATGCACGTCAGGATATTCTTCGAACCAAAAGATTTGTTTAGTTTACAATTGCACAGGCACAATGATATTATGAAAGGACCAAGACATTAGAGTAATTTAAAATTAGGTTTTACAGCTTCATATATTTCTTACATAGTGATAGATTACTTGTTTTACAATACAAATAAGGTATTTGGAATTAGTTGAGGGGTGTAAAGGTAAATATAAACTTGCTGATTCCTTGCACAATTGTAGTCTAACAATTACTACACCCTGGAAAATTATTAGATGTAAGTACATCTCAAAACTTGTTTCTTAACTTTGGGAGATAGATCTGAGCTGTCTGAGTACTTGATGAAGCATATTTTATATAAAAACTGAAAAAACAGGTTTGATGGGATCAGATTTTTTCCCATGTATCAACATTCATTAAAGAAAAAGGGCCTTCTGATTGTCAATTTCTGTGTAATGAAGTCTTAGTCAAAATGTGGAAGCTATTATGAAGACAGCTCAGAAAGAGGCAACTCATGCCTAGCCCAGAGGCAAGTCAAAAGTGGTTAGTACCTTTGTCTATATATTGCTCAATTGTTGTTTTTCAAGGAGTCAGAAGATGCTGTGAGGGGGATGTTAATAGCTGATGTTTCTGCTGCCATCCCATAACTGCATGCAGTGCAGCCTGCAAATACCTTGTCTGAGGAGTCTTTATGTAGTAAGGAGAGCAAGGGACTCAATTTTTACTGTGCTTTTCAGTATAAACTCTGACCTTAATGAGCAATGTGTTGCTTTTGCTACTGTAGAATAACAGAGGTTGCTTGAATTTTTTATTAGGTCAGGGAAATTCAGGTTAAATGGGTGCAAATTAGAACCTGTTCAAACTTATGTTCTGTAAATACAATTCAATTTTTAATATGCATTTTTTAGGCTTTTCATCGTGGTTATATTTATTAATATTGTCTTGCTGCAAGAAAATAATTCTTGAAAGATTACTAGAGGGCTTTCTCATCTGTCAGGGAAAATAAAAACATATTCAGAATAAGTTTGATGTGAAAGTACAAAATAAGTGTCCTTCATTTTATATATAAGGGCTGAATAGCTGCCAATTTTGCATGTTCCCTAATTAATTTCAATTTAACAAATATTCATTTACTAAATCATGCACTTCCTTGCTTATTGATATTGTGAATAGGTATGTGAAATATGTGTTTTATTCACTAGACAAAATTGTACAAATAATTTTATCCATAGTCATTATGAGGTTGTCCATTATTTGGGAAGTAAACCATGGCAGTCTCCATATTGGGTCACATGTTTGGGCCCAGGATTTGGGATGACAGAGGTGATGTCTGGCCGCCATTTAAATTGAAGGCTTGGTGTTACATTTTGTCATTTGAATATGAGCAATAGTTGCTATTAAAATCCCAAGGACAACAAAGCAGCTTTTCAAGGGTTCTAGCTCCTATAAGTGCTGGAGAAATGATTTCAGCTCCACAGGTTTCCCTTGATTGTCTGAGATTTTGTAACAGTTCTCTCAACTGCTCATTTACTTAATGTTTTAGAGATACTAAAGCTGTATGGAA
Source organism: Geospiza fortis (assembly GCF_000277835.1). Lineage (NCBI taxonomy): Eukaryota > Metazoa > Chordata > Aves > Passeriformes > Thraupidae > Geospiza > Geospiza fortis. The sequence goes on along the minus strand of NW_005054372.1, from coordinate 3,057,310 downwards.
ATGCTTATTAAATTAAGTAACACTGATAGTGGGAGTATTCAGTTTTAAGTGTTTTAATAAAGGATGCATTTGTCATACTTCAGTATGATAGTAGTTATCTTTTTTTTTTAATATATATTCTCCTATGACTTGGTAATAATTTTTGTAATTTTCATACAGGGAGAAAACAGGTTTTTTGTTTGTTTGTTTGTTTAAGAAAAAGAAGAAAGACAACAGTGATTGGGTCAGCTTAGAGCAGTTTTCTCCACAGCTAGGCAATTTTAAAGTGTCTGAATCAGTTTCTTTTAGTAAAGGCCAGCTGAAGAGAGACCAGATTGACAGTGCAATCTGAGTATGAAAAACCTAAACCTGGTTTAAGCAGACAGTACTTGTTAACCCCACAACAGGGTGCTGTTTTCTGTTACTCTACATAAATATCTCCTGTGTATATGAAATATTGATTCCTTCATCAAAATTCTCTGCAAGAAGAGCAAATACTTTTAAATCTTGGTAATATTTGGTTACTTTTGTTTCCTCTTTCTGTTTTTTTTTTTACATTTCCATTTTGGTTGCATTAGCTTGTACTTGAGATGATGCACTTGAAGGCTTTCTTTTTGCCGAACTTGGTCAACAACATATTTGAGATTGCAGTAGATGTTTGTTGTATTTGAGTGCATTTTGCTGACCATATTTTGCTATTTATTCTACTCTAGAAGTAAATGCAGCATGGTTCCCTGAAATCACTATTTGGCAGCAAGGGCTAGTGACAAGACCAACCTCCCAACCAAGTGTTCTGAGCATCTCCTTGCTGATGGTGATGCAGACCTGTGAGTTAGACAAGAGCTGTGTCTGTTGTTTGACTGAAGGGTGGCTTTTAGAGCTGGGAGCTGCAATGGGCAGTGTGCTGCCTGCTGCTTTCACATATCCAAAGGTGTTATATCACAGGCTGTAAATGTGACCATTGACTGTACATCATGATTATGTCTTGTAAGTGCAGCTGGAAGAACATTTTTCTGCCATTAAACCAAACAGCTCAACTCTTTCAGACAGCAGCACACACATAACAGTTTCAGATCGTTCATCCATCTAGGGTTTGATATACTGTGAAAGGAAATGGCAGAATTTATGCACGTGGCCACGCTGCTGACAGATTCCTCAGGATACTTTGAAGAAATCTGACAGCTCCAATTTAAGTTTACTAATGTGATAAAGTGTTTTTTAAAGGGTATAAACATTTTATATGGAAAGCTGCAGTCTTGCCAGTGAAAGTGTTTGGCTTTACAAAAGCATAAAGAAAACAAATGCCCCTCCATAAAATAACATGGCTTTACGGTAATATTGTTAGAGAAATTTATATAGTTAAATCTGCAGAAGGAAGGAAAGGATTCCATAGGCCATTGGATTTCTGGGCAAAATCTTGAAAGATCACAAATATTTTAACAGAAGTAAGGTTATATTGTGAGATTAAAAACCCAAAACAAAATAACTTCTGGTTTTCTTTTTTTCTTCTTTTTTTTTAATTTGATTTTTTAAAAATTTTTTAAATTATGAGAAGACTTCATTCTTTATGGAAACACCTTTACGAAAAGCAAATCAAGTTGTTTCATCTTTTTAAATAATACTCTTTCATTGATATGAAAGTTTGGACCAACTTCCTTAATGCTTTTAACCTAACATGGATGAAATAGATTTTGAACTTGAGCTTGTGAAGAACTTAATTGCCGTTCAGGATAATTACTTGTTTTCTGCTATACTGTACTGCATAATGTTCTTTTGCAGTGAAATCACATCTTAGAGTGAGACCACTTAAATAGCAATTACTCTGACTTTATAGCTATCAAAGGAAGGTAAGCACCTTGTTGTTCCTCACTTCAGAGTTGCACAGTAAAGATAATCAATTGGTTTGATTGTGTCAGGTGTAAATTTGAAACAATAAAGACAGCGGAATAAATTTCTACTGTGTGCTTTGAGTCAAGGGTTCCTCCTACCATCACTCTTGTTCACAGGGAACAGCTGAAGTGACAGTAGAGGAGATATTAAAATGTATTGCCAGAGGCTATTGGTAATTACCCAGGAGGGAAAAGGAATTTAGGGATGAAATAGCTCTGCCTTGTACCAGTTGATAAAATCTCATATGCCATGAGAGCATTAGAAAGTGTGCAATATACCTCAGAATTCGAGGGGGAGGGTAAAGATGTGTGATCTGTGAAACTACCCAGTAAGCTCAAGATTCATAACTAATCATTAGAAACAATTTTAAACAATAAAAACAATAAAATGTATATTCAGGAGTTTCTGAATATTGATTCAGAATTGAATAGAGATGTTTTTGAGGAACCAACTAATATTTGAAAGAGAAGGATTTGTTTGATAGTCTATCCTGGGTTTTCTGGTGATCCTACTTTCCTTCTACAGCTGCTTTGTGTGTTTCGCTGTTGGCACATGAGTCTGTGGATAGCAAACATTTGCAATGGTTTAAAAATGGATTAAGAAATTCATGGAAGAAAAGCATGCTTATGCTCTTAAACATAAAACTGCTGCTCTTGTTTTGAAAAGTACTGAACTGTGAATCGGTGGAAGATTGCAGTGTAGAAAAACTGTAGGGCAAAAAGTGTGAAGCAGACATCTAGTTTTCTATAGTAGTTTTTCCAGAATCTATTCCTCTCCTGTCATGGAGAAATGACATTGATGTGAACCCTCTGTCATCACTAGTGTAGTTAATCATATGAACATCTGAGGAGCATAAAATTGCAAAAGCCCTGTTAAGCATCTGCATCTTCCTCTGGCCTGTGCTTCCTGTGACTATATTATTTAAAAAAAAATATTAAATGCTAAATTCACCCAGTATATTTTAAAGTTTAATATTGTTCTCTGAATATATTACTATTGAATATTTGCTCTTCTATAACTGAATATTCTTAATTAAAAACTGCTTCAGGAGTATGATGTGTATCACATAAAAAATTATCCTGTTCAGAAGGAGATGTACAAGAGTATATCTGGATGCTCCTGGAATGATTCAACATACTCTTTCTCAACCTTCAAATGGAATTCCCTTACAGCTTTCTCATATGATGTTTGCTGTATATTGTCTTTGTTAAGTGATGGATTCAATGGATGAGCATGATATTGGCTGCTGAACTTTCTCATCACTTTCTAAATCTTCTCATTTCTTTCAGCAGATAGGAGTGGACACGCTGTTCTCTGTGACTGTGACACCCCTCTCTCCCAGCTACTCATTCCTTTGTTGCCTCTTACAGCACGCTCATCATTTTCGCCTAAGCCTAGCTCAAACTTTAGCACCTAAGTACAATTCTGATGGAATCAAAGTGCAGGAGAATAATCCTGAGAATGTCACTGAGTGATCTGCAAACCCTGGAAGTCCAGCTCTTTTCTCTAGTGGAGTTGAGGTGTCTTTTACTGCCATGAGAGCCCAGAGGTGGCTCAGGCTCAGCTGAGCTGGATGCCTGGCTTGTGCCTGGTGCCAGAGGCTGTGTGGATCATGCGGCTGCACTCACTGCTCAACCTCCCAAGCAAATACTTTAGCAGGTGTGCTTAGCACATGTCTAACAGGTACTGACAGTGCTGCAAAGCTGTGGCTGCTATAGCTGTTACAAATGGGGGTTATTCCTGTATACCTGTGGGTAAGGGATAAGAGCATCTGTCCAGGCAATGTAATACCAGGATCACAGGACTGCTTTAAACTAGAGGGAATCCAAACCAGAGCTTGTGATTTTCTGAGAAATCTCCATTCCCCTAGGAGGGTTTCTACTTTCTACTCAGTGATCAGTAGATATAAAGGTACTTGTGAACAAAATTCAGGATTTTGCCCTCCCAGATGATTCATGGAAGAGGGGATGTAGAGACAGGTCCTATCACTGGCCCTTCTTGCCTCTCTAAATCTCTTCTTCCCAATGAAAAAGTGTTAGTGTATGTCCTTGTCCAGTTTGGCTTTAAGCTGGTAGGTGTCATGCTCTTTAACCTAGAGCGTAGCTGATTATACAGTGCAGTAAATAACAATTCCCACATTCCTTCCTCCAGCTTAAAAAACCCCTAATACTACCTGTGTCACTTATGTCCATACAAAATGAAATACTTAATTTGAGAGGAAGCTGACAATTCCAGTCTTCTTTCAGTATCAAGCTTTTGCTTTTGCTCAGAATACAATCTCTAGGAGGAGGTGGTATTTTTCACCATTTTGTGTCATTTACATTAAGTGCACTCTTGATCCTCTGCCCTTCTCAGTGTACCAACAGGAGTTGTATTCCACTTTATATGCCTCAGTCTTTACATTCAGAATAGGGAGTGGATTAAAAAAAGAAACAATAATAACAATCATTAAAAAGTGCCAAAAATTTAACCCAGACCCAAGGGAAACCAAATATACACAAGTTTACCTTTTTTACCCCTGCAATCAATATGTCTGTGCTGGCATGATAAGCAAGAGTGTCTTTTCATCGTTCTGCTTACAGGCATGGCTCAGGGAGCCTTGTAAGAGCAGTTGGTTAGACAAACTTTTATGCATCTAAAAAAGCAGGGTTGTTTATTCTGCTTTGGCAAGTAGGTGTCTTGCCTTCCCTTGCGGATGTGACCAGAGGAGAGTGTTGATAATTATGCTGAAATCCAATACAGGTTTCCATCCCCTTCTGCATTTCTAGCTTTTTCCCATCTGCATTCTCAAGCCTTTTCTATAAGGAAACTAAATTCAGCTGTGGAAGTTTTAGAAGTAATTACATTGAAAATGCCATGTAGTGGGAAGAAGATTTGAAAACATGGTTCAATATTTTGTTTTAAATGGATTTATAATTACATAAGGGAATTCTTTGCTTCCCCAGTCCTGAATGGGACAGGAGGAGAAGAATGACAGCATGCGTGGGAGTATTGATTTTAAATAACTAGACTATTAAATGATAGCAAAAAATGTATCACTCAGTAGATACCTCTAAGGATGAAATCACTTTCATCTGTCACTGTGGAATGGAAATAAGTTTTAGACTTCAGCTTTTGATATAGATTTTATGGACTTTTTTTTGCCTGTATAATTGGATTAGAATTGCTGCACTTGTAACCTTTTTAGTGACTACTCATTCAAGTATTGACACACGTATGTGTTTTATCAGGATCGTTCTTGTGGCTCAAAGGCTTGGTCTACAAACGAGTATCTGTCTCTCAAGATATGTCTCTCAATTACTGCAAGCTTCTAGAAAACATCTAATTTATAATAATATTGATTTTCATTTTTTTCCCTAACTTGAATGTAGCAACATCTCTTCAGGCTGACAATGCTGGCTGTAGCAAAAACCCTTTGTTTGAGTTTGGATGGAACCATAGTTCAGAGTCTCCCTGGATGATACTTTAATCATGTTAATCTCTCTGCAAAGTGTTTTTTGACTGTTAGTAGAGTTGAGAGGCATTAAGTTGCCTGTAATAGCTGTATCCAGTGAAAAATGCAGAAATTTGCTTAATAAAGCTACTTTCAAATGTATGTTGAATTAATATCATTAATACACAAGAGGTTGAAAAAAGTGGTTATGATATTGTAAGGTATTAAATTTAAATTTACCTTTAATGAGAAAGCGGGAAAATGCATTGGGGAAGTGATTTTATTAATGACAGTTTCTAATCTTTTTTTTTTTTCTTAAATATTTGAAAATAAGGGAAACTTGACTTAGAACCGTTTTGTTCATCAGCTTCTAAATCTCTCTAATTTAGAGATTCAGTAATTCATTATTAAGAATAGCATCACACAGATACAAAGCCCATTGGAACTGGAGAGCAGACACATATTTCATCTGGAAACATGATGAGAGATAGTCTGAATTTTCATGTGGATGCAATATGTATTTGAGTTGGTAAAGAAGCAGTTTCCAAAAGCAAATGCAAACCTTTTACCTCAAATGCTTAACTGACATGAGAGTAATGTTGATCCAAAGGTAGCCTTTGTGATCTCAGAATAATTTCTCCATGCACAACATGTAATAATCTGAATTTTTTTTCTTTTTTTCATTTTCTTTTTCTTTTTTTTCTTTGTGTGCAGAAAACCATATAACTGTCCTGTACTGCAAGCATCAGAACTTAGATTATGTACAATGCAAACAATATGAAAGTGTTAACTGAAAGAACAATTTTTATTCTGAATTTTTATTAGAATTTAATTCTAATTTTATTTTAAATCAAACTTGCTTTCAAGCCATTGGGGTTTTTTATGTTTTGCTGAAAATACCTGAGCTCAACTGGGGAAACAATATCCATATGAACAGTCCTGTTAACATCAACATTTAGGGCTAATTATGCTACAGAATAATTGAACAGTGGTACAGACTCGTTCTCAGGAGGTCCTTTAGGGGTGGGAAGCCCTCTTTGATTTTCCCCTCTTCACTCCATCCTCTGCTGTTTTCAGTGGCTTTTGATGGTTGGTTGGGTTGGTTTGGTTTGGGGTGGGGGGGAGACAGTTTTCAGCCTTCCTTTAACCTCTAAATATGTTTCCTTTTTGTATAAATGGAGCTTTACACGCATGAATAATCTTTTTTAAATTCAGTGGGGACTAACTGTGGTTTCAAACTGCAGATCATCCTCATTCTCTGGAGCAGGGATTACTTCTCATGAAGTGCAGAGAGTATTCTCAGCACTCAAAACAAGTAAACTACAGATAAAATGTGAGGGTTAGATTGATGAGTGTGCAGAAAAGTACAGAACCTTTTTTTTAATGAAAGATACAACTGCTTTCTCTCTTATGCTTGAATACTCAAAACAGGCTAAGTAAACCTGTCTTAAACTTTACAAAGTATTTTCTTTTGGAAGGAAGACCAGGCAGGATAAAGATCTTACCAGATGTATGCTTTGAGGAGGTATATATGATGGAAAAGGCCCAGTTAGAAGTAAAAGAGATGCTATTCCAACTTGACCTTTAATATCCATCCCCAGATGATGTTCTGTGAACCGATCTAGTGGGTTTCACTTTAAAAATCTTGGTTTCCCTAGTACCTGGCATGCTGAGGTTCACTGCAGACCACATTTTCTTTCTGGCTGATGCATTTCTGATAAAACAGGCTTTGGATAAAAATACACTGGCAGAAATTCTGGCTGTGGTGCTTGCTAGTGATCTGTATTTGCAATGGGAGAGTCAGGTTGTGCTTTTCTAGTGGAGAGCAGAGGTCATTCACCCGGGAAATGTGGATGAAGTGTGGCTGCATTTTTCCTTTTTGTCTGTTTATCAGCTGTCTAAGGTGTGCATCTCTCTCACAGGAATGAATCCATGCTGCGCACAAACCAGAAATGACCTCTCACTGAATCACAGGCAGGCTATCTCCAGAATAATCACAATCTTTAGACCCTAAAAATGCTCTTTTGAAACAAGTCAGGTAGGCAATAAACAGATGTTTTGTGGATCCTGATTGTTGTTCAGGGGGAAGTTTAGTGCCTTGAACTTTCAGCTGCTGCTTTGGGACCCTGTGCATACAAACTTGCTTGAATTTCTTACAGCGCATGGTGATGGTGGGAACAAGCACCACCCACCTCTCTTTTCCTCTCCTTCCTGGTAGCATTCCTGGGTTATATACAACTGCAAACTTGGCAGTACTGGCTGAAGAAACTCAGGGTAATAGTTTGGGACATTCATTGGATTTTTTTTAAATCTTTCTCTTAAATTTGTTTCCAGGTTGCAGAAGGTTGCAGCAAGAGGCAGATTGGGAGTTCAGCAGCACATGATGCCTGCTGCAAAGGGGGCTGAGGACGTTAAATGGGGATAAAGAGAAAAATAAGCTGCAAGTCTCTTTTGAAAGCTTTTGAAGCCATAATCCGTCTGTACTGTAGGTTTTTGTTGTCTTTAGAAACCCATGTCAAGGCAGCTTTTTTGGCTTCAGACACTGGTGATGGCATAAGGCTAAATTAAAAAAAGTGTGAAGTTGTAGTAACTCTAGTAGCAGAAAAAGTTGAAGCCACAGGGGTGAACAACAGCTAACATATCAAAGTGTAAAGTATGTTTTATCTCAGTTCTCTGTCCTTTTGTAAGATATTAATGGTTTATTTGAAATGCAAATGAGAAAGGATGAAATTTTATTGCAAAACCATATTCCACATCAAACTTTGATGTCTCATTATACAGAAAGCGCTTCTAAATTCTTTCAGTTTTTAAAATTGTCTGAACATATTCTTAAAGTGCCTGCATTTAAGATAAAAGATTTGGTAAGCAAACAGCAGTTGCTGTTTTAAGTGCACATTCCTATTCTCCAAAGCATCAAGCAGGGGAATCATTAAGTCTCCTTTGTTTAAATTGAGTTGAAGGAGAGGGCGGAAGGTGAGTAAAGACATTGTGGTAATTTTCTCAGAGACTATTTTATACAGCCCTTTGTACCACCTGACTGGGAATCAATAGTACTTTATTGGAAAACAAGCAAGCAAAATGAGAACCCAGCTCTTGAGCACAGCTGCTGTCATTGCCATTAGGAAACAAAATCTTCCTCTAGCTTTCAACACTTGCACAAAATGACAATGATGCTGTTGGAGTTTTACTTTGAGTTCTTTTCAGGACCTTTCTAAGATGTTTTAGGATTTTTGGGATTTTGTTTGTTGTTTTTTTTTTTAAACAGAAAGCATTTAATTCTATTTTTGTGGAATATAAATCCTCTATTCTTGTATGTGCTGTACCAATAGCGTAACTTCTACTGGGAAAGATTAAAGATTGAACTTTTTTTTTTTAATTTTTTTTTTTAGTCAGCTCCATGTTTTGCTTTCTTCCCTCTTTTTTCCCTCTGCTTCTATCCCCAACTTCACTTCTCTACAATGACATAAATAGGAATAAAATTTCAAAGAAGTGGAGAAGGAAATTCTTAACTGACATTGTCCCAGAGGAACTCCATCAATTTGGTTTGCACATTGGATGTCTTACTTGTGTGCCCTCCTGAAATCTGACCATGGAACCAACTCAACAAAGTAGCCCAGAATCCAACTCTGTAATTCAAGCTGGAAGTTGTCAGATGAAATGGAAGCATTTTTCCTAAGAAGAGAAAGAAAAATGGTTTAACAATTCTTCAGAAAAATGTGACAAAGCTGTGAGATTTATGAATGGAACAACATTGATTTTGAAATATTGTCATGAAGATAAACATTGTTGACCCATTCTGGTAGTCCTCTGCTTCTTTGATTTGGTAATGATCACTTTACAAAACTGCCTTCAGGCCTGGGAGGATAATCTCCTAAAATAATTATTGATAATTTTTTCTTTCTTAGGCTTTTTTGTTACCTTTTTTTTTCTTTTTTTTCTTTTTTTTTTTTTTATGTTTTAAAAAATATGAATGGATGGAATTGTAAAAGTGAAAGATGGTTGATTGGGTAGGATTCCTCAGGCCTAAGGTGTAGATGTCAATATCTCAGTTAATTGTAATTGGTGGAAGAAACTGCATTTTTAGGATGTAGTTCAATTCATAGAATGCATGTCTGAATTTGTGCCTTAAAGTGCCTATTTCGATTCATTGCATAGAGAAGCTTGGGTAACTATTTCAGATCTAGATATTCATGCAGATGTTTAAATTTAGAAATTAATTTTATGCTCTAACTTGACAACACCCAGTCAAAAATAGATGTTGGCATCAGTGTAGACAGCTACATTCAGACTTCTATGTGCAACAGCTGCCAAGGAATAAAAAAATGTTCAGAAGTTGTGACAATGAGGGAGAGGGAAATGCTGAGAACACTATGACTATGATTTTATTAAAAACCCAAGAAAAATCAATGCTTTGCCCTCACCTGAGATTCTATGTTTGGTGCCAATTGCTGCATGAGAAAGACACTGGGTTTAAAGGGAAGATGAGGATTAGGTGTTCATGGAGAAAATTTATCATACGAAGAGCCTGAAATGCCTTAGACTATTTAAGGAGAGATGAATAATAGGGAAACAGTAAAATTAGCCAAATTAGTGATTACAGTAAAGAAAATCAGGATGTGAATTTGTATTTTATTTTTAAAGCTTGAATAGAAGAACAAGGAAACACTGATTGAAACTGGAAGGGGGAAAGAAAAAAAGGATGGAAGAAAAGATTTATTCACACATTGTACAATTAACCATGCAGTTATTTCCTTAAGATGGTATTGAGGCTAGTGTTTTACCAGCCTTGGAAAAAATAGCTGGAAATATATATATGGGAACAAGTGAAGCATCTACAGTTATGATAATGTGTGACATCCCCTCTCAAAAACAAGAATAGCTTTGAGTGTTTCCAAAGTAATTTCAGAACTCCTGGACCAGCGTGGCTTTGGGATGATTTCAGATTTCACCACTTTTGAGCCAAGTATAAAGTAAATGGTTTTGAGGAACTTTTTTCCAAAAGTTAATTTGTTTATGCAAAATAGATGTACTGTTTGAAATCATGAGATTGGATCTTGCTTGGTTATCATCTGCTCTCATTTATTCATCTCTATGCAAAATCCATTGTGGCCCTCTGTCAGAATGAAGGCGTATTTTTGTTTGTGATATATTAAGAGCAAAATAGCAGTGATATTTCAAAAAGAGTGGGCTAAATCAGTGTCAGTATATTGTCTGACTGGGAGATGAGCTCAAAGGAATCTCAAAGCAATTCAAGCAGGTTGCAGCCTTTAAATGCTAATTGGGTTTGTCTGCAATGTTATTGATAGAGCCTCTAAGGAAGAGAATGAGAATTCATTATTCTCGTACGAATAACCAAAGGAAGAGGAAGTGAATTAAAGGGAGATGTACTTTTTCTTCTTGAATTCAAGATCTATCAAACCAATTTCACTCACTTCAATCTTATGTCTAGTGGCCAATGTAATGTTTTAGATTTAGTTCTGTTTATAGGTCATTAAATATCTGTTGCAAATATCAGTGAGGTTTTTTTTTTTTTTTACTTCAGCAACTAGCAAATATGAGAGCTCCTGTTATTGCTCCAGCTGTGGGGTGAAATGTGGCAATGCAGTTTGCTTCTGTGTCAGCTTTGGTCTGTTACACAGGGTTTTGAATAGATATTAGGGGGGAAAATCATGGAAAAGGTTATAAAGCACTGGAACAGACTGCCCAGGGGAAGTGTTGGAGACATGATTCCTGAAGGTGCTAATGAAACATGTGGCTATGCCACTTGATAATCTGTTTAATGATGACTGGTGGTGGTGTTACGTTGATGCCTGGACTTGATGATCTGAAAGGTCTTTTCCTACCTCAACAATTCTATGATTCTCTGATTGTATCAAGTCCTATTTCTCGGAGTTTTCTGAAAGCCAAAGGATTGTTTTAAGTAGGACATGCAATTGAGGGGCTCCTTGAACCCTTTCAAGTTCCTTTGTGCCTTTTTTTTTTTTTTTGACCAAGGAGATCTGTAATTCCTGCCTTTGCCTCATTGCCCCCTCCTCTTGGTGGCATTGCATTCTGCTGCATGATTCCCTGATTCTCACTTAAGCTGGGATGGGGTTTGGGCTACAGAGGATTGGTGTGAAGAGAAAACAGGGCAGCTTTCTGCATTCATTTGTGGTTCATGGAGATAAAGAATGTGGAGACTATTGCCAGATGGATATGACAAATATGTATGAGGTAGAGCTCTGATTAGAGGTAGTGGAAAGCAACAAGAAAGGAACTGCCTGGAACTAAACTATGGTGGTTTTTTGCTTCCTAATCAGGAATGACATTCTGGCTTGTGTGCATGTCTCTCCCCTATCTCAGAAGAGTTTACTGTGGTCCAACCCTTACCATTATTGCCAACTGAAAATTTCCAAGAAGCTACTTCTGCTGTGACTGTCAAATTGGGTTAGAATAGAACTTAGAATGAGCAAGAGGGAGTTTAATGCTGGGAGCCATGGGCCATATTCATTAGTGCCTACCAGCTGCTCTGTTTTGATGTGAAGGGTATAAAAACATAATCAAATCAGGAGATTAAACTGTTTATGGCTGCATTCTCTTACTTTCAAAGAGACTGCCATACTGGTGAATCCCTGTAATTTTGAGACTGGTTTGAAAAAAGGCCATTCATCTTTTAGATTTATTTTGTTAAACCCTGGGAAAATGGATGTCCTAGAGAGAACTGTTATTTTTCACAGACTTGCAGTAAAATCTGGAGAGCACCTGTAAAGTCTGTGTTGGATACTGTATATATGTACCATGGATAACTGTGCCTCCAAGCATCTTAGGAACCATTTGTTGAAATTAATTTTGTCCCCCCCTCCCCCTAAGTAAAGTAATGATCTTTCTATTCACTTATTTTTTTTATATAAAACAGATTTAAAACAGAGACTTTGCAAATTATCAGATACTCACTGATGAAGTGTGTTAATTTTTTTAGCATTCTTTCTTTTTACTGTGGCACTGGAATAAGCAATATAATTGTGCTCTCCTAAAGCAACCCAAAGAAGATTTTCTTGTGGCTGGGCAAAATTTAGTGACCTTCTCCAGGGCACTGTGGACCAGAGCCCATATGTATATCTTGGCATACTCTCTTAAATGTAAATTTAAAACAGAAGAAGTAGAACAAAAGTTATAGTAGTACAGATTTTTTTTGCCTGAAATGATTCTGGTTTCCTCCTTGTCACACCCCTCCTAGCTGCTTTTCTGGGGTCTCTCCAGCAATTCTGTGCATATTTCTTTCTTGTATGTTTTCATACTGTTGATAAAAGGTATAATGGTGCCTTCCATTGAAAATCTGTCCAGCACAATAGCTCTTTATCTCTGTGCATTACAAACCTGTCATCTGGGGCCTTGAGTTAAATTCTTTAAATTCTTTTGTGGGGTGGATGCACAGCAAATAAAGCCTGGATTTGCAAGGGTCCTGAAGAGGTCCTGTTTCTTAGGACTTCCATGGGTTGTAATGCTGGTTATCTCCCCTGAAATCCAGTGCTTGTCTTTCCAGGTCATGATCCATATGTGTTAAACTTAGTGGGAATTTCTGCTTGAAGTTTTTTAACCTTCTTGCCACCAGATGCATATTTTCTAAGGTGGAAATAATAATACTAATACTAAGAAGAAGAAGGAGAAGAGAAGAATATTCTCTTAACTTATCCATTCTCACAGCAATATGTATTTAAGGTACTTTTGTTTATTATGCTCCATTGTTAAGTACTAAACCTATGTCATTATTAAGTGAAGAATGATAGTTTAAGGTAACAAAATGCAAAAAAAGTTAATTATTTCTGCATTCCTATCCCAAGTGATGGATTTTTCAATATAATTGCTTTGTAAGGTGTGATACTTATTTTGTAGCTGACAAATGAAAGAAGAGTGGATACATATTTAAACTGAATTTGGTTAGTGTAAGCATTGAGCACAAACAGCCAGGTTCATTGCAGCTCTTTGTGTTACAGTTTCTGAGGAGAAAGTGTGCTTAGATGAAGGAGGAGAGAAAGATGGTTATAGGGTAGGGTTACAACTCTGTATGAAGCCAAACTCTCTAATCAGGATACTTGACCAGGTTTTTCCTGTACTAAAGTGTAGACACGTATTAATAGTGATCAGTTCTGTCTAACAGGCAATCAGAAGTCGTCTATAATCAGTGTGTTTGTATATAAATGTATAAAATATTTAAAATTTACACCTGTAACAGCAGAAATGTTCCAGAATGAAGATTGAGGAGACATATATTTCTAAATGAAAGTTGACTTGAAGTGAAATAAAAAACAACCCCATGTAATAACCTGTGCTTTGCCATAGGTGTGCTAGGAGGAAAATGTGCTGTGTTAAGAATGAGGAGAAGCTGAGCAGCCTTTTTCTCTTCAATTGTCAGTGCTCCTCTTTGTACCATAGCGACTGGCAGACCCTGGGGTGGGCTGTACAGCCAGCAGAGCATCTGCCTCTCTTTTTTCAAATGCTTGTTACTAATTGCTGTGGAACTGAATCCTGGCACAGAGTTTTTCAGAGGGTTTTTTGGGCCACTTAATATTGAAGCTTTTGGATGCTATCTGCCTGCTTCATGGATGTGTTTTAGCATTCCTTTGGTCCAGTTCACCAGCCACTGGACTTACGGAGCACATAAAATGCATTTCTTTTTTTCTTCTTTTTGATGCTGTTTTAAAATGTAAATTATATTTATGAAGATTCAATGAGAAAGCAGAATATTTCTGTATCTTCTGAGTGCCTAGTGTTCCAAGAAGTGCAAACTGAATAAGAGTCTCTTTTAATGTGAACTTAAGGTAACATGGAACATATTTCTGTTGTCACCAGTGGAGTACCAGTGATTGTAGCTCTAAATTTTTATTAATTTCCTTTAAAAAAAACCAACAACAATATTTTTTTAAAAATAATTAGTCTTGGGAGTGAAAGTATCATTAAAAACCTTTGCTTCCTTTAATAGTTAAGTCTCAAGAATCAGCAGAAATTATTATAGATATGTTCATGGTGGCATTAATGAAAATTTCAAAATTACTGTTTACTTTCTTTGAAATAGAAGACCAAAGCTTTCCTTTACCACCTTTGGCTTTGTCTGCAAGGGAGATAATTTTTTTTCATTGCTTTCCAAAGGGAGACATAACAAACTGGCAACATTAGGAGAGAGGTTCATTAAATGAGAGTATGATGGTGTTTCAAGGCATTCAGAATTAGCTGTGCACGCATAAAGTGACTATCTGCTCTCTGTTAGGAACCATATACTGCAATTAATTGTGTGGCCTTTGAGAATATTTTCAGCCATCTGGATGTCTACTAAATGGTGGAAGAGCTTTATATCTTCAGGTAAAAAAAAAAAAGGTAAACTTGATCTTAATATCAATTAGGGCTTTAACATCTGTTTCTAGAACTAATAGTCCACAAACATCAGAAACCTCTCTATCAGATGTTAAAGGCTGGAACATTTCTGGGTTGTTGTTTGCAGTAGAAATATTATGCACCCTGTCCTAAAATAAATGTCTAAGATGACTGGTAAAGTTGCCCTTTCTAGGTGTCTGCCTCTGTGGCACAACATGAGAGAAATGAGAGGTTTTTATCTTTCTGGATTGTTGGGGTAAAATCAGGTTAGTTCCAATGTTAGTTCCAAAACTACCAAATTGCTGTTTATTAAAAAAGAAAAGAAATAAAGGGTAGTGTGAATGGATATCTCATAGCAGGTATAAGTCAAGCAGAAATCCTTTAAATTACCCTGACTTTGGAATTACTGCTGCACAGGGAAGAGGCAGAGGAACAGGTGTTTGGCAGTAGTTAAATTAGACAAACAGTTATAACTGGAATGCTACATTCTTAGGTATGTTTGGTTTCTTTCCCTTGCTCCATTTAGGTCTGGACCCCAGTGAGCCATGCAGTAGGGACTATCTTGGCTGTGTAAATTGAACCAGTTTTTAGACTGATTTTTTACAGCTCCTCAAGCGTCGATGCTGATGATTCTGTGCTGCAGGGGTAATTACCATTTTCTCACCTTAAGAGAACTTTCTCTAAATAAATTAGAACACTTCTATATCCATGCTTCTTTCTCAGTGATCTACCATATCCCCAGTGTATTTGAATTGTTTATTAACCAGATGCTACCTAGATTAGAAAGGAAAAGGTAATCTACCATACCACATGACCCAATATTGGCTTAAAAATGAACTAAATTCATTCCAAACCATGGCAAACAACATAGGCTTGTCCCTTGGGCTTTGCATGGAAAATTTCACACAGAGCTTATAAATGTCATCTCTGTGTCCCTATGCAGTTTGTACACATGCTGGCTTGTATAATGAGGTGTCTTGTCAATCTTGGACAAAGTTGAGATAATGTTGCAGGGACAAATTGCAGCAATTCCCTTCCCTTATTTTTTTTTCTTTCCTTATCATAGCATTAATGAGGAATCAAATAAATAGTTCATTAGAAATTCTGGAATAGATCTGGCTCCCTTCTGCATAGATCTCTTATGTGTTTAAGATTTCATGAAGCTTTAAGGTCATGTGAATAAAACTGCAGACCCTGATTAAGGTTTATAAAGAAGTTAAGGGATCAGAGGAAGCAGGCAGACTTCTTGTAGAATTTGCATAAATGTTTAAACAACTTGGTGATTAAAACCAAAGTTTAGCTAAATGATTGTGGGCACTGCTGGAGCTCTTTTTAAGCACATATTTGTATTTGAGTGCTTTCAGTATCTTCATAAATCTGACTACAAGAGCTAACACCTGCAATAAATGTATAATTTTTGGGATTTTTAAATTAAATTATTTTCATTTACAGTCCACAGGTGCTTGCAAACTGCTGGAAATGCTTAGGAAGGAATGGCTGCTAGGCCAAGACTCACACATTCACTTGTGTTAGAATTTTACATTCCTATGGTATCATACAAATTATTTCAACTTTATGCCACAGAAGCTACAGGAAAAGACCCAGTCCCCACCTGAGTAGTGTGCAACATATCCAAAAAATGCAAATGAAATATTGCTACTATAGGTTTTGTGTGATGACAGCACTAATAATAACATAGTAGTAAAATAATACAGACCCAAAATACCCTCTTGGGATTTGTGTGCCATTTAAAAAAAATGTACCCTTTGTGCCTGTGTTGTTGTTAAACCTAGCTACAAGCATTGAACTTAATTTTTGCTCTTATTGCCCAGTGTTACTCCTAATGTTTCAGATGTTTCCTTTGATCTTTCCTCCTCTCTCTTACAAAGCAAGTAAGATGTTGCTGTGTTCAGAATCAAACCAACACGATGGAGAGGATTCAGATTTGGTGAAGAACATTCACTTGTTCTCAACAAAGATAGAAAATAGGATGATAGTTTTTATTTTTAAAACTGCAGTATGTGTATATCAGGCTGAACTATTCTGTGATTTTATGAATATTAAGTATTATAAAGCAATGCTTTTCTTCCTGGTGAAGTTCTTGTCAACATGCTTTTGTGATGTTATAAGCTTGTGGTTTTTTTCTGTGGAAAACCTAACAGATGGATATCTTTTCATTTTTTTTATTCACAAATGTGTTCAATTATCTATGTGCTACTTTGCTTCCCTTCATAAAGCTACTCAGTGAACAGATTATGAAGGCTTTTGAGTTTGTGAAACAGAATTCTGTTCAGTTTTTCTGTTCTTTTATCTCAAGCCTCTCTCCTCTCATCTGTCCTTACTACTGCTGCTTCTCCTGTGTGGTGCTCAAACCTTTCTGACCACCATTTTCTGCTATTTCTCCTCTTTTCTGTTCTCAAAATTTCTTCTAATCTTTCACAGCCTAATAATGGTTTTGACATTTTATTTTGAGTCACAGATTTACAAAAAAAAAAAAAAAAAGGCAAATTTTCACCCACAGAAATGGAGAGTGGAATAAGTAAAATTCTTGTTCTCCATATAACATAATTCCAGATATTTATTCCCTCTTGACCCCTGTGCTGAGTAGCTGGACATTCAGTTGTATTCTCTCTTTAGAGCTGGTATTTCTTTGCTGCTGGTAGTTTTAAGCAAAGTTTCTTTATCCTATTGGCAGAAATGTGCAGCATGAAATACTTCAATTCATACATTTCTGTATTTATTTTCTTTCTGCAGTTTGACTAACTTTCAAGAATTTCCATGGAAGAAATTAAATGTCTTAGAAGGCTCTGCTGACTTCAAAATTAATGAAGTAAAACCATTGATTTTACTGGGGATAGTGCCATGCCAATTAAGAAATAAATTACTTTGTTATATAGATAATCTGAGGATGGTGAGAAGATCTGAAAGAAAAACACAAGTTGGTAATTTCTTTCTCAAATCAGGGTGTATACCAGTACCCACGAATCAGCACATGAAATTTTTCTCCTACTGTAGTACATTGATGCAGACACTGTGTTGAAATATTTATAAATGTGACTTAATTTTTGTTAAAATATGAACATCAGGAAGGTTCTATTTGTAGCTATCTAGCATCTATGTGATCTTGATATTTAGAATTTATTTGATTCTAAAATGTACACACTCAGTAATGATAATTCCCTTTTAAATGTGTTAAATGCACATGAGACTCTCTACTATAGCTGAGAGTGTGAGAGATAATTTCAATTAGGTGCCATTGATATTCTGTTGGCTTTATTTGTGATCCACAGAAAAGGTTCACAGCAAGATCACATATTAGCATATGGGTTTGCCTTGGTTTTCCTTGTATTGAGAAAACCAGTATTGAGATCACAGTTTGATCTAAAACCCATAAATTAATTGTTGACAAGTTTTCACTGTTCTTATGAGAGTAAATTAATCAATCTTGTCAGACCAGTGTTGCCGGTTAGAATATTTTCTGTGTGATGGTTTGTTGGGTTTTTTCCCCAAAGACATTTGCAAAATAAGATTGGCTGGTTGGAATTGGGAGCAGATCTCTCAGCAGTCACAGAATGGTGAAAGTTGAGTTAAAGGTACAAAAAAGGAATCTACAATAATGGTTTGACAATGTAATATATTGAACAGAATTGAATCATGTGAGAGAAGAGTCATGACATGAGAGTGCCTACAAAATGCAGGTGCAGGATAGAAAGGTGCCTTAGAGGAAAGCTGAGTGTGAACCAGGATAACCCAGTGTCATCTTCTAATCCAGAAGCTCTAAAATTGCTGGCTTGAAATTTTATTTAATAAGATAGATATTTTACTAAATAAGCCTGTTACTTAAATGAGAGTTTCGTTGCTTAAGCATGTATACTGTTGAGATTAATAGCAAATTAATGAGTTCAATTTGAAATTGATTCAAGTTAAACCAGTTCAATTTCTCATGAAGGCTGAATTTCAGATGGGTCAAATACTGGAACAAGGGATTAGGACAGAGTTTTTACACAAAGAGAATTTCCAGATAGTTGGCAGTTAGGAAAATCAAGCTTCATATTGGTGTTTAAATCAAAGGTACAAACTTTGTTCTCTTTTTCTCTCTTCATCTTAGTGACTTGCCCAGGGTCATTCTGTGAGTCAATGTCTGAGCTGGAAATAAAACTGAAGAATTATGACTCCCAGTCACAGGCACTAACCACAAGACAATCTTTCTCCTCATTTCCCTTTTAATGGACTACACTTGCATTGAGCATTCCACACCAGTCAACAGGGAAAATTATTGGCTATAGTTAGACAAGCGTACTAAAGAGTACCTTGGAGTTTATGGATGAAAGCAACTATAAAAATGCTCAGTTTTATTATTATTATTTATTGTTTGCAAACATGGAGATTCAATAAAAGTTTACAGATAAAGGAGGCCCAGTGCAGGACTTAAGTTTCCCATTATTTCTCTTTTGTTCAGAAAGCAATATGCATTAAATATTTAGTTGGAAGAGGTTGTTGCCAAGATTTTTTTTTACAATTATTTTTGAAAAAAATAAAAAAAAATAGGGAAGAAATCATTATGAAAAATAATCTTAAATTATTCTGTTTCCATTCTTAGCTTCTCCTCTTCACCTAGTAATTGTTACATGGTTCTATGCTGAGAATAAAAAACAGGACCTTTCAGTGAAATTAAGAGTACCTGTAGTCTTGAAAAATCTGTGAAGGGTTTTCTTTCATTGCCAGATCATTTTCTTTTGTCAGAATGCCAGCTCAGTTCTCCATACTGAGGTTAGTTCCCTAGGTTTTTAGCTGATTTGCCTTCCTGTTGTTGCAAATCAGAAGGAATGACTGGTCCAAATGAGCTGTATTATCAAGTACCACTCAACATGGGCAACTCATAAAAAGTAATGGCCATGTTTTTCTTTTGGGCATTCCATTACTTTAAGTGTGAATCATATTTGACAGCAAACATTTACACTGTGGGTTGAAATTATTGGGAATGGAGATGAAAGGTTACTAGATTGTGATCTTCAGAGTCTTACTGCACGAGTTCAGCAAGAATGTCAGAGCATGGCCAGCACACTGGGCACATACACAATGGGTGAGACAGAAGAGAAGAACCATCTGCTTGAAGACAAAGTCACAAAATAAATGAATCTGCATACCTGGAGGAACCTGGCACAGGTTGTAGGGCTGCAGCAGAAGCAACTGAACACCAGGCAGCAAAGCAGTGCTTGGTTTGCCTATCAGCTGCCAGTCCTGGAAAGGAGGTGCAGAGAGAAGAGAAGAAGAAGAAGAAAAGAGAAGAACTTTCAGGAGGTGTGTGATAATGGGGCTTGAGGGCAGCTCATCATGCTCAGGAATTAGAAAAGAGTTCCATGAGGAGGAGACCTACCCCCGTGCATTCAGAAGAGCACAGAAGTTATTAGAGAAGTGACAGAAAACATCTATTAATTTGCAAAACAAGGTGGCACTGGTATAAAATACTTACTGATGCTTCCAAGGGCCACATGTCCCTGCAGAAGCCAGTGTGTATCTTTTAATTCAGAACCTCAGTACCTTTGTGGAAGCATCTATGAGTGAGCCCAGGGTGGTGATAACGGGAATTAGTGCTGATAATAGATAAGATGCTAGTGCTGCTAAGAAGAGGTAAATAATTTAGCATGAGCAAGCAGTCCAGCTGTGCCACTGCAAAAATAAGACAGGTACTGTTGAATGCTCCACTATGCTATTCCTGCAAAATGGGCCCAAAATTGCAGTTTTGTGAAGAACTGTACAAGTGTGTTTCTTGCCTGGAACTATGTGGAACTTCTTGTCTTCCATCATGTCCACCCTCTGTTTTTTCAACTTAAAGGGTTGTCTTCTCTTTCTGTTTATTTATTTATTACAAAAGGATTAAAAGTATAATTGAGCTCAGCTGGCCAAGAAACAGGAATTTTAAAGCCTTCTACTCTTGGGTCATTATTGTGACTCATATACTTAAGTTTTGTTTATTCTTAAATGCTAAATCCCAGTAGAATGAGGAAAAAAAGCCTCAGGACCTTACACAGACTACAGACAACAAGTAGCAGAATCCAATAGCAAATTTCAGGCTTCACTTGTCTTGACTACAAATTAATTCTGCATTCTAACTGTGCTCTCTGGTTCATTAACATTCCAGTTTCTTTTGTGTTTTCTGAGCATTGCATTTAACTCTAACACATCCCTGTTTCTTTCTGCATAACCTCATTCCACCACAACATTCCAGGAGCAGGCACCAGACTTAGAGAACTGCAGGGGTTTTTCTCCTTCTATTGCCTAGCTCTCAATATAGTTCTCACCAAAGGAGCAAGGGAGTTTTGCCATCAACTTCCATAAGGTAGTATTTCACCAATCCTGCATTAAAAATAAGGATAAAGAGTGTAAGTACATCAGTAAAAAATAGCTTTCCGCCCCCCACTCAGTTTTTTTAAATTAAATTTTGTTTTATTTGCAAGCCATTTGATTCTTTCTCTAAAAGTCATTAATACTGTTATGGTACTCTCTAGTCTCAGTAAAGAGACTTAACCTATTAAATAGACGCAAGGGGTGAGGAGAAGCCTTCAGGATAGCAGCAAAACCAAGCTTGTTTTGCAAGATTCACCCTTTCCGGCCCTTAGAAAGGCTTAATTCATAATAAGTAATCTGAAAATCTGAAAATAACATGAAGAATATTTTTAATGTGAAAATGAGTACAGTAGAATTTATTGAATGTGAAACCATCTTTAAATATAAAATACAAATTATGTAAAATGTTGAGCTTTGGTTTTGCAAGCTGATCAGCTGGAGTTATAGAAATCTCCTAATCTCCAGGTGCATGAGGTTTTATGCATCCCTCTAAAGCATTAGCTCACAGCTGGAAACAGATGAGGATGATCTGTGGCACTTTGTGTAGCAATTTCAAGGAAAAAAATCATTTTGCATTTGCAGCTATGAGATGAGTACATTTATTTAATAGATTTCTGTTTTTTCCTTGGACACATGGTGTTCCACAAATGAAATGTTTATCTGATTGCAGTACAAAGTGTGATCCAGGCAGGTTTTGTGTGTGGAGAGGGTTTTTTGGTTATCCTTTAATAAAAGGTAAGGGCTGCAGTGTAATTCTTCTGCTCTGTTCTCCTACATGCACCTCAGCCACAAATGTGTAACAGAAATGTGGTGTCTCCTTTGCCAGCTGCTCCACAGCCAAATGTCAGGGGGCTCAGACCTGACTTCAGAGCCCTGCTCTGGGCATTTTCTGTTTTCATTGGGTGGCTGTAAAATGTACGATGCATAAACTAAACAGGGTGCATAACCCAGTTTCTCTCACTTCCCACTGAGTACTCTGAGGCCACAGAAACAGCTCACTCTGCCTGCAAATACTCTGCTCTAATGTGCAGCCATGAAACCTCTTCACCAGACTCTCCTGTAGGCTGTGGACCCACACTCTGACTTGTACTCCTCCCAGTAAATTCTAGATGCTTAATTGAAATGCCCTGAGGTGTTCAGGTTCTTACCTCAATAATGAATGGAAAGAGAGAAGCAGTTGTTCACTGTTGTAATAAGTCATCCGAGACTCCATTTTCTTCATGCAGAAAAGCCAAATCTTTATTGTATTGGTCATATTTTATAGGATTATCAGAAGGCACTGTGTCAGATCTTATTGATTGACAATATACTCACACTTAGTTCATTGGTCAGTACATGGTATTTTGCATATAAACTTCTGTATTTTTAGTTATTTTACATACTTTTTCATCTGATTTTTATGAGACAGATCCCTTATTATTACAGATTTTATTACTAGGTTGTTTTTCACCTAGAAATAGTTTGTTGTGTTAATGAACTCTCAAAATTGCTTTGCTTGGCAACTTGCAAGGTGTTGATAGCTTAGCTGAACTAGAAGGGCCTAATCCATATTTTATAAGACCTTTCTTTTATAACATCTTTTACAAGTCTGCAACAGTTCACCAAACGTATTTACAGATAATTTGCCCGTGGGATGCAAATGCCCATCTATTCTCTCTCAACCTGGAGAGATATGCAGTGAATTCTCTCCAAATTTAGGAAAGCATTTGGAATTAGATGGAACAAGACTTGCCTCTCTGAGGTGCCTGACAGGTTGAGTTTTCTTCTACCCAAGGAAGGATTCTGACCCCACCTCTTCCATTCCTGGCTGTATGTGTTAACCTGCAGGGCACCGTGTAAGTTGTTCTTGTCATCCACAGTTGGATGTGGCTTTTAGGTACAAGTCCTGCCTCTGGCACCTGGATCTCAAGTGAAGGGAGCCACAAAGCCCTTACTCAGATGCCTTAGCTTCAGAATATGGCAGGAATTTACAGACAACCCTCTTCTCATGCTGTAGGTTTCTCCTTGTTAACGTTGGAGCTTCCTAGGTAGTTTGTTGGTTCATCTTTTGATGCTGGTATTTTTAATTATTTATTTTTATGTGGTGATACAGAGATCTTGGTTATCAGAAAAACAAGTGTATGTTACTGCCTCTGTCTCTGAACTGCCTCATGTCACAGCCTTTGCTGGATTAGGCAGGTTTCTGACACATCCCAGACCCCTTCAGGTCTTTGGCTCCATTAAAGCTGTTCTCTCCCCTACTCTGCAGGAAAATGGGTAATATTCTTTCCACTCCTCCTTCCTGTTTTGGATGAAGAGAGTGAGAGCTGATTGCACTCACAGGAGATTACTAAGCACTTCTGGCAGCTTGGTATTAATATACCCATCACAGCATCAAATCCTCGTGCTGTGAAAAGGAAATGCATCTTCTTAAAGCGCTTAGCCGGGAAAACACAATTTCATTGCGAATAGGGATATTTCTGCTAAAAATATAATCTCCTTTGCCTGGTTTTACACTGAAGACAGTCACCTATCAGCTTTTATTTGCAGTTGTAAGTCTGTAGTAAACTGTGTGACTTAAGCATGTTATGTATCAATTCAATACATTAGTCATGGTCAATAGAAAATAAGCCACATCTTTGCATATATAAAAATGTTACTCAAGTGAACAGAAAGGTCGTGCCTTCATGGTCTTTTTTTCTCACAGTGTACACATTGAAGACTAAGGGAAATGCCAGTTGTGGATAAGCAGTATGCCATTTAATAGTGTTGAAATTTTCAGGGATGGTCTAATTAGAGCAGGTTCTCCGGGATATTTTTTCTTTTTCTTCACCTGAAGATGTGATGGTATTGTAATAGGAAAAGAAGTTGCAGCAGGATTTTGGTCAATGTAGTATGAGGTGCCTTGCAGTAAATTGCAGTGGAGTGTGTTAAACATTCTGTCAAGCAGGCATTTAAGGCTTGCTGAGCATGGAGATCCTAAGGTAGGAAATTGAAAACTGTTTCTTCTTGTGATGTCTCTAGTTTTGTTTCTTAAACATGTAAGGAATGGGTGTTTTGGGTGTTTTGCTATGTTTTTAAGTAATGTGGAAGAAGTTACATGCCTCACCACATTTTATAGTAACAGAATTCTGCTGGCATCGATTTAGTACAGCCCATTTAGAGATCTTTTAAACAGAGCAAGGTGAGCACTGT
Source organism: Geospiza fortis (assembly GCF_000277835.1). NCBI lineage: Eukaryota > Metazoa > Chordata > Aves > Passeriformes > Thraupidae > Geospiza > Geospiza fortis. The sequence continues at coordinate 3,033,138 of NW_005054372.1, read as the reverse complement.
CTTTCTCTTAAGTGGTTACAGCTAATACAAAGCATCACCTGAGCTGCTTCTTACCTCTGTTCAAAGCCATGGTGTGATAACAGCTGTTGGGTCCCCTGTAGGGCAGAAAATACATGTGTGCTCCCTTGCCTTTCGTACTAGGGCTTCAAAGACTGTCCTGAGTTTTGTAAAAACTACAATTATATCAAACTCAGTAAAATCAATCCATTAATGAATTAAAAAATGATTGGCTACAGCATGCTGAAACCTGTGTCACTGAATACTGAGCAGGTTTTTGAGTGTTATGTTTGTATTATACTTAAATAAGTGAAATATTTGAATAAGGTAATTTTCTCCCAACTCTTGAAACGTCACAACTGTATTTCTAAGAAGAAAATATTCTGATATTAGGAAGCCTAGGTATTTTAGGTTGCATGGAATTTGAATCAAATAAGCTTTTAAAAGTGTTATTTATTTTAAATTAATAGCTTGTACATCCATCCTACTCAGGACTTCAGCTATTCAGTGAGGTTTTTTGCATGCTTTACTTCAATTACTGGAAAAATACTGGAAGAAGTCACTCAAGGTAAGCACCTAGAAAAATAAAGGAGATAAAGGATGGTAAACATACATTTGCCAAGAACAAAATGTGTCAAACCAATTTGATGTTCATCTTGTGTAGAATAACAGGCCTTGTGGGTAAAGGACAGGCAGTAGGTGTCATATTTTGACTTCAACTGAAGAAATTATTGTAGTTGGATAAAAAACTCTTCAAAAAGCTATAATAGGGGAGTGTTATTAATATTTCACTGTCAAAAAAAAAGCCTTTGTGTCAAGAATGTGCTTATTAAATCTATAGATGACACCAACCTGAGGAGTACTGTAAGCACTTGGAAAATAGTGAAGCAGAAGATCAGGAAAAAAGCTTATAATGTGATTAAACAGGGAGAGGTACCTGGAAAATGTAATGATGTTGCAATGAGTGGGAATGCCTCAGTTTTGCTAAAGTTTGAAATAAATTGTTGCTGAGTACAAAGCATGGCATTTGCTATTTTTTCTTGATGATTGTAATTGAAAAATATTTCATTTTCTGCGTCCATTTTATCCCCTGAGGTGTTATATTTCCATCTAATGTAGTGGGTGAAAGAGTCCATGCAAATAAAAAGGGACATAATATTTGTTTCAGAAAATTGTAGATTTTTATATGAAACTTTACAGCCATTTCATATCACAGCTGCCTAAAACTTACATTTCAGCCTTGCAACTGCTCTACCCAACCATAAGCCTTTTCTTGTACCGAATCATGTTTTGTCATTTAAATGGGAATACTAGAATTTGTTTGATCATTTGGAATATCAGAATAAAAATGCTGTGATGAGGCAACTTTTACCTCTGTGTAACAATGAGAAAACAAATGTTCTTGGTAAGATTAATTTAGCATCATATTTGAATATTGTTGTTAAAAGGATTTTGTCCCTTTCAGTTACTTTGTTTTTATACCCTCTATTGCTTCTGATAGAAGTGTTTTAACATCCTTATATATGTCCTAATACACTACCTTGATCTACATCCCTATGTGCATATTAATTTTACTTGAGAGCCTCACATTTTTCAAAATCTTTTCCTTAAACCATATTTTAGAAAGATACTCTTAGTTTAAGAAAATAATTTTTACTTACATTCACAAAAGAAATACAAGACTGGAACTCAAATCCCCGTTCCCTTAATAACATAAACTTCATTAAAGAAATTGTGCACTGTGGGGTTGAGCAAAGGCTTGCCAAACAATTTATTTATATCATATCAAAATTATTGGTCCTAAGTGATCAAGTGTCAGAAAAATAAATACTTTCAAAGTTGGTTTAACTTAAAAATAGCTATGGAGAATATTTTTAATAGTTTAGTTATCATGTTAGCATATCATTTGAGGTGCTTCCAGACAATATGTTTTTAAGATTAATCCTATTAATAAGTTTTAACATCTATTTCTTATTTTATCTTCACTGAAATCATTATATTTTCTTTAATAAGATGAACATTTAATGTGCTCTTGGAATTAATTAATTTTTAATAAACCATTAATAAGTCAGATCTGTATGGATTTCTTTCCCCTGAAAAATCAAGTCTCTTCTAGCAAGGAGTTTTTAATAGACTCTGACATTTGAATTTATTTTATTGTTTTCAACATTATTCATAATAAGAAGAAAGGAAAATTTCTGGTTAGTCAGACTGTAGATGATACATTTTTTGCCCATTTGATGCACTTATTAGACCGTGTAAAAATTCTGTTGCTAGAGAAGCTGGGATATCATACCATGTGTTCTAATTTCCTAGCAGAAATTAGTAAAATTGGACATTTCACCTACTTATCTACCTGTCAAAATGTTTGTGTCCTACTCAAGTCACTCTTTAACTGGTTGATGAGTCTTGGTGATAGTTTTTGCATTGATACTTCAAATATCTGAGTTACAGAACTGACATGGTCCGATTATGGAAACAGGAATTTCAATTAGAACTTGAAAAACTACCTTGGTAAACTTAGTACCTTGGTACCTTGGTACCTTAGGCTTCTCTTACAAAGGAGGCACATATATTGGCAGTTGATCAATGTTTTGTTGCACTGACCATAATGCTGGCAAAAGTTGGGCAAGATTTTGGACTGTTGTCTTCCAAACAGAACTGGGTAAACTTGAAAGACAGTGGTTATCCAATCTTTAGTTATGTTAATGCCATTTATACCATTTGGGAGAAGATAGTCTGGTACTTGTGGATGGAATGGAGAATGGATGTTCTGTCCAAGGAGAAGGAGGTCAAGACTACAGGAATGTAAACTATCCTTTTGAAAGAAAGGTACTTCTATGCTAAATTGAGGAAATCTGTCAGTGAGCTGTATCTGCTCACGAGCACTCGACACTGGTACCAGAGGCATTTATTTGTTCTCCAGCAGGTTACTGCCCCTACCTGAAGTCAGGGACTTTCTCCATTAAATGGAAGTCGGAGTTGTAGCTCTGTAACCTCTTTCACGTAGTCTGTTGATTCTCCTCCTTTCTGAGAGGAGAACATAGTGTCCTTGAGTGGAAGGCTTCTCTTGGGTCTTTTTGTGCAGCTGGGGTTCTGTTTCAACATGAAGTTGACGCAAGTCTTGTTGGCGTTTGCTTAAAACTTACAGAAAAATCAGTTTGCTTTCAGTATTAGATTCTGATGAGTTTTAGACTGTTAGGAGACTGGTATAAAACCAGTTTGTTGAGATCTGCCCTAAGGGAAGAGCTGCCATTGGTTCTGCTTGTACACAATTTCTTTGAATGGTAATGGCGAGGCACTAAGGTTACTCTGGCACAGCATCGAGTCATCAGCTTGACTCCAGCTGTGCTCCCAGGTCCCATGAGTTACCTGGGGCCACTGCCAGCCTTCTACCTGGCACTGGGGCAGGCAGTGCCTGTGGGGCACACCTGACTGTGCTCCACAGCATCAGGCTATCCATAAACAAGGATTTATCTACTTTTCTATTCCCAAGAGCTCTTATTTTCCCCACAAATAATTGTGTGTTATTAATGAAAGGGTGGTGAACCTGACATAACTTCAGCATTTTAAACAAACTTCAGCATTTTAAGGGAACTGCAGTGTAGGCATTTCTCTTTTCTGCAAAACAGATGTGGTCATTTCTTCTTCCATTAAATTATGAAGATAATGTTTTTCTTAGTTTTAAACCTTTTCCTGTGATCAGAGGTGTTGCTCTGTGCTTCAGGAGAGGACGTGTTCCCATGCTATTGTTCATTTTGATTGTGTTTTGGAGGTGTTCTCAGCCTAATCCATTGACTTAAGAGGAAACTTTATTTTTGTTGAAGTGGAGCAAAAAGTTTTTATAATAGACTTCCATGAGGAATGGATGAAACAGCCTAAAGACCATGTAATTGTCCTGGATTTATAAATTGTGTAGCTATTTATATGTTGTGGTTACTTCCAGAAAACTTGTCAGCTTTTTGCTTCAAGGGTTTACAGTTCAAATAAGCCTGCAAACATGCAAATGTTAGCAAGATAAGCTCTTGCTAACAGTAAAGGCCAATTGATCAGCTGGAATGACAAAGGAGGGCATGCAGGGCTAAACCAAAGGCTGGAGAGGATTCTTATTGCTTTATCTGTATTCATTTTGTTTGCTGCTAAATCCCACATGTATAAGAGGAACACCCACAGGCATTCCCATTATATGGTTCTATAATAACAATGATCATGTCTTTTGCAAGCATGTTTTCTAAGTTTTGTACCTTATAATAAAGTAGTTTCTATTATTTTCTAACTTAGCTACAGTACATTTCTATGTTTATGTTGCCTATTTTCCTTGTTCTACCTGTACTATTTCTGTCCATCATAAAGTAAGGAATAATTAATAACTTCCATATACTTTTGTTTTAATAGGTGTAATCTTCTAGTTTTGATTGTATTGGGGTTTTTTTGTTTGGGTTTTTTGGTTTGGTTTGTTAGTTTTTTTCTTTATTTTTTCTTTTAAAATTTAAAGCAATCCAGCATAGAGGATGATTATGGTGATCAGAAATTTGTGATATGCTAAATGTAGTGGGGTTTTTGTCACTGTTAGGAAGCAAATTAAAAGTATGATCAAAAGATACCATTAAAAGATACTTTTGCTGGGGGAAGGGATTATGTGCTTTTTTTGACATTTAACTACTTCTCAGGCTATGCTTTCTGAATGTGATCACTGCTTACTATGTATGGGTGCATTGAGATAGGTATTTTTATGTATGAGGAAATTAATATAGTATTTTTCTTATAGTGAATATAAGTAGGGAATAAGCATTCTTGCAGTGATATTTTCAGACACACAGACTATGTCAGTACTTCTAAGTGCATGGCCTCAATCAGTGTTTTTCTAGCGAAGTGAGTTCAGTTTTGCTGATGGAAATAAATTCAATGCACTGGGGGTGATACAGAAAATACTCTTCTAAAGGGATTTGCTAAATATTAGGATTGACTTTTAGAATATCTGTGCATAATGATTGGTGTTTTTAAATATTGTCAATTATAGTAATTTGGACAGACCACATAATGTGTGGAACCTTATTAGGTACACTCTAGGAAGATGGCAGCAGTCTTTCAGCTGCAGTTTGGAGGGGACTTCTGAAGATATTAATATCCTGTGTTAGTGGAATATTTGCTTAGAAGGTGAAAGAGACTGGTT
>NW_005054372.1:2990769-3027924 GCF_000277835.1 Geospiza fortis | reverse complement strand
TTGTGCCCTGTAAGGCACAAGAAGTGAAAAAGGAAAAATACTGAGGGGTGATGAGGATCCTTATGATTCAGCTTCTGCACTAAGCAAAGACTGTTTGCTATAAAATATAGGAGTGTTGTTGTGAGAAGAGCTGCAAGGCTTCATAATCCCTGTTCCTCCCTGCTGCACTTTCCTGAGAGGTAATTTCATATCTAGAGCTGCTTTGATAGGAGACATGGATTTGAATCCTTCCGAGCAGAGGAAAACATTGGACTTCAGACTTCTACTCTGCCACTGCTGCATTTTGTGCAGGTCTTAATGCTGATGGTAATTGTTACTCATACTTTGAGAACCCCTACCAGACTGAGGCTCTGTAGGCATATAGGCAAGAAATATTCCAGTTTTGTTTTTTTTTTTAAACTGGCTGGCCTTTAGTGGCATGATAGTTTTAAAGCAAAACCTGGTTGAAAAGGGCAAACATAATGCTGTCTGTAAAAGAAGGGAAGGCGGAAGAATCTTGCTATTACAAGATTGTAAATTTAACTAATTTTTTAGAAAAGCCTTGGAAGAAATAAATAATTTTATTGTAAGCAACTGGAAGATTATAATTATGCATAATAACTGTAATCAAGAAACCAAGGTTAATCAAGAAAAGAAAAAAGTGTTGTAAATTTACGTCTCTATTCTGACAGCTTAACAGTTTTGATAGATGGGAGAGAAGGTATAGATGTGTATACAGTTATGCATTAGAAAATCTGTCAGAATGGGCAGATATATCAAATGGGACTTTCCAGGAGCCCAATTGGTATTCTATATTTTCATTAAATACTTTGAATGAAGGACAGAGACTGCTTATTCATTCTTCAGGTCATGATAAAAACATTATAAAATATACAAGGATGTTTAGAAGACAAAGTCTGAATCCTGTGAATATAAAATCATTTTAGCCATTCTGCTACCGAAACACTATAAGAAAAATAAAATAAACTTAGCTGTGTAGAAAGGACAGATTTAAGCTTCTATATTTAGACTGGAATAATTAACTGTACAAGCAGAGGGCGGGTAATGATTCCTTAGGAGTCAGCCATACAAGAAGAAGTGTGCACTAATAGTCAATTTTGACTTGAACTTAGGTAAACAATCTCTTGTCAGTGGTGTCAAACACCATCTGGAGTGTGTGACAGGAACACAGGAATATTGCGTTAAACATCAGAAGGAATTCTTTAGTCCTTGATTCTCCTAAGGTCAAAAAGGATATGGACCAATTTAGGAGAGCTCAGCAAAAAAACAAGAGCCCTCAGAAGTCTGTTAAGAAAAACAAAACCCTAATGAGAAAAGGTTGAAGGAATTGGATTTTGTATATATATATATTTGGTACAGAGGTAGGACTACAATGTTATGGTACAGCTTTCAAATGTGTAAAGGGCTGTTGCAAAGAGGTAGAGAAAGCATTCCTGGTCTTTAACAGGGAGATCAGTGAGAAAAAGGCTTGAATTGCAGCAAGGAAGATCTAGGTTATACATCAGAGAAAAACTTCTAACAATAAGGAAGGTGCAGCTTGAGAGCAGGTAGCCTAGATAGATATAGAGTGAGGCTTCCACTGTTTGAGGTTTCAAGAACAAGTGTCTGTGCTTGGTATTGGGGAAATATAGAGGGAGCAGGGAGAGCTCTTTGACCTCAGGTAATAGATGCATGTGAGGCATTTAGTAACATCTACTATCTTTATGTTGGATTCTTGGAAACAACATGTTTGTGTTTGAACAGTTGTTGTATGTTACTGGTACACGAAAGTACAAGGATGTAACGTAGTTAAATATTCATTGAACTTGGAAGAGAGGCAAACTTTGTCCCTGGGTCTCTCATTCTTATGAGCAAAAGCATTTCTACATTCTAGTCTATCAAAGGTGAAATAAAGAACAAATTTTCTTACAGATTATTATCCTCCTAAAATGCTGTTTCAGCACTCAGCAGCTCAGAGCACAACATTTCCACTGGAGAGTTTTAGTTCAGTCATAACCCACTCCTAATGGCCCTGCTGGGCTCCTGCTTCTTGGCCAGGGCTTGTTACTGACTTTGATTTTGCAGAACCTGACAACAAAGGTCCTGAAAATTTCAGCCTTATTATTGTCTTGTTTCTGTGTCTCATAATTTCTTCAGTGGCTCTTTTCTTGAACTTCCTTTTTAATTTTTTTTATTTTTCTTTTCCCCCCTCTTGCTAATGTTACCCTGGTTGGGATGGTTTCAGATGCTGGTCTTAAACATCAGGTGCAAACCATCTCTACTTTGTTCTGCTTTTGTTGGGAAAAGAGATCTTTTCTGGTTTTGTTTTTAAAAAGCAAAGGACTTTACTTCAGGTCAGACTGTTTATCTGAAAGGCACTTCACAGATAAAAAGAAGAATTGCTGTATTTATCTTTCAGTAACAGCAACATTCAGCAAATAATGCTGCCATGTCCCTTGGCTCTGGTGCCTGGGACACAAACAAACCCTCTATAGAAAGCAGCCCATGTTGCTATAGACTCTCAATGTAAGCACTGTCTATTAAAGAATTCTACATGGCCAAATTCTTCTGGTTTTCCTGCCTTAGGAGGAAAAAAGTCCCAGCTGTTTTTCAGTGAAAAAGGTTCTCAGTCCCAACAGATGGAAGAGCTGCCATCTCTCTTCTCCTGAAGTGGAAAAAGGACATTCATCAGCTCTTGGAACTGGGTGCAAAAATCAATAGCTCCTATGTTGTTAAAGACATTCAAAGCTGTAGTTCCAGCATATTTGTAAAACAGCTTAAAGCAGTGAATAAAAAAAGAAAAAGACATCGCAGTAGGAAAACCTCACTAATTTCAGTATTAGCCAGACTATTTGCTATTAGCCTACTTAAATATTAGTATAGAACCAAACTCTCAGGTTTTTTTCTTTTAATCCAAAACAGACTTAATTTTAAAACCCAGAAGGAACTTCTCACATTTCTTATCTTCTAAATACATACTTACTTCAAAATTCAATTTGTCACCAGCTTAGCTAGTGCTGTGTGCATCAGAAGCTGTGAAGGAATTGCTGGTACACCCCGGGTTGTTAGAAGTGACTAAAATGCAAGAAAGAGCTGAATGGGTGCTGCTTCACTGACTTCCTGATTTTGAATGGATCTGTAGGATGTAGTTGAGCCTCTCCTGCAGTATCCTCCAGTGGTGACATTTCAAGGTGGACTGGAATTAGTCTAGGATAAATACACTGAGACTTTGGCAAATACAAATTTTCATTGCTCAGGCAAGGTGAGAGCACCTGGTCGCACTCAGCAAGAAGGTATTTCCTGATGTTCAGAGGAAACTTTCTGTGTCACTGCCTCTGTTATGTCGCTGTAAATGTCCTGGCTGATAAGATCTCTTTGAGCCTTCTCTCCTCCAAACTAATTTGTCCCAATTATAGCATCACCCTAACACTGTATCACACTAAATTTTACTATATTCATGAAAACTCATTAATGTGTCTGTTTATATGTCAGTCAGATTATTTACAGACCTGAAAGAACTTGCACTTCTAAAAATCCATTGGAAGCAGGTGTTTTGGCATCTTAGTAAAGCCAGGGTTGAGTACTATGTGTTTGAATAAATATAAATTATTTGATACATGACGTTGTATTTCTGGTTGTGACAAACTTCTGAGCAGTTCAGCTTGACTTTGATCTCCCATATAGAGTGAAGGACCGGTAAATAGCTGTGAAAATTCTCAGAAGGAGAATGTCATCTACTATGATATTTTGCAATTGTATTTATAATACAAATTTCACTAAATTTGTGTACTTCAGGATTAGCAGGGATGGTCTTTCTTTGTTCAGACAGATTTATCTTATGCTACAGGGAAATCCCTTTATCTTATCACAGGCTTTCTTCTGTGGTAACAAGGGATTATCAGTCTCATTACAGTGACATCAGATTTTGTTTTCTACTGGAGAATAAATGCAATTGCAGTAGCAGATCTCATTCACTGCACTGCTTCAAGGCAAAGCCTTGAGATAGCCTCCTTGTAATGAGAAACCTGGAATCCTTAGATCTCATAATTGCTGAGGTTTAGTGGAAGTTGTGTTAAAATTCAGTTGTGTTAATAAAAATGGCCAATTGGTTAAAGAATTCATTCTTGTAGCTACATCTCAAGAATTGCACCTTTTTTTTTTTTGTGACTTTAAAGATTAAAGGTGACTTGTTAGAAGTCAATTTCACAGAAAGCTTTGAAGAAAATCCTGGTCCACTATTCAAAGAAGACACAAAGCTGTAATTCTTTCTTTGATGGAGTCCACCACTGTGAGATTTGACACTCAAATCCCCATTGTATTTTGTACATACATGATGGATTTCTGAAAGTAAGTGCTGCTTTCTTATCTGGCTCTATGTGTGTTCACATGTGAGTATTTCAGAGGACATCTCTATCCATTCTTGTTGTCAGTGTTCTCAGGAAAATTAAGAGAAGATCTTCTAAAAGTTTTGTTGTATCAATTAAAGTCTAGAGAAAAGATTATTTTGTGGCTTTTTACTTGAGAAAAATGTATTTTTTTCAACTGGCAGTAGTATTTAGAAATATGCATCCATAGTTTTCTCAGAATTTTATACAATTTTCCTCAATGTAGATTTTCCTCTCTTCTTTAATACTTTTTAATAAACATAAAGAATTCAGTTCTGAGTACTAGATATGTGGTGACTAAACATAAAAAATAACTGAATGTAGCTTAGTTACATTCTTCATAAGACCATTAAGAATCTTTTTCTGCAGAGTGGACAAAATCTGATCATGCTTATCACGACTTTGCCTTACATGAGCAATGCTACTGGTGAGAATCAATCTCTTCAACTGAAGAATTTTTTACTGTGACTTCTGCATCTTGTTCCTTTTAAAAAATGAAAAAATAAGTTTTAAACGGCAGTTCTCTGAGACCAGTGTGTTAAATGATCCATTTGTGGCATGTACTTAAAAATGCCAGAGTGCAGTCTTGTGCTTTTGGCTTATATTAATGTTTTCTTCTTTCAGACATATTGACAGGTATTTTATTTCCTCTCCTCTCTTAACAACTCTTTCCTACTGGCAGAAGGTCCAGCTTCAGTTAAAAGGAGTGTGTTGGAGAGGAGTCAAAGGAGTTACAATTCCTTATGGGCATGAGAATAACACAGCTTGTATGCCATCACATCTGCAAAAGATGTGCAGGAATTTGGATGTTATGTGATTTGATTTCTTGCAGTCTGGATCCATGATGATAGGTTAATATATCAGGTTAATATCCTGATATTAACCCTTATATCTTCAGCTGGATTCAAGACATATCATACTGAACATTGACCATTTTTACAGATGGATTAGAAGAATGGAAAAATGTATCACTGTGCTGGAGGGAAACTTTTACACTTGGCTGTTGATAGATTTTCTGTTGGGCATTTGATAAGAGAAGAGGGGTGAGAGAAGGTGAGAGAAGACGAATGGGGACATCAGGAAGAGTCAGAAGCTGAGCATAGCCAAATCATTTATCAGGAGAATAAGAACTGAATGGGAAGCTGGGTGGTAGGTGTGTGACACAGCTCTGAGGCTGTGGGAGCTGCAGAGAGGAGGAAAGGTGCTAGGGATATGCCATGTGTGTGCTTGGAATGTCCAACACCAGTTAAGAAGGCAGTTGAGGATGAAGTGCTTCAATCTTGTCAGGTTAACACTCTCCACTGTATTTTCAAGTGGATTCTGTGAGTTGTTATTGGAATTTCTAAGCATGTGCCCTCATTCACAGATGCAGTTATTCATCCTGGTGATGGCTTCTCAACAAATAGCAGTGCTCTGAGACCTTATTTAATGTCAGCAATTAAGGGTTGTACCCAATATGCCCTTCTCCTCAAACCAAATAAATTCTTTTTTTTTCTTTCAAATCCAGGAGAGGTTTTCATATCTTTATTTCATTTGACTAAGACAGTCAGACAAGAGAGGTACCTAGACTGAATGCCAGCATTTTTTCTTGAACTGTAGAGGTAGTCCTCTGAAATGAGTAAAAATCACCAGTAATCTCCAGTAGCATTTAATGGATTTGTCATTTAGATGACAGTTTTCAGTTACCTGTGGTTCACCTTGCAGCTCATGAGTTCATGCAGGGCTGGATCCTTCTGCAGCATAGTAAAGAAATCCAAATTGTGACAAATTAGATGACTTTTTTCACTGAAAGCTGAATCTGTGGGGGAGTTTTGCATATATATGTTTTAAAGAACTTTAAGTACTGCATTTGTTTTTCAAAAGAAATACTGAGATATCATGTGACTGTGGCATGACTACAATTTATGTATATGGTAAGAGGAGGTATTTTTCCAGAAATGCTCAGCCAGGCAATTTAAACTTCATACTGCATGCAAATTTTAATGGGCCGTGACATTCACCTCTTGAGGCACCTGGTTTGAAACTATTGATTTATTCTATAATGTGGAAAATACTCTAGACTAGCTGCATAAATAGCTGAACTTGTGAACAGTGAGTGGTATCACATAGTCCTAACTGTGCTGATTCCAGGCTAGGAGTGGTGGTGATCCTTTCCATTAGAAATCTGTGAATCAGTGATTCCCCAAGTAATAAAAAGAGTTCTGGGAAAACTAAGTTAATACTTATGTCTCAGATTCTTATTAAAATTAAATTGGCAAAGTTAGACCAAAAAATGACAGTAAACTTTGTTAGCAGAATTAAAACCTCCTTCAGTAGATGTGGAAAAATAGAGAATTTGAAAATCATAAAGTTTTCTTGATATCTTGGCAGTTACATCTGGCTTGTCCTATATTTTGCATCTGAAACTGAATAAGCAGTTGGAACATGATCTTTGTTACATCATTTGAAGCTGTCTGTGTCACCATTACTGGACATTTTCCCAAACTTTGTGTCCAGTTCTTTAGAACTGACTGAACATTGTGTTTTCAGTTTCAGTTTTCTAGTTCTAATGGTGGATTCTCTCTTACTCTTCATTTGTTTTTTCTCATATTTTACCAACTCTGGCTTAAATAGGTGGCTGAAAATTTGTCTGAATTATCAGTTTTAGAAAGTTTCTTCTTCTAGATCTTTTCTGAGGGAAGAATAATGTTAAGACTGGATCATGTAATAGCATGGCTGTCACTCTCATCCCTAGATGTTGGACCTGATCTCCTCCTCTGGGCTTAACTTTCCTTTTTCTTTCCTTATTTTTCAGCAGGCCTGTCAATCCATCAAGTTTTAGTCATTTTCTGCTCTTCATTTTTGTTTCTTCAAATTGATCACCCAAAGGAGGGATATTTCTCCTGCATACTGTTGTAATACTGTTGTGATTTATTAGTTGCCTGCTAATTTGTGAATGGTTTTGAACACCAGTCTTTACTGTCAACCCAGTCTAAGGCTTTTCACACCATTGGGAGGATTTATTTTTCATTTGTAGATGTTAAGAAAAGTGATATTAAGTGAATGGTAAGAGCAGAATATCCCTGGAGATAACAGACATAAAGGAAATTTTATAAGAGAATGCTTGTGTCTAAGAGAAAAAGCTATTCAAGGAATGAAATTAAGGGACATCCACTCAATAAAGACATTGAGAGAAGAGGAGGAGGGTTCCCTACCATTTTCATGCTGTGTATTAAAAAAAAAAAAGAATATCTTATGAAGTGTGACAGAATTGTCTGGGGTTTTTTTTTGTTTGTTTGTTTTGTTTTGTTTTTTGAGGAAGACAGCTTTTGACCACTAGAATTCACCAAGTTATTGAGTCACACTCAAACCACTTTGGGGTAGAGGCAGCTACTTATGGTTAGTGAAGAGTAAGAGACCTAGAATAATAGAATTATAGAATCATTAGGGTTGGGAAAGACTTCTAAAATCATCCAGAAACCATCCATAAACCTACCTTTATCCAGCTAAAAACCTACGACTGCCAGGTTCACTGCTCAACCACGTCCCTAAGCACCACATCTACACGTTCAAACACTTCCAGGGACAGTGCTTCCCCCACCTCCCTGGGCATCCTGTTCCAATGGTTGATAACCCTTTCAGAGAAGAAACTTTTCCTGATATCTGATCTAAACCTTCCCTGGTATATTTTGAGGCCATGTCCTCTTGTTCGGTCCCTTGTTACCCAGGAGAAGAGAGTGATGATCACTGCCCTGGTCCTACTGGCCACATTAGTCCTGCTCCAGGCCAGGTGCCATTGGCCATCTTGACCACCTGGGCACACCAACCTCCCTGGGCATCCTGTTCCAATGGTTGATAACCCTTTCAGAGAAGAAACTTTTCCTGATATCTGATCTAAACCTTCCCTGGTATATTTTGAGGCCATGTCCTCTTGTTCGGTCCCTTGTTACCCAGGAGAAGAGAGTGATGATCACTGCCCTGGTCCTACTGGCCACATTAGTCCTGCTCCAGGCCAGGTGCCATTGGCCATCTTGACCACCTGGGCACACCAGGCTCATGCTCAGCTGCTGTCCCCAGCCCCCCCAGGTCCTTTTCTGCTGGGCCTTCCCAGCCTCTCTGCCTCAGCCTTGTGTTGGTGCTGCCTGGGGCTGTTGGGATCCAAGGGCAGGACCCGACCCTTGGCCCTGTTGAACCTCCTAAAATTGGCCTTGGCCCATCAGTCCAGATCCCTCAAATTTGAAACAGTTTGGAGTAAGCTCCAAACTGCTGTTGTGCTGCTTTGTAAGGGAAGTGCATAAATTAATAAATCTTAGGCCTGAAGGTCAATTGAACTTCTTTGTAGAATACAGATCACAGGCTGACATCAGTGTGATGAGCTGAAAAGAGCTTGTCCGGAGTCTGCAAGCAAAACAGACTGTTTGCAGGATGCTTTGAGTATTATTAAAATATCAAATTATTAAATCAGAAAATTCTTACAAAAATGTTCTGATTCATGAGCCATATAATATCTCAAATGTAGAAGTACTTTGGATAGTACATAGAAGACATCTGCTCTAGAATGAAACAATAATACTAGCAGCTATTCTTCAGTAAGGGACATTTCCTGCTCATTGCAGGCATTTTGTTTAGGTTTTAAAATAACTTATTTTAATGTTTAAATAAAATTTTATTATAGAGATTTCAGTAACTCAGCATATCTATAGTTTTAATGGAAAAAAATAAGTCAGTGATAACCAAACAAGAAAGTACTTATTAAAGTGATTTCCTGGTACTGCTAGGCTGTTATGTCTGGAAATTGTCTATTCTGGCACAAAATCAAGTACTAAGCTACACATCTGTACCAAGGCATTTTGTGTTTTGTTTGTTTGCTTTTTGAATTTATACCAAATCAATGCTGCTCCCTCTCAGTGCCTGACAACTTCTCATTTATTCCTTTTCCCCTTCATCATTGCAGTGCACAGCATTGACACTCCTTTAGAGAAAAGGATGCAACCTGTAACTTTATGCAAAAGTTTCCAACTGCTTGTCATCCTTGACAAGGCTGAGGAGTCTATTTCTACCTAATTGTGGTTGGTTTTAGAAATAGTCTCCATCATTTTTACACAACAGTAGAACCCAAAATACCTTTATGTTGTGGATTATCTTTGTAAATTGAGACAAGCAGGTGAATTGTGAAGGTGTGTTGCTGTGTATTTGTCTGTGAGATACTGTAAAATACAGCTCAGAAACAGTCCCTTTGCAACTCTGTTGTGCTTCAAGGGGAAATATTTCTTTGGGAAACACTGTCAATATGTTTGCTGAAGTATGTAATTCTTGACTCCTAAGTTCTTGTTTTCAGCTGGGCTCAGGGTTTTATTCATCATGACTCACTTGGGAGGTTTAAATAATCATGGGCTCATCTCCCTTTCCTCCTCACCTGTCCTGTCTGGCCCTTTCCTCAGACTAATCAGTGACTCAGATGTTTTTATTTCCTTGAATTTTGTCATCATGGTGACTCCTCTGGAGACAGCACTGAGTTCAGATAATCCATTTCAATTCTGAGCTCCAGACAAGTGCAGAGGAAGACAGCAGGGAGTGATAGAAAATGGCATTTGGAGGAAGAGAAAATAAGAAGTAAATTTTTAAAACCCAAATGATGAAGAAGTGGGGAATACACAAGAAAAGAAATAGCAGAAAAATATTTCCAGAAGTAGGACACCTTTTCAAGTCCTGGACTGAGGAATAGTGGGTCAGATTATGGTGTCCTAAATTCTTGCTGCACCTTTCAAAGAGACACTGCACACATGGCATCAAAAAAGGCACTGCAGTGTTAGGTGGGTAAATTCTTAATTAGAGTGATTTCTTTTTGATAAGCAAACATCCATTGCTGCCACATTAGTGATGTTTCACTGGAAAACTCAGAATTCAGTACAATCAGAGCTGCAAACTGGGATATTTTCCTGTACTTGGCTTATTAGTACACCATAATTTGCACTAATTGAAATTTTCACAGTGATTTCTAAGTTCAGAATGTAAGTTTAAAGAAATATAGTGATTTAGCCAGTTGGCACTTCTGACTTCTCAAGATTGCACTTATATCTTCTAGCTGTGTACAGTATACATAATTTATAAAATCAAAATTTCAGGAATGTGCTCAGCCCTGTAGGAGGATGGTGTTGCAAGGTGAGCTCAGATGACATGTCACCTCCAATTTTCTTCAAGATCTGAGATAGTTTTACACTGTGTGGGTGGGTTTTTTGGGTTTTGGTTGTTTATTTTTGTTGCTCTGTTGTTTTTGTTTTTGTTTGGGTGTGGGGTTTTTTTGCAGGGGGAATAAAGTTTGGCAGTTTTGTTGGCTTTTTTTTTTCTTCCCCAGATTAATAGGATGAATCACAAGGAAAAATTCTCTAAGGTCACCCAGAAAAGTTCATAGTTCAGTGTCTAGTTTTCCCTAGGCTTTTTAGTGTCTGCTGCTTTAAGTATTTAATTGCATGATGGCAAGAACATGTAGAAATCCCATAAGAAAAAACTGCTACAATTTGGAAAGTTACAGTGACCAAATGGTAACTTCTAACATTAAAGAGAGGTACAGGGGCTTTCCAACGCTTTTATTTCAGGAGGATGTAACTGGTAATAGGGAGAAGATTGCTCAGTACTCAAAGTGATAAAAACAGTTGTAAGACATAGCAAAGTGCCTTTCAAGCAGTTACATAGTGGAGGATCTTTGAAATACAGACTCTGTCTCCCCTCTTGGATTACCACTACAGCAGTGCCTTGAAGAAAGGAAAAATTGATTATGATGTTTTGATTTTAAACTGAAGTTACTTAGTGGTAGAGTACATTAGCAGTGCTTAATACATAAACACAGTGGACATATACAAATACTTCCAACCATAAAAAACTCAAAGCTATGACAGGCTTTGTACTCAAACCTTCAGAAGCATGAAAATAATTAAGAGTAAATGTCATCTTTTGGTAATCAAGGTGATGGGACACATCATGGTTTGGGTGTTTCATGTATTTGTGAACATGGAAATATGTATTTCCTTCCAGTTTCATCTTTTGCACAGAGGCCCGATTCCTTGTTGTAGCTGGTTTCTTCTGTACTGAGAGGGGCAAAAATTTATGTGTGTGTTTGTTTGAGAGCTGATCAGCCACTGATCGATATCAAATTGCTTGCTCAAAGAAACTGTTGTCACTACAGTTCTTCCTATTGAGGGCTGTAAATTCTGGACCAGCTCAGTGAAAATGGGAGCAGGTCCCTAGCAGAAGAAAAGCAAAAAGCAGAAAAAAGCAGAAAGGCAATTTTCATTTTAATTTAAACAAGTTTTGAATGCCCTAAAAGGGCAGTGAGGCATCCTCACCCTCATTCCCTCAAAGCCTTTTGAGGGAATGAAGCCTTTTGAGGGAACGAGCCTTTTGTATCACCCAGCAGGTCGGAAGGTGACCTGGGAGTGGATTTGCGGCACTGCTGAACATCATCAGTTATTTGAATATCCAGCTCCAGGAATGGAGCCCACAATCCCACCTTCCAGCACATGCTCTTTATGAAACAGATGAGGACTGTCAGGCATGCAAGATGTGAAATGTGCTGGACTGTCTGGCCAGCTCAAAGCAGGAGCCAGTTGCCTGGGGCTGCAGGACACTATACAAAGGTGTAGCAGCAGCTGCAGACTGTCAGCAGTGTCATGAGGAAGTAAGGAGAGAGAGATCCCTGAAGAAACATGGTTTGGGGGAAGAGAAAGAAAGAGATCTTCAACCATCTGCAGCTTAAATAGCTGTGATCCTTGTCCCTCAGAGCCAGCTCTTCCAAATCAGGCAGATCCCAGCACCTCCATCCTGCTGTTAGCCTTTCACACACAAGCCCCTCCAGCCACTGCTGCCCTTGAAATGCTGATAACCTGTTCCTGCCCCCTCTGCAGTTCCTAACCATTGGTGGTGCCACTGCAAAACTGAATTGTGCTTAATGCTATTGAAGCCTGGAAATGCCTTTGAGCCATTTGTCAGGAAAACGTGAACAAAGACAGTGTGCAAAAATGTGTCTGTGGCCTGCCTGGAGTGTTCCTGGGACAGGCATTTGTCTGTCAGGAGAGAGCACAGCTCAGAAATCCTGCTGCAGCTTCTGACTGACTCTGCTCTGTGCATTTTATATTCCTATTCTTCTACAGTAATAAATAAGTAGTTTTCAGGTGAAGATGTAGTATCGGGGCTTGCACTTCCCAGGCAGAGTGCTCAGCCATCACATGCTCTTAGGAAAATGTAAGCAGTTCTGCTGTCTTCTGCTCTTTGTTTTCTGCCTTTTTGAGCTTCTTGCTGTCCATGCTTGTGGGTATGGGCTGAGTACATCTCCCAAATTAGCAGACACAAATTTTAGACCCATAGATGCCTGACTTGGTGAGTCTGAGCTGGAGGTGGGGTACATTTACAGACAGAGCTGAGGAAAGTCAGCAAGTGTACAACAGCAAACTCAAAACATCCCAGGATTTTTTTTTCCCAGGAGAAGGCAGAAGTTCTCAGGGACCATTAGATATGGGAGGTGTTACAGTGAAAATTATTTTGTAGCTCTCATGTTTGGACTCTGCTTAAATTTTGCCTGATTTGAGTTTTGGATGCCTGAATACTTTTTTACCTCCATAAATATGGACAGATGAAATATTTCTGTGGAAACTTGAGGAATACATCATTTGTACTTTTACATTGCAATAGAATATTTTGTGTTAGAAATTCCTTCTCATATCTACAAATGAATTGGGTTTTTCACTTTTGATTTCATTAATAGTGAATTAGAATCCAAAGGAGTTAATGATCTAAAGATGTAATGGACACTGAATTTTGAAAATTAGTGAATATATAAATTCAATTTTTTAAGAAAGAAAAGATAATGCAACTCAAAATGTATTCTAGTTCTTTATTTGACAAATGTAGATTACTATTGAATTAAAGGCTTCCTAGAGTACTAATAAATATTATTTGACAAATTTAAATAATGCTGGAGATTCGTACGGTAATGTATAATTACAAATACAGTAAATTGTAAATCTCATTATGTTGGTCTTTAGAAATCCTTTCTGAGAAGAAAGTAGGTGATTATTATAATGCAAATTGTGGTGTGCAAACTAAATATTATCTAATAAAGGTGCTATTCTGTTTAGATGTAATGATTCTTTTTTCCTCTGATAGGTAAGTCTACTGAATTCATTTTAAAAATAAATAGTGTTATTGAGTTTCTGTGCCTATTGTAGATTAGGTTAAAGAGCTAAGCCATTTGTTTGTTTGTTTGTTTGTTTGTAAATTGTTGTTTAGAATGATATCATTTATATGTGAAAATGCAGGAGCATGTTCTCCTGCACTCCTTCCTCCTGGTTTGAAATTTTTTTTTCCAGCAGTGATTGCTTACTCTTTGAACTGGTATGATGTGGCATTCTGGGTTCCCTGGCACATCCTGTGGCCTTCATTTCATTAGATCAGTCATGACTTTCCTCTTGAGCTGTTGTCCCATCTGTTGCCAAGCTGCTGATGCTCACAACTGCTCTGACACCCCTTCGTGACAGCGCAGTTTCAGAATTGTAACTTTTCCTTGGCATACACAGCACAGAATGGAACTGTCTTCATGTCCAGGGTGGGTCCCCATGGCAACAGCGATGTGCTTGTGGGAAGGTTAATTACAGCCATGTTGGTAAATGAAGAGCTCCAGGAGCTGTGTGGTAAATAAAGCCATCTACCTGTGCCTGTCAATGAGGAGATGCTTAGTTTGGGAGAGAACATAATTCCCTATGGTTTTGAATTATGCAGCCCATGAAGCAACACTTTTTGCAACACTCAGGGCAGAAGGAATTTTATCAATGTTATTTCAATCAGGTTTGGACTAAGGCCACAGTACAAGATCCTGCCCCACTGACCTGTGGTCCTACAGGTCTGAGGGCAGTGGTGCCCTTGAATATCACAGGATATTTTCCTTGGCCAACTTGGGAACCTGACAGCAAAGGTTTCTCAATTCCCACTCAATATTTATTGTGAAGGTTTCCTCTGATTTCATTAGTGCAGTAATGTAATGTCAAAATTTATAACTATTCTCAAAAATAGATAAACAGGGAGGCAGCAGCCTGACGTTTATGAACAGCCAATGCATTATCCCTTCCTCCCTGGTTGACCCCATCACAAGGAGACTGTAAGGAGCTGGGATGCAGAGTGAAAATTTCAGACCAAATCCTTACAGACTTACTAGAATCCATGTTATTAGTATCTGACAACAGATATGAGAAAGTATAATCTTCGTTTTAGCCCTGCAAAGGTATCAATGCATGATGAATATATTGAGAGAAAACTCTGAAACCCCTTGGAGGGAAATCTACAACTGTCATCTTCAAACTGTAACTAAAGTTTTCAAGGGCAAAAAGGATTGAACTGTCAGGTAAATTTTAATAAATGCATCTTTCAGTTGGTTACTTTTTCCATTTTTACTTGTTGAGTCTCAGATGCTGTCTTGAGTTAAAATGGACCCATAAGGATTGTTGAGTCCAACTCCCTGCTCCTTGCAGGACTACCTGTATCCAAAGAGTTTGTTACATTGCTCACCAGAATGAATTCTACAGTTCTTTTGTGGAAGCACAAAGAAATTCAGTGATTTTTTTGGTTTTATAGTGTAAAGTGTAGGTAAAATCCTTAGCCATGTAGGAAATAAAACAGGAGGGTTTTTGAGGCAGGAGGCAGCCTGGGAATGTATTCAGATAAGGCCCTGGGATACTGTTCCACCATTTAGTCTCAGCATGGATGATACCAGAGAGGAGTGTATATTGCAGGGTTTGTACACATTGCTGCCCACCTTTTATCAGGCTATGACTTTATTTACAAAGAAATGTGGAAAGCAAAGCAAATAGGGTTGAGACAACAAAATGTGTACTGAGCTTAGGAATGCTTTTATCCATTCTCTTTATTTCTTTACCTACTTTGATTTTATGCCTTTCAGAATGGCATCCATCTGTCTGTAGGAAGTGCATTACTGTTTCTTTCTGACACTGTGCAAGTGATAAATACTAACAATATTTCCTCTGACCTGCAATGAGAGTCAGGAACATTTAGAGAAATGTGCTTAGCGAAGCAGAAAAGGCCTCATATGATGATTGGAATTTTAGCCTTTGGAAGACTGTAATCACAATTTGCAAATGCATTTGCAAATTTCCTTGTGAAATAATTGAGAAGATGCAGAATGTTAAATTGGATGTGCAGAAATGTTTGATTTTTCTTTTTTTGGTTTCTGTGTTTTGTTTTGGTTTTTTTACCAGAAAATCTGTTTTATGAAGATCATCTTTTAAATATATCTACTATTAAATGAGATGTCACGGTGCTTATTTCTTAGTCCAAGCTTAGATCATTCCAGTGATGGATGCAGAATAATTAGATATCCTATTTCTTGTCTGATGGAGCCTTGTGAGATGGGATAGCTGTTCATCAGCAGGGATAGACTGTAAAATGTTTGAAGGACATGACAGAGGTCACTTTCTAAAATATCTGTCTATATTCTGTCAATATTTTTGTGCATCCTCTTAGTTTATACTGCAGCATTTGAGTTTGCTTAGTCTAAAAATTTTTTTAAAAGAAAGAAAAAAGAAAAAAAAGTTGTATAATTAATCAGAGGTAGATATAAGGGTTTTTTTCCTAATTTTATTTTCCCAATACTATATAGAAGACCACAGAAATATCCATAAGCTGGGTGGGCAGTCACTATTACCAGTAATTGTTCCTGCAAAAATCTACATCATTCTTACTGCAGATAAGCATCTTGGCAGGGTGGTCTCATCCCTTGTGAATGGATCAGTCTGATCTTTGGGGGAACAAGGGGATGAACAGTAATAAATTCAGCATCTGCATGTGAATAAAACCTGAGAATGAAATAATACCATTCCCCAGCTTCAGTCTGGTACCTGGAGAACAAATGTAAACTCAGTGTTGAAACAACCTGGGCAGGGCATGCCATGGGTTACTGCTTCGTGTGGATAATGTGGATGCAGTGTTGAAGTAATGCTTTTGGACAGCTAAACCAGTATGTAAAAAAATTGTGTATGCTCTGTCTAACAGTAATTTTATTTCCAAAAGCCTTGAAAGTTTCCTTGGGGGGACAGGAAATGTCCAGTGGGGAAAAAAGCACTATAGCTGTATGCTGTTATGATAATAGGGAGTGACTTCAAAGGCAGGGACCCTCGTCAGTAGGTTTTGACCCAAAGCTCCACTTGCCCTTAGTAAGGTTTCGTCTCCAGACTTTTATATAAAGGCTAGAAAAGCACATATGTTTATGCAAAAGACATGAACATTGGCTGCTAAGTAAGTGTCTGGCCTGCTGCCATCTTTGGGAAATCTACTACAATAGCGCGTGTTGGCGAGAAAACATGTTTATGTAAATGACCAATTTGTCGACAAGGAATGCTGAGTGGGATTTGTCTCTCTGAGCATGCCTGAGGTTAGAAGACTGGAAGATTAGCCCCGTCAATAGTAATTACCCTGTCTTCTTCCAGCCCTTGCAGGGAAAGAATGATACCCCGAGCTCTTTGCTGCTCACTACCTGCTGCCATGTGATAATTGCTTTGGCTCAATCAAACCTTAATTAAAATGTTATTGATAATTTGTCTGGAAAAGCAACACTTGCTCACATTTCTTAATGGGAGGTCAAATCATGTCATCCTTTACCTTAATCAGCTAAAAATTCAACAGAAATGAATTTAAATTTACTGTGGTCTTTTTGCTTTCCTGTGGAGGTGTTGATCAGTGCAAAGGGTACAGGATGATATGCAAGGACATGCAGGGATGGCGAAAAGATATGTATGTATACAGATAACACTTTACAAGCAGGATAACATAACAATTAATTAGCAGCTATAGCTGAGATCAGCTAGCTCAGTGATTTTAGTTCTTCTACATCGCTTTCATAAATTACTCTTAGTTTTTGGTTCTGAAGTGTAACAATTAACAACTTAGAACCAGTAGGAAAAGAAGCCCCATAGATCTGTATAGTAAAACTCAAAACTGCTCAACTTACCTGAGTTTGCACAAAATACATATTTAAAGGGATTTTGAAGAAAAATCACTGAGGTTGACTTCATTCAGGTTGCTTCATGAACAAAGGTTTTCTAAGTCAAAGCATGTTACTAATGTATCATCCTCTGTTTGGACCCTACAATGCGTAGAGTTGATTCAATAATTGTTGTGTTGTGTTTCAGGTTCGTTTGATTTGCTGAAAATTGTAGATAAATTTTTCGTTGTCGAAGTATAATTTAATATGATTTCTAATTTGGTTGCCATGTTAGACCCTAACAACCATTGGCATGTTTTTAAATCAGTAGTAGATGTTATAGATGTAAGTAGCAGTAGAAATCCTGCTGCTTTCTTCTCTGGCAGCTCTGAGTCCCATGTCAGAGAATATCAACATTTGGGTCAGGTCTGTACCTGAAGGGAACATGCCTTGGCAAAAAGATCAGTGTGTGCAATGGTGCCAGTGTAAAACAAGTTTTTTATAGTAGCTATTCTCATTGTATACACTTTTTTTGATTTCTGGTTGAAAAAACCCTTTGGAGAAAATCTGTCATTGTCGATGTTCAGTCTATCTTTTGTGGAATCTTTCAACAAATACATCATCAACTGTCTTTACTGGATATATTTTGGTTACCTCTGACTAGTTTTTGCCCAGCATGTGCAGGTCTTTCAATAAGCATCCTGCAAGTTTATAGGACATTGTCTGCACCTGCCTTTTCTGTGGGTTTTCACATTACATGGTAGCTAATTTGTGGATTTATGTATTGTGGTATTTTTGTTCTGAGGCTAAAAACAAACTTATTTTTTAAATAGCCAAGAAAGAGGAGTAGCTTCACTATGATCTTGATGGAACTGGTATGTTTGGTTCTGTAAAAAATGGAGAAGTAGTATCTGCTATCAAAAATATTGATGCTGCAAGATAATATTATAAGCACACTCTTAAATTTCTTCTAATACGTGTACATGAAGGACTGATTCAGTTAACCACAGTTGTCCACAGGTACATTCTTATGTGTGTATTTTTTCTTCCTTTTTTTAAAGGGCAAACTAACACATTAACTGAAAATTAAGTTTATTCAGAGCATATAACCACTTTCAAAAGTTTAATGATTGTGCCCAGGAAAAGCATTGGCTAGGTTCTGGGCTGAGACACCGTTATCAATCATTCATTCTGTATTGACTTTAGAACTTCTTCCAGCTGTTCTTTTAGAAGGCACAGTTTTTCAATTTGTAGAGTGATTTTCATCTTAAGCCTCCATCTTCACATCAAAGTCTTAACATTCTGCTTGGTTTCATGATTGAGGCAAATCTCCTTGGGAAATTTATCCCAGTATATATCTATCAGATAGGGTGGGGATTTTCTTTGCTCTCATAAGTAGATTATGTAAAAGGCCTAAATTGAGTCTCATTAGTGATGGGTATTGGAAGGCCAGTTTCCTCATTCTCTCTGCACAACTAATTAGCAAAAAATATTACTGAAAGCTCCAATATGCTTTTGTGATCTATTTTTTTGTAGCTGACATAACTGAAATACACTTTCCACATAAATGTTGCTCCCCATTATATGAGTGTGTTGTATAAATCATTTACAGCCTTTATCATTCCCCTTTATTTTTGTGATTAGAAAGGTATTATCACCATCATCATCATCTTTACAGAAAACTGCAATAGACAGGAAAGTGAAGAGGTTTCTTCATTGTGATTCCCTGGCAGAGTCAGCCCCAGGTAATGACAGCTCCTGGAGCAGGATTGTGGTCACTGGGGTGCAGTTAGTACTGCTGAAACGTGCTGCCTTGCTGGGAAGAGAGGGAAGAAAGGGTTTAATAAGAATTGCTCAATGGCCAGGGGCAGCTGCTTTAGGAAATGGGGCAGTATTTATGGCTAGATGCATATAGCTGTTGTATTTTCTTGCCAAGGAAGTGAAAGCATCAACATTCAGCCAGATTTCTGTTTATTTGTATGCAGTTAAGGGGACTATGCAATCTGTCTGGGGCTAAATTTCTATGAACAGTGGCCATTTTTAGTTGCCAGACTACTGCCTTCTCTATCATATTTCTGTAATTCCTCATTGCACTAGGCTTGCTTGCCTGCTTTGAATCCACCTAGTAGGTGACCAGTTCCCAGACATATTTTCTGGAAGTGGTTTTGTTTCAGCTACAGTGAAACCCACTTTTTAATAAGAAATCTGTTTGCATGTTAAACGTATTTTGTGACCCCAGTGAAATCCTGCTTCAGCATTTCTTCCAATATTCACTTCAGTATTGTCGCTGATATTTGAAGAAATAGAGAAGTGAACGCTAATGGTGTAGCAAAGTCAGGCACTAGAAGTTGATTTAAAAATTAAACATTTGTTTTTATCCCTTGCTGTAATCTTCATTTTGGATATAGTGCGTTTTGCTTTTTAATGAGTAACTTTTATAGTCTCACTAATATAAAACAATTACTCCTCTTTGAAAGCAGCATTATTCCATCTTCTCCTTAACTCTTCTGAGGACTGTAGCCTTAGTAGCTCATGTTCATTTGCTCTCTTGTCTGTTGTCTTGTCTTTTTTCAGACTTAAGCCCACTTAATGCCATCTAACCAGTTTGCAAAAGTTTTTTCTCATTAGTTGTATGATCTAAACTATTTAACATTTGAAATGTGAAGCACATGTAGTGTGCCTTGGGCTCATCTGGTGTAATTTGTATTTCTTTGTGATCTTCTTTTTCCAGCTAAAACCAGATGAGGAAAAAACCTCAATGTCGTTTGTGTCATTGAACTGGAAAGTGAAAATAGAATCCAGAACTGATGTCCTCTTTTAGCTTAAGCACAAATCAAGCTCAGGCTAAGATAAAAATGACCACCCCTAAAGGGTTGGAGGTTTTGCCATTAATATAATATCCTATTTATACCAACTACACTAGTTATAAAAGAATATTATGTAAATGATAGCTTAGCATAAGTGCTTTCCTACTTTGAGATTCTGTTTTATTAGTCTGACACTTTTGTGTCTCATCATAGTTTGACCAATGTGACATAAAAGTATTAGCAAATTTCTTGAAGCTGTATAATGTGTTTTCTGTAAAAGATAAGCCTCTCAAGTGAGTACCATATTAATAGAGAAGATCTGAAGGAGAATATAAAGCTGTGCATGGTGTTTCGGATTCTAGTAGATGAAAAGTCCTAAGCACTTTGTATAGTGAAATTTTATCATCAAAAAAGTTATCCAGCTGAAATTATTCACAATGCCCATGTACCATGCAGCTGTAGTTGTCAGATAATACAGCAACCATCTAGTTCACTCCTTGACAAGCTTGGATGCGTGAGAAAAGTCAAAATAAAGTAAAGTAAATCAAGTGGAACCTCCTACCCCAGCAGGTTCTATAATTCTGTAGTTTAAAAGTCAAAACTGTTGCCTAAAATTGCAATCCTGTGTTTGTGCCAGACAGCTTCTCACACTGTGAGTCAAGGTCATCCGACCTGCCAAAGCTCTGTTACAGTCAAATTAATAATTTTCTTCATTACAGTATGAAATCTTAAACCAGGATTAGCAGGGGGACATCAATCTATTTATTCAAGTACTAATCATATTTGTTTTTACCAGCTGCTCAGGGTTGGAAGTTGCCTTTATTGGTATTTGTGATACAGTGTTTGGCTTGCAGATGATGTGTATAAGTTTTTCAATAATTCCTGTTATACTTTATAGTCAGCTTTTTTGTGCTCCTTCTAATAGGCACATTCTTTCCAGTGAGTCAGAAATACAGATCTTCCAAGGATTTTTACAGCAGTGTTCTCCTGCCTGAGCCCCTTACCTGTTGTACAATTGTCTACTGAAGAAATTTCCCTGAACAGTCATCACTGAACAAGAAGGGAATGAAAAATTGTTGAAATAAAAGAGAGTAGTAGAAAGAATGTGCAGAAACAGACAAGCTTTTCTTTTGCTCTTCTTGCAAAGGTGTTTTATGTTCCTCCAAATATTTTTTTCTTTTTCAAACCTGGCCTCTAGTTGAAAGTTTTGTTTTACATATTTGATTTTTTAGCAGGGAAACCCTAGGTAACATGGATTATGTTTGCTGGAGGACTCTCTGTTTGATAGTAAGTTCTGCTAGAACATTTTAAAGCATTTCAGCTACCAGGTAGCTGGAAGGGTTTTCAAGAGAACCTTTCTTTTTTTTTAACCTTGACTCAGGTTCTCTCAGTCCTATTGTTATGGTTCATGAATTCTGAAAAAAGTTTTGGGGAAGTACACAAGGACAATACTACTTAGTTTAATGCACATACTAATTGAAGTTTTCCTTTTTCTATGTACTAATATTTAAATTAAAGAATCACAGTGGTCCATTTCAGAATGGGTTGGGTCCTTCATGATTTTTGCAGTTTGTGGCAGTTGTTTGGTCATTTGGGAAATAAATGCTGAATTTACAAACTGAACCTGAAGAATTTAACTATGTTAGGCATGAAGTGATATGCCTTAGCGAGCAGAATCAATGTTATATCTTTGTACCCTTTAAGAAAAGGCTGTAGTTTAACTGGGTTTTTAATTTAAGGGTATTCTTTTTATGTTAAGGATTTCTGACATTGGTTATTTACAAAAAACCCCAAATGCAAACCCAAATCTCAACACCAAATATCTCAGCAATATAAGAAATTTTCTGAAATTTTGATGATAGAATTGTAGAATGGTTTGGGTTAGACGGGTCCCTTCAGACCATCTAATTTCAACCCCTCTACCATGGGCAGGGACACCTTCCAGTAGACCAGGTGGCTCAAAGACCAATTCAAACCTGCTTTAAACACTTCCAGTTATGTTATTCCTTTTATAAGTGATTAACTTATCATAGCTATGAAGAAAAAAGCCTTTATATTAGGAATTAATTAATTTAAATATTAAGTTCATTTTGAGTTTTAAAAACTTCATTAAGTAATCACAGTAGAAATTGCAGAGTCACACTTTTTGATTTTTCTATTGCTCATAATTACCCATAGATAGGATAATTTTTAAGGTGACTAAATTACTTATAAGAATATGTATCAATGGAAAGGGTATGCTTAGATACCGTAGAAAAATTATATCCTGTGCTTACTGTACTCTGTGACAATCATAAACTTTAGAAATGCATAGGCTAAAACATGCTGCAATCAAACCAAGTACCCTGATCCCTTCAGTAATGATTTAGATAAAATCTTCATTTCTCAGAGCATAAGCATTGCTTTAAAAAAATTAAAAATGGTTAGATGAAACCTCAAGTTCATGAAACTTGAACATTTTGTCCTCTCTGTGAGATTTGCTGTAACACTCTGGCTTTTGTAAGCAGAACCAGAAGTAACAGGAATGTTTTGAACAGCCAGAGGAGTTGGAACATCCGTAAATAATTGAGAGGATGAAACTGACCTTGACTGAAGTTTGGGTTGTTGTGTAGTCTTAAGTTAAACAGAATCTTATGTTTTGCTTTACTTATATGTGAGCCTGATTCAAAGCTGAATCGTTCCCTATCCTCCAGTGGGATTTGAATAGGTTTCAGATGAATCTCCTATGGCTCTTATGAAGGTTAATAAGTTAATGTTCATGCAGTGCATAGAAAATGTGAGGTAATCCCTACCCGGTGAATATATTGAATTTAGACACAGCTGTAGTCCCAAGTGTAGATGGACAGAAGGGAGGGTGAAAGGTTGAGGCAGGTTACATATCTACACAGTGATGACCATGTCATATGAAGCACAAATAAATACTGCTGTGTCTAGTGGTAATTGAGAAGCAATGACCTCCTTAATCTTCCTTATCCAATAAATCTATCTTGTCTGAAATAAGCCTTCCAAAAAATTTAATGAGCAGCAGCCTCTAAGTAGACAGCTGTTTCATGCTCCTTGTACCACATGAGTATGTTCTTCTATTCTTTAATAAGAATGAATTGCATCTTTGGTGAACAAGTAACTCTCTTTGAAAAAATATATAGATAAGATATTCTTGGATTGTGCTGAATATTAGAGATTCAAGGTGAATGCTTCTATTTTGGGGCTTTTTTTACCTGCATCTAGGCTAGTGATGCTAACATGGGGATTTTGTCTTACCTAAGGTATTCTAGACTTGCAAACATTTTATTATTTGTCAAAAGACCAGCTGTATGAGTAAGGTCACATCATGGAACGAGATACATTTGGGTAAGTTCTTTGAAAAGGCTGTTTACTTCCTAAGTCAAATAAAAGCAACCCCATTGCATTTGGGCTCCCAGTTATAATATGCCACCTTTGAATCTGAAGGATTCCCTTTAGGGGAGGAAGCCAAGAAGGAAGGATTATGAAGATGGGAGAGGGCTGGGCTTAGAGAATATTCAGAGGAAACTTGTGCTTTCACATGCTGATTCTGTGTTTAGAATAGTGAGACCTGTTAATATTCTTGGCTGATAGAGCAGTCCCTATGGGTATGTTAAAAGAGGAAAAAAGCATCACATTAATTTTCACTTTGTGAGTTCCTTAAAGATGTTTAGCTTCTTGCTTTCTCTGACCCTTTCATGTAGAGAGTACCTTAAGAATATGTAGCATCAGAAAAATTCGTTTTTTAAACAAATTATTAATGTGCTTTTGCATGGAAGCAGACATACTGTTAAATTTTGCACTAAGCCATGAAGTTCTTTATTTTTGTTCTGATTTTTTTTTAAAAGAGAATGTTGTTTCCAAAGGGTTGTTGCCTTGTTTTATAACCTGACATTTCCTTGCCTCAGTTTTTCAGTGAAGTTACAATTGAGATCAAGGAGGGTAGTGAACTTTAGAAGTAAAAATCAGGGACAGCTGCAAGGTATGCTTTACAGCCAAAGAGGATCACTCATCATCTCTGCTTCTAAAAGCCATGGGGTAGCTTCTGTCCTATACATATCTTTGAAGAAAAATGTAAAGATAGCCAAAGATGCTGAGAAGGAGCCTTTTAATCCTGCCTCTTCCACCAGCTATTGAACAGAAGAGCTTAGGGAATGTACTGAAGTGCTGCAATAAATAAACATATTTGGCAGTGGATAAAGTTGACTGGACACATCTCCCTCCAGATATGAGTAATACAGCCCTGTGTGCAGCCAAGGGGGGCAGTTAAAAATGATCTGAGCTGTTTGGAGCCCCTGGAAGATATTAATAATTGCATTTAATGCTTATGTAGCACATTCCCAATATTTAACTGGATTACTGGAGGCTTGTAACTTAAAGGCTTCTGGTGACTTAAAACACAAGAATAGCTGAAATCCATTGAAATAAGAAATGCCCACAAAGTAGGACAGTGCTTCCTGACTTAGCCTCCAGCTTTGCATCAAGAACAGGATAAACAAATATAACCAGAGGGCAGAAAGCTCCTCCTCCCTTTGGTCGCATCTTAGGGCAAGAGCACTCAAACAGGAGCAAAAGAAGAAATAGGTCTTCTTGACCTTCAGCTTCACCAAATGTGAAGCTTGTTATGTACAGAGTGTCCAACAGGTCATATACTAAGCAATCAAAAAAAACCACCAGAGATGACATCATATTGATAGCAATGATAGATATAGAACTTTTTAAACATGATAATAAATTAAACTCAAGTTCTTCTTATTGAAGATGTAATCTGATCCTAACATGTTTGTAAAAAGAGCCGGTAGGGAAGACATGAAATAAGGCTGAAATAAAGCCAGTCAATGTGAAAGGAGAAATATGTTATAGTCTGTAAAGCTGGGAAGAGCAGACAAAAATTTACTTTTCTCTTAAGTGGAAGTGATGAAGTTGGTAAAGGATTTTGGTGGTACAAAGTAAGAATCCTCTCCCTGGGTTCCCTGCACATTGATGGAGCTAAGAATTGTGTAGTAAAAAACACTGAGCAACAGATCCCAAATAAAACTCCTGCTAATATGGGGTACAGGCAAGGTAGCAGGGGTTTGAAGCAAATCATATCAGACATCTTTCGTAACACATTAATAGCAATACATTATTGCCAGCAGATGCCATGGCAATAGAAAATAAAATGCACAGATAGCAACACTATGGGATCATGCTGCATGTGCTGTCAAAGGGATGATCCAAGTATTTGTGATTGCCATTAAAGTTCCCTAGTACTTCCTAATGTGGGACTTTTGAGTTGCTTATAGTTCTGACTGGCTTTTGGTAAAATTTACACTGAATTTTTATTTTCCATATCTGCTGCTTGGTTGTTTTAATATTAGGTAGTAAGCTGTCTTTGAAGGTTAGATATTGATCTTTTGCCAGGGAATGAAGAAAATATGTAGGACTATATGCTAGAACAAAGGGAACACATGCTCCAAGACTAATTTGTGATGAATACCTGAGATGCTGAGCCAAGGTTGCACAAGAAATTTCAGTGTAAGTTTTGGCAATTGCAGCTCCAGCATTTCTGGTCCATATCTCTAGGACAGGAGTGCTGGAATATTAGGAGCTGAGTAAACACATCTGTGAAAATGAGTGGGATTTTGCTGTGAACAAACAATGTGTTGGAGCCCAGTTTCAGTGACTTTACTTGTTGTGTACATTAGCATTTGGCTGCAGGAGTAAACCTGCTGCATTCATTGGATCTGCTCGTACAGCAAGGGGTCTCTCACTGTG
Organism: Geospiza fortis; assembly: GCF_000277835.1. Lineage (NCBI taxonomy): Eukaryota > Metazoa > Chordata > Aves > Passeriformes > Thraupidae > Geospiza > Geospiza fortis. The sequence continues at coordinate 3,002,032 of NW_005054372.1, read as the reverse complement.
AGTGGATGGAGAGAAGGGATTCTCTAGCACTAGACCAGACACAAGATCTGGCAATAAGAAAAATTAATGTTTCCATTATTTTTTCCTGATGTTGAGTTCCAGCAATTTCTGCTAAAAATAGCAGGAAATCATAGAAATTTGGAGGGAATAAATACTGAGGTAGCACATCAAGATTTGGTTTCTTTTGGTAATGTAAAAAAGACATATTGTGATGCTAAGAGTACACTACAAATACAGCCACACATAAACCATGTGAGCAGGTATGTGCAGGCTGACCAAACAAATAGAATTGTGCTTGGTCAGCCTGATTAAGTGGTGACACATTATGTGTTTCTTTCCAGCAAGACATGATGTGTGGTTTCATCATACACATGTAATGTGTTATATAGGTTGGTAGTCAACATATAAGTGCTTTTGGTAGAGGAAATCAAGAGGTTCTGTTGTAAATACTAAGGAAAACATATTTGTATTTGTATTTCTTCTTGACATTTGTGCATCTGTTTTTCTGTCAGATGAAATATATTACATTTTATAAACATAAAACCAGTATCCAATCAAATGTGCATTGAAATGTTATCTTAATCTTATCCTTTTGTATCCTATGTAACTTGATTTCTTAGCTTTTCTTCTAAACATGAAGCCAGAAGGTTTTACTTTGTTTCCAGCAACAGTCTTGAGTGGCTTTATTCATATGTTTGGAACCTCTATGTATAGAAGAGTATAGATCTCTGTAAGCACACAACTCTAACCTATGCCCATAGTGATGATGAAAATTCAGTTGTTGCTTCAGTGAGCATGTGCATTAGTTGTAGTCCCATGTCTGCATCTACTTGCATGTGTAATTATGCATGCAACTTCCTAAAAATTAAGTCATTCACTATGGTTACTCTGTCACTGACAAAATGGTCATTCATCTTAATGTTTCAAGAGCCTGCTTGACAGAATGTCCATTAGTATAATAGAGTTAGCAAGTTTATGATTACAAAAACTCTTCAATCCCCAGGCAATTGGGAGAGCTGATAAATTGTAGATAATGCATGCAACACTGGAAGGATGAGCACCTGAGTCTTTCTGGGCTGAATTCCACTGCTGGAAGCTTATCTGTCCTTTGGAGAACTGCCATTTGCTTAGTTTTGGGGTTTGGAGGTTTTACGTTAAAAAAGTGCAGAAAAATAATATTTCCATGCCATAGTCCAAACTGAGAAGAAGACCAGAATTCTCTTGGGTTGTCTTTATAACTGGAGGACTTTTATTAGAAAGATTAAGATAGCAAAAATTTTCAAATACTCTTTTTTTTACTGAAAAACTTTACTATGCTATGAATCAGCAATCTCCAAGACTTGTATTTGCTTAATTTTCTAAGCAAAGTAATTTGGCTCAAACATCACACAGAGATATTTTCACACTGCTGAGAGAAACTTGTAATTTTTGGGATTTGAATCATACTGTACATTCAAGATGCAAATATTCTTCTTTTTTAGTGTGTAGGGTACTGAATTCAATGCTGAAGTTCCTCATATTGAAAATATTCATAATAGTGTTATGATTGAGTCCTTACAGTCAGGTATCTTAGTTGTTTCTCTGTACTGCTGTTGTGTGTCAGGTTAGTAGACTGCAGATTTATTTTTCCAGTGGTTTTTCAGTCCGTTTATGAATATGCTGAAGTATTTTACATGCTATGCAGTTCAATTGTTTTCTTCTGAACTAGTTATTATACAAATCCAATGTGAAGTTCACTATCTGTAAGATTTTTAATTGATGCTATTTCTCAGCTTGTGTGGTGTCAGATATGTTACTGAGTGTGGACTTTGAAGAAAACTATTTGACAACATAATTAGAAATTAAAAAGAGAAACAAAAAGTGTACAAATGGCCAGTGACTTGGTGGAGAGTGTGCCAAAATTATACTTTTTGTGACTTTTACTAGAAAAGGTTTCTATTCAATGGTGGAATCTCCTAGCAGATCTAGGGAAGAGGTTGGTGTCTTAATTTTCATCATCCACACAAGTCTTTCATACTGTGCCAGAGTCTGAGGGGTTATCCTGTCCATTGCAAATTCCTTTTCCCCTTGCTACAATAAAATAGTATTAAAATTAAGGATGATCTCAGTTGATTGCAGATTGATCTCAAGCCCTATGAGGAGCTTATCAAATGATTAATTTTTCTTTGGAATTTTGGTGGAAAAAATGTGGTTTAAAAGTTTCAAATCTGTTTCAGAAACAGGCTTCAGGCCAACGTCATACTTCTCTTCCATCCTCCTAATACCTGCTGAGATGGAACCTTATTTTTATTTCTTCAGTAGGTCTTTTTCTGCCACCTTGATTAAAATTATGAAGTAGCAATGAATTCTTTCAGAATGTATCTGCACAATGTTTGGTAGTAATCATGTAATCTGTCTGATTCCACAGGCTGATTACAAAAGCAGGTGCTCTGACTGATTACACGAAACAGCTTCCCTTCTGTAAATAACTGTCATTAAGGAGCAAATTGTGCTCCATGCTAGTTTAATTCCAAAGTCATTCCATTAAAATTAATGGAACATTTTTGGATTTCAACCAAGATAAGTTTTTTAGTGAACAGTTCAGATGGAAAACTGACAGCCATACATATTTGTGATCTTACTGTAGTTTTTTTCCCCTCCAGCTGTTGTCCTAAAGCCAGTGAGAATGTTTTGCTTACACAGAGTTAATTTTCTGAGAGACAGAATAAAGGAAGGAGCTATGTAAAGCTTTTGTGCAATTTTTGTTTATTTATTTTAAAGAGTATTTCAAGTCTGGAATAAACAAAGTATTTCACTTTGTTGATGTAATTAATGGCACTGAAAAATTGCTTGAAAATAGGCTTCAGTTAAAAAATACAGCCCATGAGCACTTTGTGAGACAAATTTATTTGCCACCACTGCATCTGCAGTTCCTGAAGTGGTTAATGCTCCTCCTTGACAGCTGATGACCTTTCTTCAGCTGAAATATGATTCCATTAATGCAGAAATAAATGGAGGCTACTTGGATATTAATGGTGTCCCAGTATCTTCTGATAAAATCTGAAGTATTCATACACCCCCCCATGGTGGATTTGTTTGATATGATATTGAATAGGATGGTGGTAGAATTATTCCCCCCAGTCCCTCTCGATCTTTGGATTGTTTTGCTTTTTGGCTTGAACTATATTTGACAGCAAAAGGGGACATGCAGTGAACCCTACATAGGAAATAAAGTTGCCCCATTTTGAAGGTTTAGATCACAGTGTTTTTTCTTATATGACAAGTATAGGCAGCATAATATTAAGGAGGTAATTAAATCTGGGGAAAATCCAGCAAGCCAGCAAAATTATGCCAGTGTGAAAATGATGCTAGGAATTTACATAACTATCACATGCAGTTTTAGCAGTGTTGCTCCCATGAGAGACTGTTGTAGTGGCCTTTTCTAGACTTAAAAGGTATGAAACTGTGAGGCTTTTATAGTTAGGAAAAATACAGCAATTGCTCTGCCTTTTTATGGTAAATGACTGCTTAAAATTGTTTGGTGTCAATAGTTTAATGCATAACTGATTCAGCTGTTTACATGTGTGTTGCAGGCTGCCTTTTAGATCAATTCCTCCAACAAATGAAAACCTCATAGCAGCTGTATTTGAGCACTATCAGGTGCTCAGAGTTAATATTAAGACACGCAGCAAAACTTACCATAATTTTTTATGGGATTTTATTGTGGTTTTTTTTTGTCACAGAGAGATAAAAGGTTTTTCAGTTACCTGGCCTTCTGAAGCATGCCCTGCATTTGAACAGGAGCACAGCTTAATGCTATCACATCCCCAGTTCACTGCACTGAGACCAATACCGTCATGCTTTGAGCACAGCTGGGTGTGTTCTGTTGTCTGATCTCTAAGTTCACAACCTGCTGTACAAGTGATGGCTTATCAAAACTTGATTAAGAGGTAGAAGCTGGGGAGGCAGGATAGGAATCTCAAGTGGTACAGCTTTTGAACTCCCCTGAAACCCCTGGTGGTAAATATCTGATAGCAGAGGGTTGCTATCACAAAGCCTTGGACAGGTCCCTAAAGGGCAGTGGTGCACATCTGTGTCAGCTGTGTATCAGTAGTGATACCTGCCTCTCAATTAAACTTATCTCTGCAGTTTCACAGGTACACACCACCTTCATAAAGCTCACTAAGCTAGAATGTGCCATGCACAGAGCTCAGTAAAAAGTTGACTGTCTTGCCTCATGCTGTGTTGGAAAGTTACTGATGGAGGATCTGTAAAGGTGGGGGTGTGAGCGGAAGAGAAACACACTTTAATAAATCTGCTTGACTCTAATGAATGTTGATTGACTGTGTAACTTTTAGGTAGGTTTGAGTTGGAGTAAATGTCAAATATAATTCTGTTCACACAGTAGTGTTGAAAGGACTGTTACTTTCCTTGGAGAAAACCTGACAGCCCAACTTTCTTAAAGGGCTTTTCTGTCTTGCTCATTCGTTCTCTCTTCTTAATGAAGCCTTTCACAGTTGACACTTCCCTAACAAAAGGTAACACAGGTCGTTCTATTAAACAGAATATTCTTCCATCAGCAACATCACAGCTGTAATCTGAGATCAAAAACTGTTACTTCTTTTTTATCTGATAGAAAGGATGAGTTGTGACTCATAAGATTAGTATGGTGTTCTGAAGTAATGTCTGTATGCTACAGGTGCTTGGTATTAATGACACACATTGAGAACAGGCATTTAGTTGCTACAAAATATATGCATATTTGAAACTAAAAATGTGTATTCTTGTATTGAGTATCAATTTTATGTATTAAGTTCTTGAGTGAAACAGAACATGCACTGCATTAATACCCTGTTCTGCAATAGACTTCACAGTTATAGAATTCTTTTGGGAACGGATTTGGGGGATGGTAAGCAAGGACAGAAAGGATCAAAATTGCTTAGTGCCTAAGATTAAGACCAGATTTTTAAGGGCTTAGAGTAACAAGTTTGGACATAATTGGAAAATTCATGGTGTCACAAAAGGAATTGCTTTATTCTCAGTGTTTTTCCATGGCTTTGTTTACATACTGTAGTAAGAGGTTTTTTTAAATCAGATCTTTGTTTTTCTCCATCAGTTCACAACATGGAGAGTAATGGTAATATTTTTCCTTTGTCCTTCAGTCTGTTTGCTTTTTTACAGTAAAATGATAGAATCTCTTGGTTGACATTTCTGAGCTGCTATGGTTTGTAAAGAGTTATAGAAGTATTCAGAAGTCCTTCAGATACAACTGTTGTATTTGTCTTCTGAGACAGGATCACAGAATCACAGTATGGGTCAGGCTGGAAGGGACCACACTGGGTCATCTGGTCCAAGTTCCCTGCTCAAGCAGGGCCATCCCAGAGCACATGAAACAGGTTTATGTCCAGACAGTTCTTAAATATCTCCAGTGAGAGAGACTCCACATGATCTCTGAACAGTTCCAGTGTTTAGTCACCCACACAGTAAAGAAGTTCTTCCCATTATTCAGGTGGAATTTCTTGTGCATCATTTTCTCTCCGCTGCCTCTTGACCTAGTGGTTGGCACCACTGAGCAGATTCTGGCTCCATCCTCTTGACACCTTCCCTTCAAATACTTATATACAGGATCACACTGCTTTTAATTGTGGCTATTTCTGGGCAGACAGCTGATATATTTGACAATCAAAGTTGGAAGGAGCAGGAGTGTTAGGTTTGTACCTAACAGGGAAGGAGCAAGCCAAGTGGGATTGAAAAAAGACCAGCATCCCTCCAGGGGAAATCAAGACTTGTGAGAGAACACGGAGAGAAAGGAAGAGCAGCAGCAGAAAGTTGTAGGAACTGCAGATTGCTTTTGACAAGGAAGACTTTTTGATTCAGGAAGGAATGTCATGTCAATAATTCAATCGCGTTGGATCAAGGCATCTGAAGTGCTGCTCCTGGTTGAATGTTGGGATATGTGTTAATTCAGCACTGTAATGAGAATAAAGAAATAAATGTGTCTGGATAGCAGGGAGCTGAGTTGAATTACTAAGAGCCACTACTGAAATGTAAAATGGTTTGTCCCTGTAAAATGTAGCAAGTTCTGCTGTAGATGTAATTAAATAATTAAGACTGAGAGTAAAGAGATGATGAACAAGGAAAAATGTACCTGTATTGTTCTCATGTAAGGCTGACTGTATCTATAATAATTACTGAAAGCAAGACAAATAGAGGTCCAGTTTGGTGAAAATTGAGTTATGTATAGAGTATCAATTGGGAAGAAAAATTTTGTCTGTTACTGACATGGTCTTTTTTATGCATCTCTTGAGGTGATAAAAAATAATTTTGGTAGCCCAGTAAGATACATTTTCACATTTTCCAATAATTCCTTAATTACAGCTGTTTGTGACTGAGGAGTAGCTAGTGATGTGGTGTGAGTAATGCTGGTATTCCCAGTGATTATTCAGAAGGCAGCATGACTTTTAAGATTTCCTGCAGTTTTTGTCTGCATGAATTGCACAAATGCCACATTTTAATGGCTTTTTAATATTTTTCAAGCAGCCAAACACTGTTCTTCAAAGGTTCTTAAAATTACTCTAGTAAATACATTTGCTCTGTAAATAGAAAGAAAATAATTTAAATCTTAGCATTATTTGACATATTTCTCTGCAGTGGTATATATTCACTCTTGTATTGGAACACACTAGAACTGCTTTGATGTAAGATTCATACTTGATTTTCATTTATTTTATCCATTTGTCTTTTTACAAGATTAACATTTCAGGTGGAAATCTATGCTACATAGTTATTGTTTTCCAAACTGCTATTCAGAATTTAAAGGATATTGGGAATATCTGATCATTCAGCAATACTTGTAAATTCTGTATTGATTTATTTGTTTCCAGTGGGTCTCCATGAATATTGTAGTTCTGTTTTCCTTTTACTCCCTAACTCAATGAGGAAGGCTGTCCTTGCAGAATACAAACCTTCCTTGGGGTTTGGTCTAAGGGAATGCGGACAACTGCCAGCAACCTCTAAGCCTTCTCTGCCATCTGCAAGGGGCATTCATAGTCTTGTATTCTGCAGACTACAGAACTGTGTTTATTTTAATAAAACATCAGGTCAAGACTGTGCATAGATGTTTCCTTGAAAAATATTTTTAAGAATCCTTCTGTGATCAGACTGTATCTAGTCTGTATTCCATTAATTCCAATAAACTGACAGAGAACGCAGCATCCAGAAGCACTGGTAACTCTCAATGCTGATGGAGTCACCTTAACTTTTGATTCCTTTTTATTGATTAGCTCAAGTGCAGTCCATTCATATGTTTTATACAATGGTGAGTCCTGTGATTCAGGTCTTTCTTCAGAGTGGTGAGAATCTGAAGAGTGGTAATTACTAGAACTAAAAATAGGTACATTGGCTAACTTTCAGGTCAGAACAGGTAGGGTGGGGGAAATGCAGTGCTGGTACAAGCATTAACTTCTCACACTGAACTGAGTACTTCTTGATAATATGAAAGTCACAGAGTGCTGGTGTGCTAGGGAGGATAAGCCAGCTCAAAGGCCTGGATTCTCACACCTCTGAAAAACAAAATGCTCATCACAAATTGTTTTGGTTCAACAGATGGTCATGGCAGACCTGATTTTGCAGCCTTGTCTTACATAAGGAATGATTAGTTATTTCTCTAAAATACCTCTTTATTAAAGTGAAGAAGGACTGTACAGACCTCCAACTGTTTTTTTGAACAGATCTGGACTTCATTGTTTTAGCCACAAATTTTACACTGGCAAATGTGATTAAAACAGATATTATAGTGAGAAATTTTCTTTCTCAGGATAAAGATTTGCATCTGTTAGACTGAGCTTCAGCAGGTTTAAAAGTCTTCATATTTGGCTCTGTCATTTCTACAGGGAGCTATGAAGTTGAATGAGTAGAAGATTCACTTATTTATGGAAAATCTGCTTTTGAGACTCCTTTGAACAGTACAGATGTTAATTTTTCTTCACAATAGTTTTTGTTTTCTTGTTCATTGGTTACTATTTTGATCTACATTATGCACATGGCAACAAAATTTTTACATTAAATGGTCAAAATGCCAGCAGAGAAAATGAGAAGAAACCCAGAGAGGATGAAACCTGTGTAGTTATTCTTTTTTGAGAAATATAAGTAGGGCTATTCTGGAGTATTTATAGCAAAGGCCTGTTCAATATTAAGGCATATTTTTATTCCATCACATTAATCCTGCAATGCACATAAGCATTTACCTACATTATATTGATGAGTATTATAAAGCACAGAGAGGTGAGGTAAACGCTCCCCCAAGTCTTACACTGACTTGCTGAGAGAATATCAAATACAGCCTGGGCTCTCTAATGCCTTGTTTTGCTGCCTGTCCATCACAGCACATCTTTGTTGATCTCCAAGAATCATACCCTGGTGAATAAGCTACCAATAAAGCAATTTATCATAATATTCTGGTCTATGACCAGGGCAGGCTTTTTACTGCTTCTTTTCTAGAGTGTAGCCTTCAGCAGAGAGGTTGCAGAACCTCATCTCAACATACATAGAGTTGGCATAGATTTAGGATCTTGTGTTGAGAGGGAAGGTTTTGTGAGCATGTAATTTTATTACAGATCTTCTGTTGAGGAAAAGCTCTGTGGTTTTTGCTGCTGTGATGTGTGTTTGCAGAGTGCAGTGTGCTTTGGGAAACAGTTATTGTACCTTGTCAGCTTCCATTATGTTACACCATCCACAACAACTTGTTTTTAAACTATAACTACATTGCAAAAAATACCCTGAAACTTTTGAGGGTGTTTTTTCCCCCTTATATTTAGCATAGTGAGCATGGATTAACAAAGATCACAGTTGACTGTTTTGATTAAAAATAGTGGAGGATTTGGGAATAGATTAAAATAAATCTTAAATAGTTCCTAAATTCTGAAGGCAAGTGTAGGCAGAATATTGACACAAAGCCAAACCATTTTTCATGGGAAGTTAAGAGTATCACAGGATCACCCAGTGCTATTGAGCTACATAATGGGAACTACAGACAATCAATGCTTCTCTGGGAGGCCCAGAGCAGGCCTTTTTACTGCTGCTTTTCTAAAGATACAGAGTAGGAAAAAATCACTTTAACTGCAACTTTTGATGGAGATGCATATTTAAATTACCTATAACCTGCACTGCTCCTTCTCCTTCAGTAATAGTTTGTCAACTTGCAGTTTCACTTAGACATGAATAATGGAGGGAAATCAAAAGATGTGCCTGGGGGTTGGAGGAGCAAAATATATAAATTCCCAGCCTGAGCATGGTAAATCTTGGACACTAGTGACAGTACAAACTTGAAATAATGATCTGTATCTCATGAATGTTTCCAAAGCTCTGGAGACATGTAAAGACTGTTCATTTTACTGGTAGAAACCAGAGATAACCAACTTGTGGTTAGTAAGTTATAGTGTGAACATGGGGCTAGGGTGCAGAATTTAGCTTTTGCCTGTTTCTGAAAAGTGTCTCAATATAAAACAGACTTCTTTTTTTTTTCCAGTGGGAAGTTACTTTATTATAGAACAAGCCTTAATTGGAAAAAAATTGCACTAATTGAACCTTATGGTCCCAGATCCCTGCAAAGAGTCTTTCTGCAGTAGATGTAGGTTCCATGCTCTGTAAGAATCTATGGCCTAAATCTGAATTCACAAATTGACTTCTCAAAGCTGAAAGACTAAATATATGCACACGCTGTAAATTTGAATGTCAAAAAGAAAGAAGTAAACTATTGTTTTGTACTAGAAAAATATTGGCATCATGCTGTAGCTGCCCCACCTGGCTGGATTTCCGTAGAATCCTGTTGCCCTGCTCAGCAGAGGGACCTGGCAGTCCCTCAATGTCGCTGAGAGAGATGGGAACCAGATGAACACATCTTAACTGAGGTTTGACAGGTTGGGTATTTTGCTGTTGAGAGTTTGCAAGAATTTAGCATTCTGCAGAAATTATATAGGCCACTCCAAAAGCATAACTTCAGCTTCTTGTTTCATCCTGTTTCAACTAGCTGTTGGCAATCTGACATTTCTCTGTCACAGTATGTTTTCCCGGGGAACAGTTCAGCTTCTCAATTGCTTGCAGTGATTATTGTCTGTTAGCATGGTGCCACTTCAGGTTCTTGGGGCATGAACCTGTGTTGTTCTCTTTTGCTCTCTTTCTCCTTGTCTGCAGCTACTCCAACAGCCCAGATCACAGCGAGTCTTTCATTAATACCCACAGCCATGGCTCTTTGTCATGTCATTTGTAGCTCGGGGATACTGAAAACTCTTCCTAGTGATAAACCTTGGGAAAGATGCTCAGAATAGGAGGCTAAGCAGACCCAGGCTTCTCTGTAGGCATAGATTTAAATTCTCTAAAAATTGTGGAAAGCAGAAACCACGCTGTAGTTGGGAATTTCTGGTGCTGAGCAGTTTGCAAATCGCACCACTAGTACAGTGAATGAAATTAGTGGAGCTGCTTTCTGAATATGACAGAGGAAATGAGGACAGTGTGTAGCTCATTTGAATTAATTTGCCATAAATAATTATTGTTTCTTTAAAAATCACCAAGTTCGCATTTGAAGTTAAAAAAAAATTGCTTCAAAAGCCACTCAGCTGCTCTTAGCACTGGGTGTGACCAGTCTGCTTTTCGCAGCTGTATTTGTTTACTTTTATCATTATTGCACCTACAGGCAGAGGTATGATTGAGCTCGGCGCTGTCCAGATGGGAAACAGGGAGAGAATCTTGCCCTGGGCAACTTGTAATCAGGCTGACAGAAAAATGGATGTGCTGAAGCCCTTTGAAAACCTAGCTGGGACTACGGGCGTGCGGAGCACATTTTAGATGGTGGAGTCTTCTTGCTGCTTTGTTTAGGAAGGCTAGCTAGCATCAGTGTTATTTCTGCATGCCAAATCACCACATGGATTTATACAGTCAAAACTCAGAAAAATTTTGGTAATTTTAATTTTGGTAATGTTTCCTGAAACATTTTTATTAGGAACCTTTGTATAAACATACAATATATTGTTTAGTCATCCAAGGCAAATTATTTCACAGATCACAAAGGTCTGTTCAGAGGCAATTTGGGAAAACTAGCCATCCCCCTGGACAATCTTTCTTCTTGAATGAGGCTTATCTTTTCTCTTGGTTTTTGGGAGAGGTTGGTCAGGTGGGATATTGGTTTTTTTCATGGGGGGGTGGGGCAGGTTAAGGGGTTTTTGTGTGGGCTTTTTTTGGTCAGTGTGCCATCTTTGATACCTTTTGAGTTCTATAAGCCCTTTTATTT